>NC_056729.1:1750117625-1750211983 GCF_019279795.1 Protopterus annectens
ATATATAGTCATTCATTTTCTGAAAGTGAAGAAGGTGGCCCCCTCCCAGGTTTGGACTGGAAGGCTAGGGTCCGTACTGATACTCATTAAGGTCTTGAATCTGCAGGAATGGTTAATTTTAAGTAGGCATCTATCCTTTGGAAACCAGAATCTGGCACCCCTCAACTTAGGTAACTTGTGGGAACACATAAACCTTGACTTCTTTCAATGAAGGAGTCATGTGCAGGTGGGTTATGGCATGATTTGGTAAAGAATGGTGCAAAATGTTAGGCTGGGGTCCTTATGGTAGTTGCCTAGACTGTCCACATTGTCAACACAGGGTTCAAAAATGAAGATCATCTTTGTGCACATTCAGAAGAGTGGTCTCAACTGCATAGTGAAGTAGGCTTCAACACTGCAAGAAACTTAGTTGTATTAGAAAAAGGGGATCATTTGCCATACCGTTCTCAGGGAAAAATTCATTCAATCTGATATAATTATGAGCATGAGACTGCAAAGCTACATGTACAGCCATTAATAACTAGCTTCTGCACCCACCTGCAGTCTCTCTACAAACCTCATCTTTTTCCACAAAGTTAAGGCCTTCAATACTTAAGTGCTTAAGGACAATAGAATGTACATTTGTGTAAGCTGCAGTTACCCATCACAGCAGATGTGCAAATTCCTCACTGACTGCTGCAACCGTCTTTAGGCTATATGGGTGTGTCTTTCCCAAGACACAACTGGCCAGCTTCAAAAGCTCTGTCTCGCTCCCACGCTTCCACTCTGACTGGTGATTGGACAGCCATGTGGGGGTAAATCAGTAGTCAGAGTGTAAAATCTTCTGGACTTTCTTGTTTACATAGTAAGAAGCAGCATAATCATACTGAAGTAAACAAACCAAAAACAACTGGAAAACTACTTCTGAACAATAGCAGGGGGATGGAGGGCCCCAAAACTACTTCTGAACAATACGGGGAGGATGGAGGGCCCTAAAGCTACTTCTGAACAATAGCAGGGGGAGGGAGGGCTCCCCAAAACTACTTCTGAACATTAGCAGGGGGATGGAGGGCCCCAAAACTACTTCTGAATAATACCAGGGGGATGGAGTGTTGGAGCAGCTACTGCAGCAGTGAGGAATTTGAAAATCTACTGTTATGGGTTAAGTGCAACTTACACAACTGTACATTGTTCATCCTTCCAATGCTGCTGAAGCCTTTACATTATGTAGGTTGAATACCAAAGCCTATCCAACCAGACAAGAAAAGGATATGGATCCAGGAGCCCCTGAAGAATGGTCCTAGCAAAGCCAGTCATGGAAGTATAGAAAGAATCCAGATTGTAATGTCTTGTGAAGTATGTGCACAGGGACATATAGCTGCTTCTAGAATGCTTCTAGAGTCCACCCCTTTCCAATATGCCATCAAAGGATACAAAGCTGTCACAGCGTGCCTTGATATTGCCAGGAACTGATGTACCATAGTGTGTATAACAAAAGCAAAAGCTTAGAACAACCATTTGGAAATAGTCAGTTTTGACACAGGTTGTCCTTTCAAAGTCCCAACATAAAAAAAATAAATAACTGATTACTTTTTCCTGAAGGACTTGGATACACCAAGACAGTTCCTGAGCTGCCTCTGCGTATCCAGATTATGTAGAATCCTTCCTATCTAGTTCTGATGGTCAGGATAGAACACTGGGAAATTGATGGTCTGATTCTAATAAACTATAAAACAACCTTACATACACACATATAACTATTTCAAGCACGGGCATTAATGCCCTCTGGCCTGCCAATATACCAAAACACTTGTTCCCATAACAAGCATCCAGGCTGTTCTTAAAAATATCTAAACTAGCACTTGCTTTAATGTAATTTGGATAGCCTGTTCCATGCATCAGCTACTCTGTCAGACAACCAATTAGTACACTTCTCTTTCCTATAGAATCTTCTACATAGGTTGCCTGATGATTCTCTAGTACTTTTTGATAACCCCAAACATTCCTAGAGGTAGTTGTCTCTAAATGCGCTATATACCTGAATAAGATCTCCTCTTAGACATCTATAAGAAACACTGTACAAGTTCAGATATTTTAGTCTTTCATAATAACTTAAATTTTCACATCCATGGATGCCCTTGGTATATTTCCACTTTACTCTTTCCAGTTTACTCATGCTTGTTTTCTTATAGGGTTTTCATATTGTTATTCCATACTCAAGTTTGGGTCTAATGTAACTAACAAACAATGACTTCATTATTTTTGATTTCCTAGACTTTATAAACCTTTTTATACAACCTATAGTTCTATAACTATCATTAACTAATTAGTTGATATTATTAGAAAAAACTCATAAAGCTGAATCTGCCCATATACCCAGGTCTTTAATGAGTGTACAGTTTCAATCACTGTGTGCTGTTTTAAATATTCACCTTTCAATTTATGTCTCCCAAATCTCATATGCTTAGTTTTTGATGTATTTTTCAGCGTATTATTCTCTTGTGCCCAAATGGTCAATTTAGTCAAGTTATTTTGCAGACATGGCTTATCTGTAATAAATGTAATCAGTTTACCCAGTTTCAGGTCGTCTGCTTATACTAGACTGTAGAACACCTCAGATGCAAAAGTTAGGTCTGAAAGATACAATCTAAACAAGTAAGAACCTAGGACAGAGCCCTGAGGGACACCCTGACATTAACCAAGGATTTCACCTGTCCAATTGCTGTATGATACTTGCCATGTCCGATTTGTAAGCCATGCAGCTATCCATCCTATCAAGAGTACATTAATACCTAGTTGTACTCATTTATTGATCAGCACTTTGTGTATGACCCTGTCAAATGCTGAAGTTAAATCTGTATAAATTACATCACAGCACAATTTTTCATTCATAGCTGTTATTATATTGTTATAGAACATCATGTTACAGGTGGTAATAGAACTGTTTTCAACATATGCATGCTGATATATGGTTTCAAGTCCTAGCCATACCAGTTCTGACAGTAACTTGTCCAATATTACCTTTTCCATTATTTTTCCACAACATGAAATTAGACCCAGATCTGTATGACTCTGGATTTAGGTTCATAGGTTCATAGGTAGGTACTAGGCTATTAGCCCTAGGGCCTATATAAGCCTAGCCAAAAAGGTAACCTGGCTTTCACCACCCAAGAAAATTAGTTTCCTGTGCCCCTATCGAGCAGAGCCACAGAAGTGATCCCTGGGGTGAATTTCCCATCCAATCATCAAGATTTGTCTTGAAGAGTGCTAATGAGGAGCTCTGCTTGACATAGATAGGTAGTCTGTTCCAGAGTATGGGAAGTCTCTGGGACAGGAATCTATCCCTCCAGCATGTTCTGTTTATTGTGGTGATAAAGTTTAGGTCTCTAGAGCATGTAGCTCGGAGGGATTGGGATTTCTTTAAGTGGAGCATGTCCAACAGCTCTGGGTTTGACATAGCTTTGTATGTTAGGCAGAGATCACCTATGAGTAGGTGATATGCGACAGAGTAAAGCTGGAGTTTTTAGACGGTTCATGAGGGCATCTGTTTGAGGCCAGTAATCCTCTTTGTGAGGTATTTCTGTGGCCTTTCCAGTTGTTGCAGATGTCTTGTGAGGTACATACCAAAAAGGGCGTTGTACTCTATAATGGGTCTAATGAGTGGTGTGTAGAGGGGAACAATGACCTCTTTTTTTCTGGATGAGAAACCTTTTGTGATGAGGTGAGCCATGTAGAAGGATTTCCTGACCACTGTGGCGATGTGATTATTAAAGGAGAGATTACTGTCCACCTGTGTCCCAAGGTCTCTTATCACACTTTCGGTGTTAAGTAGACTACCACTTATGTGGTAGTGCATGGGTACAGAGTTTTTACCAAAGGGGGTGACAATACACTTTTTGGCATTGAGCTTCAGGCCATGGCTTTGACACCAGGCATCTGTCTTAGTGAGGCCCTTTTGTAGTATGTCCACATCATTAGGAGTTTCGATTATGGCTCCTAGTTTGCAGTCATCTTCAAACTTTGTTAGCCAAAGACCTTCTGTGTTAGCCTGTACTTCAGAGAAGTAGATACCAAACAGGAGAGGACCCAGGACTGAACCCTGTGGTACTCCACTTGTCACTGGTCTGAAGTCGGATTTGGAGTCTTCTACTTTCACAGTGTGGGTTCTGTCCATGACCGTGAGCCAGTTGGCAACCCATCTTGTGACATAGGGATTTATACCTAGTTTAGTGAGCTTATCTATAATTCCAGAGTGGGGGATGGTGCCGAAAGCCTTGGTGAGATCTAGATAAGCTGTGTGAACCACCTTACCCTCATCTATGGCTTTGGTGACTGCTTCAAAGAAGTCAATCAGGTTTAGGAGACATGATCTGCCTTTTACACACCCGAACAGGGTAGGGTTCAGAGTTTGGAGATTACCAATGTCTTTGTTTATGAGTTCCATGATGATACATTCCATGGCCTTGCAGACCAGGCTCGTCAGGCTAATGGGGCAGTAGATCCAGGGGTCCATCAAGGCTCCCCCTTTGTGGAGTGGGATAACCATCGTGGTGCACCATTCAGTGGGCACACAGCCTGAGGTGAGGCTATGACTGAACATTCTACTTAGGTAGGGTGCCAGTTCATTCTGTAGTTTGTGTAGAACGCAGCCTGGGATATTGTCAGGTCCCATGGATGCTGTGTTCTTGGCTTTGTAGAGTATGATTTTTACCTGTGCAGCCATGATTACAGGAACTTTGCATTCTTCCAGTATAGAGATGGGCCTTCTAGGGGGTGAGAGGTGGGTAAAGTTAGCACTGAACCTAGCTGCCAGGATGTTGGCAATATCAGATGGTTCTGTATATTTGGTGCCATTGTGCTGTAACTCAGAGCAGATCTGAGTGTTGCCATTGAGATTCTTGACATAGCTATAGAATGCTTTGTGGTTGTTTTTAGAGTCAGTGGAAATTTTGTTTTCATAACTAGCTTTGGAGGATTTTATGAGGGATCTCAGCTTCTTACTGAGGTTGACCAGGGAGTACCTCCAGTCATGGGATTTTACTCTTTGTTGCAACAGTTTCTTTCTTCTGTTGTAGGGTTTGTTTATGGCAGAGGGCCACCAGATTGACTTCCTTTTTTTGAAGGATAGCATCTTGGTTCCATTAGGCATAGCATGATCCATGCACTCATGTAAGTGCTTATAAAGTGCATTTGTGTAGGATTCAGCAGTCGTACCTCTATTGTCCATCTACATGGGTGTCATGAAGTTTGCCACTTCTGTCTTAAGAAGTGTGAAGTTGGCTTTGGAGAAGTTTTTTACGGTGGTTTCCCTAATTGGGGGTGAGGGTGGGATGTGGATGTCTAGGGTGATTAGCTTGTGGTCGGATCTGACCAATGAGGAATTGACCTTTGGTGTGGAACACCGGTTGTCCATGTTGGTAATGACCAGGTCTAGGATATTACTGCCCCTGGTGGGGGTGTGAATAAGTTGATCCAAGGCATTGGAATTTATGAATTCCAGAAAACGTTGAGAAAAAGAGTTGGTACATGAGTAGTTTTCCCAGTTAATGGTAGGGTAGTTGAATCACCCATTATTAGGGTGCTGGATTGTACCCTAATACTTTCCAGTGTATCAAGAAATGAGGAGTGGGAATCCTAGGGCATGGTGGGGGGTCTGTAGCAAGCTACAATTTGGATTGCAGTCTTGCCCAGAGTTAGTTGCACTTGGGTAATCTCAGATGCATTACACTGTGCAACTAGCCTGGAGGTGTGGATATCCTTAATGAATATGGACACACCTCCACCTTTAGTGCTTTGTTCCGGGTTAGGTGGCCGATAGGTGTAGTATGAATTATAGCCTGGAAATGCAGGGGTGCTCTCTGGAGCTTTGAATCAGGTCTCTGTCACTGCACAGATGTCGATGTTCTCCATTTTAAGGAGTGCCTTGAGTGAGTGCATTTTGAGGTTTAGACTTCTAGCATTGAGTAGCATTACCCTCAGATTTTTCTTGCTTGTACCTGTTACGGTGGTGAATTTATCATTTGAACCTTGCCTAAAAAAGGCACTATAGGGGTGGCAAGAGCCTTTGCCAGTATCCGGAATCCCAAGGGTGACAGGTGCAGGCAATCTCTGGCAAAGCATCATGGTCTGTTGATCATGTCATCCCAGGCAGACAGATACTGGATCCCTTTAGAATGACAACAGTAGCTTAGCCAATTGTTGAAGTCAATCATTTTGTCCTTGTACTGTGGTATCATCCTGGGTGATGGCAGGATGCTACTCAGGGCTAAGGTGATACTTGCCTGCGCTACAAGATCGGAGAGCTCCTCCATATCTCTTTTCATGTAGTCCAGGGAGGTACATCTCAGGTCATTCATACCAACATGGACAATGACAGTGTCATATTTGTACTTGTTGTGGAGTGACCTGAGTGTGTGGGTTATGTGGTGGATCCTGGCACCCGACTGGCAGCTGACAGTAACTTTCTTCTTGTGTAGCCTGGTGAGTGGAACATCAGTGTGCCTGACTATAGAGTCACCTATGACTAGAGTATTTGTCCTACTCCCCTTTCCCTTAAAGACAGGTTTAATAAGTGCATGTCTCCAATCTTGAGAAATCTCCCCATATTTATATGACCTAGTGAATAATAGATATAATCGTACTGTAAGTTCTTGCTGAAGTGTTCTCAGGTCATTGTTACTAATTCCATCTCCTCTCTGTGCTTTGTTTGGATCCAGAGTATGCAGTTCTTTTTCAATATAATCTCATTTGATTCCAGTATCTGGTGATACCCTGGGCTTGAATGATGGATTTTGTCTTGATAACACACTATCCCTATAGAAGACAGACATCTTTCACCCACCATGGAAACTCAGATACTCCTCTTGCAAATGTCACAGCAATGAGCGGAACAGTTTTTCCCATGTAATAAGCCTTATATCTGCTTGGCACGCCAGTTCAGATGGAGGTATTTTTAACTTTTCCAGCAGAAAGTTAAGATCCCAGAAAGGAGCAATCTGTCTGTGTGGTGATCTTAGGTATACACTCCTTTCAGAAACTGTTTTCCTAAAAAAACAATAAAGTGGTGAGCCCCTGGCAGACATACTGAAATGGGTGCAAGATGTTCCTTAATAAGTGAATACAAAATGCCAAAGTCTAGTAACTCAAATATTTGATCAACAGTGGTACATAATCCCAGATAGGGCCCTGGATATTGGCTAGGCACCAACTAAAAAAATACTTTCATGTGTCAACATAAGATTTTCTAGTAGCAGGACTTCTTGTATCCATTAGTACCTACTGCACATCCTCTTAAAAGAGATATCTAAAAGCTATTAGACTTGAATCATCAAGCCAGATAAATGAAGAAGCTTTAGACTGCAGTGTATCAAATTCCCCCTGTCTTGTGTAAGAAGTTCCAGATAGTCAGGAAATTTGCGGTAATTGCATTTGGCCAGTTCTATAAAAAGGGACAACCAATAATGCATGGGCAAAAGGATGGGGGGGCATCACAAATATTTTTTTTGAACAGTGCTTCTGAATCTTCAGAATTACCTGGGATCATGCAAGAAAAAAAATATGTTGTCTGTTTTGAAAGGAGGGAAACAGATCTATTTAAGGTGTTCCACACAACTGGATGAATTTCTGGAAGACACTCTCATTCAATTTTCATTCATGAAGGTTTGTCCTGGTCCTGCTCAGCTTGTCTGTCACTAGTGTTTGCACTGACAGAATGTAAGGTTCTTGGGGGTGGGATAAAAAGTGATTACAGACAGCCTGACTATAGGATACAACCTTGTGTTCCCTTGCTATTAGATGTGTTGCATCACTGTGGTGTTTGTAATCATCTGGAGAGGTCCTGGAGACCAAAGATATTAAAAGGCATGGTTCACAGCTCACATTTCTTTTAAATTTATGTTTTGGTCTGTCTGAAGAATCCCATAGTCCTTGCACCTTAACCCTATAGGGACTGCTCTACAAGTAAAATTTGAGGTGTCGGTAGTTACAGACTGAGTAGAGGTTAAAGAGAAAAGATGATACCTGCATTTGGTAGTTTTAACAGTCTCCCCAGTTGCAATTTATTTAATATAAATCCAAAGAAAGGTATCTTCACATCTATGCAAGTATTAGGTCCATGCATTTAATACATACCCTTAAATATTTCTCATGTGCAACCTGACAAGAGGAATCATAAAAATCATAGCGGCTATGAACCCAGAATTTTGAAAAACTCTTTGGCTGAAGTCTGAGACTGAGATAAGAAGTTCAGGAAGATTTATATATAAAAATATACTTTCTCCCACATCCAAAGGCCATCTGCAAGACAGTACCTACAAGACATCCTTGAAAGGTCTTCCTATATGATGGAGTCAAGGGTTTGTTAATGTTTATCTGGAATCACAGCTAGGTCAGAGGAAAGAAACCCCTGTTAAGGACTCAACATCTGGGAGAAGAGTGCAGTGATAGGTAAGGCATTTAAAGAGGGAAATATATTACTACCATTCAGTCTGCAAAGAGAAATAACTGGAGCTAGACACTTTGAAAACACCCTTGTAGTAGAAGATGAAGGAGACAAAACCTTGGCTATAGGTCTATAGCTGAATGGTCAGACATGTCTTCCTCAGGAACACTGACTAACATGCTACTGTACTCAGAGTACCAGGGCTGACTGTAACAGTTTTCGTCTAAGGGAAGAAAATCATCTTTTCTGATAGATGACATGTCTTTTAGTGAATCATGTTTAACATTTTGTGTTTTCTTTTCAGATATCTGAAAAGAGTGATTTGAAGAAGAAATTATTTGCCTCATCAAGAGGCTCTTCCCCTGGATATATCCTGCAGCATTCCCTGGAATGTCTTCATGCTCCAGCAAAGATAGTACTCCATTGCTGATATTGGACATTGAAACAGCTGCACAGAAAGTGTCTGACCCATGCTTCATGGTGGCTGGAAGGACTGCACCACAGGAAGCCAGAGGGGAAAGTGAGTGGTCTGAGGTACTGGCCACTAGAGTCACCCACCACTGGCTGAAGTGAAGACTGAAGGCTCACTGGTAAGTTTTTTTTTCTTTCAAGGAGCCACTGAAGATGGACCAGCAGAGGGTGGGGTAAGTACCCATGCTGTGACCAAGGAGGATGTATTATGAATTAGCAAAAACAGACTGCAAAAAAATGAGTTGAAATAATGTAAAAATAAGGATTATTGGATAAGAAATATTTGATTTATGGTAGGAAGACACTGGATAGATCAGGAAAATTATCATTATCATCATCAGCCCCCCTTTTCCCATTTCTTAAATGCGGTTGGATTGTTGCATCAACTTTTGCCATCTTCCTTCCTACTTTTTTTCTATAATCATGATTTACTGTCACAGGTCTTCTCCCACGCAATGTATACTTCTCTCTGCTGGATGCCTTCATTTATTGCTTGCCTTCTTCCTGTCTCTATCAAATCATCTTCATCAAATCGCCTTCTGCTTTCCTGCAAATGTCCTAAAAATACCGTAATTTGTTGTGTTGTGTTCTCTGCAACCAGACGTACTTTGGTTTCTGTTCTGATGTCCTCATTTCTTCATCGGCACTACAGTTTGCATCCTGCCACACATCTCAGGCACTTTGTGGGTGGGTGGGTGAATGGGTGAATACTAATCTAACTGCCCCGAAGGGCTATTTTAAGCCTAGCCAATACCCCGAGGGCAGAATCAAACCCTGTACCTTCTGACTGTAATTTAAAGACCTTAACCATTGTGCCAAACTCACTTCATTTCTGTCACCTCTAGCTACCTCAACTACTCTGCCTTTACTTCCCAGGTTTCTGTACAATACAGTAGTACTGGTCACACTACTGTTTTGTACACCTTACGTTTTGGCTTCTTTGTCATTCTTCATTCATGCGCTACCCTTTCACTCTGCCATTTGGCTGTGTCTCCTCTGATTCTAGCTGACCTCTTCATCTTGTCTGCATTCAGTTTCATCCCCTATGCTTTCATATTTGCATTCCGTTCCCCTATTATATTTGCTGAAGTTCTTGTTCAGAGTCCGCTTTTAATGCCAAATCCCAGGAGAAGGTTGGGATAAAAGTGACATCAAACAACATTTAGACACCATGAATGCCTGGGCAGAACTACTTCTGTAATGCTGAGCAAATACATTATCTTTTTTTTTTGCAAAAATGTTTCTATGCATAGGCTGATCCAATACAGACAGGAAAGTTCTTTAGTTTTTCTATATATAGCTGGTTGAAAAAATGGAGATTTTATTTGTTTCATTAGAAGTCATACACTATAATTATTTTATGTTAAAGAAACATGGAGTCCACTAAGTGTTTCAGATGGGTTTACTAGCAACATCAAAATATACTAATGTCCTTTGCAGTGAGGGTTGCAGAGAGAGATTCTCACCTTAATGGATGCAAGAAGATGTGCTTAGCAACTTGAACTGCCTATGGATTAACGTGTTAAGAAAAAGTAAAACTTTTACACAATTAATAAGAATTAAACCCTGGACTTGCAAATGATACATTTGGAAGATGAAGCAGATTAGTTTTTAATGAAACACTAGTGGGAATAGCCTTCTTGATTAGGAGAAGGAGGTATTGTATTTACTTCACAACATTTCCTGTTCTCTTTTGGAGATTTAACAGACATTCACTGCTGTTCTGTGCTGGTTAAGTTACTTAGAAGCATATATAGTGACAGTGTTTAGTATTTGTATCTCTCATGGACTGCATAAAGTGAATTTTGGGAGATGATTATGAATATGACAGCATTCCAGGAAGGAACTGCAATACATATGGGGGGATGGATTTCTAGATTACTGTGGTAGAGTTTACAAGAAGATCTGGACTGTCATTTGATCCTGCATGGGGAGAACTGGTTGAGATGAGTCTTGACACCTACCTGTCTTTCTGGTATTGAGTCCCATACAGTCTGTGTATTACTCAGGCATAGAGAGACCAGGATCCTGAATAAACAAATATCGTGACTGAGCATTTTTATTTAATAATAAAAGTTAATGTGGATCCAACTGTGATATCATATCATATCATATCATATCATATCATGCTTTATTAGAACATAATATGCAAATTACAGCACCTTCAAGCATGAAGAAGCTTTTCATAACTGCTTTGTTGCAGACTAAGGGATGTCAAACAGAATTCTGATGAAGTCCACAATTTGATGTGGATGAAAGCGTTAAATCTCTCTCTTTTTTTTTGTTTTAATAAAGTGAGTTTTATATTAATTATTCAACCGAGACGCTTATTACTTAGCAGAGGAACATTGTACAATTGTTCAGCGTTGCTCACATTTATTTTCTGTGTTACTTAATTGGAGGAACGTTTGGATTCAATTTTTTTCTAAACATAATTTAATGTTAATACAACAGTAGGATGAGTTTAAGATTAAGTTAAAAAGAAATACAGTCTACACAACCCAACAGGCTATATAAATTACAAGTACATTAGAGGAAAATCTAGGCATCTAACAAACAAGATTCCTGTGTTAATAAAATAATGTTATGGAATGAAATGGGAATGGTAAATGTATAAAACTGATTAATTACTAGATAATTCATATGAACTTATGTAGCAGGCAGTTACTGAAGAACAGACATATTTTTTTCTAAATCCCTAGATTATCAAAAGATATTGACAGTAAATCTCTATTAGCAGAAATCACACAGGGTTACTCTAAGCATTAAAAGAAGGTTTGTTGTGCAGTATGGATCCTGTGATATTAGGATAGTATAGGTGAAATTATGTGCAGTTATATAAAGCACAAATGAAATGGATGAAGGAGAGCCTTAAATAAGAGAAATTTCTTTGTAAGCTCTGAGGCTACCAAACCTTATTCAGGACAAAGCTAGAAGGACAATGGAACTCATAGCTTCAACAGAAATAAAATAGGTTTTAAGAGTCAAGTAAGTGTTAAAATGCCATGTAGTGATGGCCTTCATGTTAAGTTTGAAATGTTCAACCAGAACAGGTACTACCAAGATTAGTACTAATCTGTAATACAGCAATGTAAAGTGACCATATCCCCTGGTCAGGGCAAGGGATGATGGTGACAGTGATACCCCTGCAAGGATCCAAATATGACATCATCATGCATTCTTTGTCATTAACCTAGAAAATAATGGCTACAATAATGAAACTAGTAGGGCGACCAGTGTGGGTTTGTTAGTGATAGGCAAACATTTAGAATTTATATTTATTTAATATAGGCTGCAATGTTGATGAAAAATACATAGCAGAAGCTATAGGTTAGTGTGCATCTACATGCTGAGAAGGCCTCTGATAGAATGAAATGGCATTACTTGTTGTTATAATCTAGCTTTCCATCAAATTATGTTATATTCAGTACCAAAATTTACAGTTAAAACAGCTGGGTCAGTCATTGAGAATGAGATTTTTTTTTCAAGTACATGACAAGACTGTTCATTGTTATCAATGTTTTTTTGCCTTGTATTTGGACAACCTTTGGCTATGTTCGCTGGAAGATCTAAATTCAGTCAGGCAGAGTTTAAAATGTTATTCTTTGCGGATGATGTGCTCATGTAGTTAATTAACTCAGATAAAGATATTGATGGGTTAGATTAGTTTGGAAAGATTTCTGGTTATAAACAGAACAGAAGAAAAACAAATGCTTGAGCACAGCAAAAACAAAATTAGTGGCAATAAATGATGTCCCTTATACAGTTACAAGAAGGTTATGACTATTTACAGAAGTAGGAGTATATTAAGTATTTGGGTATCTGGGGAACACCTTGGAGAAGACCGTATGAAGAGTTAAACAACTGCTTAATTTGGGAGGTGTGCACTATTAACTGCTTGAAAAGGGTAGCATGAACTTCTACGGTTACCTGCTAAAGGGGTATATAGCAACACAACTTATGGTTACTTGCCTAGCACATTCTTATGTTTCTATGGGTAGATTTCTGGAGAAGGAAAATGATAGGTTATGAAATGGATCTAATTAACCCAAACAAGAGTACAAACAGGTAACTTACCTTTACTGCTTCAAACACTTCAAGCACTCCCATATGAATTGCCAAGGGCATTTTAAAATTAGCAAGGAGTATGATGTGTGACTATATTTGGGAAGGAGGCAAATCCATGATCTGTTTCCTAAAGTACAAGGTTTGAGTCCCTCAGCCACCAACTGTCTACTGTGTGACTGAGCAAATCAATGTCACTTGCTCTGTCGCAATTGAGAAATTGGGTTAGGCTCTTCATTGGCCTCCAAGAATACATGCCTAGTAGTTACCTTTGAACTTATTTTGTCTATAGTGGAAAGCAGATTGGAAGTACAATAAAACAGAGGTGTGAAACTCTGGAGAGAAAAACAAAAAACAGAGCACCTGAAATGAAAGGAGGATTGGTGTAAATAGACAAAGAGGTAGTAGAAAATAACAGTTGTGTAAGTAAACTTACCTCAACAGTAGATGTTCAAATGATCACTGCTGTAGTAGTGTTAGTGATATGGGTTATAGCCTGCCTAGGATATATAACAGCCAGCCAGCTTCCAAAGCTTCAGAGAACTTAACACGTGCCCAAACCATTAGCTCAGGTTGAGCTGACAAAAAGGATTGGGTGCCAAGCCCTTCAAAGTTTTTCATGCCAACTGAGAAAGGGAGGCTAAGCCTTGAAAGGACATTACTAGGAACAACAAAAAATAAATGTCCACACCTTGGCATACAAAAAACACGTAGAAAAACTAGGGGGATGGAGGGAGGGAGAAGCTACTGCAGTAGTGACCATTCCAACATCTACTGTTATGGTAACTTTATTGACACAACTGTACAATGTTCATCATATTGATCACTGCTGAAGTAGGCTTAGCTATATGGGTAGATTATCCTAGTTTAATAAATTTTGAGGGGGGGAAGAGGAAGCATCCAGGAGCCCCTGTAGAATGGCCCTAGCAAAGCCTGCTCTAAACCTAGAAAAGGAATCAAACCTGCAGTGCTTTTTAATTTGCAGAGGGCCAAATTGTTGCTTCTAGAATACGTCTAGAATCCATCCCTTACCAAAAAGCTATATATGAAGCCAACACCCTGGCAAAGTGGGTCAAGATGCTGTCTGGAACAGTTTTGTTGTGGTGAGAATAACAAAAGGTAATAGCCTGTGGAAAACATTTGGAAATGGTCTGTTTTGACACAGGTTATCCCCTCTCACCCTCACTAGAAATGAACAACTGGCCCAAAACCTGAAATATTTAGTTCTAGCCATAGACAACTCATGCACTAAAGCATGACATATCCTTTCTCCTTCATTTTTAGATTCAGGAAAGTAAACAGGGAGATGTATAGTTTAAATTGGATACCCCTTTAATCATAAAAGATGGATTAGTTCTCAAAGAAATCCTGGACTCATATACTCTTCTTACAGAGGTCAGAGCACTCAGTAAAACAGTTTTCCATGTTAAGACCCACAATTCAGCCAGATTAGTTCATTCAAATGGAGCAAGTGTTAGCTTAGCTTCTTCTTCTTGTCTTTTGGCTTTTCTTGGTTAGGGATTGCCACAGCAGAACTCCGGTCCGCTAATGATTGGCAGTGAACCTTCAAAGAAGGCACACCAACACACATGCACACCTACCTGCATGTCTTTAAATTCACTTGACTGCAGGGAGAACATGCAGACTGTGTACAGAAGATGGTCCAGCCAAGAATAACACTGGAGAACCTCTTGCTGTGAGGTGACAAAGCTAACCACTGCACCACCTTGGCCTCTGCTAGCTTCTCTAATACAAAATGGTTAGCTTCTCGAATACAAAATTAAAATCCCAAGGAGGAGCCACCAATTTTCTTGGAGGCATCTTATGCAAAACCCCTTTCCAACACATTTTTACATGAGAATGAATTGAAAGATCCATATGCAAGACATGCTTAAATGGCCGATAAATGAACTTTGATAGAGGAGTAAGAAAAGCCATAGGATAGTACCTCACACAAATTATTTTATTTTATACTTTGAACAGGATAACTTACATCTTCCATCAAGAAATTACAAAATAATGGCCAAAGAATACTATAATTGTAATAGTAAAGGAGTAGCATACATTGGCAAGGATTCACGAAGCCTCCGTGTAAGAGTTATAACTCATACACGGAGGCTGCAGTTAAACGGAGTGATGTCAGCATGCTCTGCATATTCATGAGAGCATGCTGAATCACACCTAAGTCTAACACGGTCCGTGTAAGACATGTGGGGGCGTGTCCGTAGGCTGATCCCTGCAAGCGCACACGCCCCCATAAGTGTAAAGGTGTCCAAAGTAGACACCCACAACAGAGTCCACGGAAATGTGAATAAACACAACACAACACATGCCCCCACAGACTAGTAAACATAAAAGAAATATAAATGAACATGTCATATTTTTTTTAAATTGTAAAAATGTTTAACCATGAGTGCGCTCATTTGTGCGGGCGTGCCCGTAGCGCAGCTACAGTTAGCAGTCAATGGGAAAGCATATAAGAACTAAATATGCAAAACAAGCCAGAAAGCAATAGCGTAGCGGTAGAGATGCCGGCTGCAAAGCAGGCATTCATGGTTCGAGCCCCCACAACACAAATATTTTTTTTTTTGCAAAATAAGCAGGAAACAAGTCCCTGACACATATGTACACATAAAACCAGAATATATGTAAAATGAAATGAAATAGCCCATTTATATTGAATAAATGTGAGCTAAGAAATGAATATAAACTGCCAGATGTGCTTATAGCTGAGCTACAGTTCAACAGAGTGAGTGTATGTGCCCGTAGATAAGCATTGGTCCAACTGGTGCTAACTGAGTGCCCGTAGCTGAGCAGTGGTTTACCATGCTAAATATATGTGCCCCTAACTGAGCTGAACGGAATATGCGTGCCGATAGCCAAATGAGGCTTAAACCAGCATACCCCATTTGTGCGGAGCTGCGCACCGCGCAAACAAGCTAACTGACGGGCAACGTTGAGCAAGCCGTATCAAAACTGCCTTTACACAGACACACCCCTCAACATGTCTAGACAGTCATGAAAAATAAAAAGCAGTGGCTAGGTTCGAACCCAGGATACTATACACCATAGTCAAGGTGCAGAACCACTAAGCCATGACAGCAGTACCTAGAAATGCAATAATAGCTCATATATAGGAATGAATACAAACTACAGCATGACAATGCAGGTTTACTGAAGTTGATACAATTCCAAAATGGCCAATCACAGATATGTGGGAAAACGGACTATATAAGCCCCATAGGTGGGAATACACAGCATAAACGATTGTAGAACAGACCTGCAGGCAGAATGTCAGGTGTAGGAGAGGGTAGTCGCTTTCGAGCACAGAGGTGGGGTGTTGAGGAGTCCAGGTACATGGCCTGGCTCTTAGTCCACAACCATGAGGCCCAACTCATGCAGGGCCAGGTCCTCTGGGGAGCGTACAAGGCTGAGGCGTGGGACCAGTTGGCTCATGAACTCACCAGTGCCACAGGAATTCCAAGGACAGGTGAGCAGGTCCGTCACCACCATGCGGACCTGAAGAGACGCAAGCAGGACCAACTGAACCTTTGGATCCAGGAGGCCCGGCAATCACCCAACGCCCCACCACTGAGTAAGTAACAATTAATTATGTATGTAGAAAGTTAAACTACCTGAAATTATGGAGATGTGTATTCCAATATTACTTCATTTATATTACAGCTGCAGGTGTCCGTTCTGCGAACCGCAGAGCCTATGCCGATAGGCTGGTGCGGTTGCGCCACCAGGCAGGTCAGTAATCCACTACTAGTAACTGTAAAGATATATAAATGTATGATAGTCAGCAAAAGAGTGCAGTGTAGCCAGGAAGGAATTAAATCTGCAAGTAACAGTGTGAAAGTGTATGCAAGTATTGCCTGATTACAACAGTTCCCAGCCTGTAAGTGTAAACTAAACATGAAACTGTCCAACATATATTTTGAAATAAAAATGCCCTGCCTGTAAGAAAATAGTACACAACCTGCAGCAGCATGTAAAGTATAGCTGCAGAAGAGGATGAAATCACATGTGTGAAATATATCCCTGTGGAAATACTGAAACATGACAGAAGTGAGACTGCTGGAAAGAACTGTAATAACTACTGTTAAAACATGTCAATAAAGCCTAGAAGTACCAGTCTGAATAGTAACATGAAAGCAAGTGAGAGAGTGTGAGAAAGTGTCAGGAATACAGCAATACAGTAGTAATAACCCCTGAATAAACTATACTGCAGTTAGGACAGAATTAAATGCATGTGAGACTCAGAACCAAACAGCAAAATCTGTTCAAAGTGTTGCTGCATGTGGAATGTGTACACCAAAATCTGGATATGTTGCTCCCAGTCTGAAATACGCAGATAGGATGATTGTCTGATATACCAAACATCCACACTTGTCTACAAGTATTTAAAGCAAAAGTAACAGGATGATGTATCTGAACAAAGCTCGATATGAATGTGTATGAACAGCAAGAAAATGTAGATTGATGTTGCAGTAACAGTCCCATCTGCAAGGTTAAGTAGTTAACATATAGGACACTGTAGTTAGAACAGTAGTGTGTATATAACTGTAGCTATTAGAAATGTACAGCATATGTATTTGTATTCGAAGGTGTTAATATTACTTTATTTACCCCACCCTCTAACCACCTATAACCCTTTCCATGTGAAAATGGTATGTGCAATCACAATTACCACCCCTGGACGTCTGTCCTGTTGGGTCATATATATTTGCTTGTCTGTTGATGCATCCGCCCTGTTCATACATCCACACCTGATGGCCTGTTGCCATCAATCAACCCTGCATGTTGTTGGACTGTGTATTACTGTTCAAATTATGCATGTGTTATGCACGCTGTTCAGTGGTGTGAATATCTGGGTGTTTGCTTAATGGGAATACTAATGCATGCTGTTACAACTAACTGTGAATGGTATTATATGTCACTAACCCAAACTGTCATGACATAATGCAAAACATAGAACGACAGGGAAGGCGGGTTCCGGCGGACCCACCTCTCCCACCTCAGCTGGCGAGTGCACCTGGCACTAGTGCCGAGTCCGGACCCTCCTCCAGTGGCCCTGTGCCACCTGCGGGTGGAAGCGCTGCAGGGGATGGGGCTCGCCCCCCCTCTGCAAGTGTGGCCGGAGGAGATCCACCACTCACCCTCCATAGTGTCCGGACTGTGGTGCGTAGGGAGATTCGGGACTCTGTCCTTGAGCCCCTACGCCAGCTCGAGGCACGGGTGGCGCAACTAACGGGCTTGCCCGTTGCCCCCTACACAGCCCCAGCACAGCCCCGTCCTGGGCAGTGAAGGGACAGTGGCAACTGCCTATGGGTGGGGATATCAGTTCCACTGTTGCCATCTGTGGGCTCATGGGCTCTGGATATCCAAACCTCCGTCCCTGTCATTTGTGTAACCCCCCCACACGTGTCATACACCGCCCCTGTATGCGTCTTGTTTGTCTTGTCTGTTTACCTACCCAGCCTACCTCCCCATCTGAACCAACTTCCTTCACCTGACATACCACTCTTACCTGAAAAAAAAAAAAAAAAGGGCACTCTGTACCCACAAAAAAATCACACCCCATACATAGCTGCCCTTTCTGCACACATGTCCACTGGACATGGACCCTATCAATTACAATTGGCTGTACAACATGTATTATTGTTGTCCTGACACCTCTCCCAGGGGTGGAAGGTTTCAAATGTCACACCAAATTACATACATATGCACAGCTGTTGCTGCTGAAGAAATGGGCAGCTATGGGCCTTACCTACATCCCTCCTGCACATCCCAAGCTTGTTTCCCTACTGTCTTACCCTCTTTGTGACCCCTTTTTCACCACTTTCCTGTCTCCCCATTTTCTTTTCTTTCAAAGAAAATAGCTGGTGTGCCAGAGTAAGCACCATTAAGCGGTTGTAACTGGGTGTCTTGGGAGCTAACAGCCAGTGCGCATGCGTGAGCTCGCGCAAACTAGCGCTAGCCAGGTTACAACTGCTTAAAAGTCCCTTAGTCACTGTGATTGACAGGTCCAGTACTCAGTTCAACAGAAAAATAAACTCCCACTGTCAGTCCCGAACCCAGGACCTTGGAAACACTAGTCTGTACAACCTACCACTAAGCCATGACTCTCATACAAACATATTGTGCTAAAATAAATATAACCTGTAAAAGTAGGGATGAATGTAAAGTGAATATAGGATGTGTAGTACACAAAGCATGTAACTGAAAATAAATGTCAAAAACAATGGATATCCATAATAGTAGTGTGTGAAAATAAACAGCCATGCTAGTTGGCAGCCTGTAGATAATAAGGTCAGTTAAAGTACATAGATATATGTATGCATATGTACACATATATACATATAGATATATATACATATATATATATATATATATATATATAGATAAATATACATATATATATATATATATATATAACTATGACTATATATACTTGTAGGAGTCAATGTGCATACACACTTGCTACAGGGAACATGAAAGAGGAATGGAGAAATGTGAATATACAACACAGCCTGAAGCAGGAGAGAGATACTAACCTTTACACTCACAGAACACTGTCCACAGCATACCAGCATGGTCCCTGCCCACACAATGTGAAAGGGCAACGCCTATCACACATACCCTTTTATAGCAGTGATCTGAAATCACAGTGAGAACTGCAATCAGTACACAACTGGCTGTATGCAATTAGCAAATGCTGGCCTCCAATTGGTGCAGAGGCCATCACATGGACCTATGCAGATACCTACAAAAGCATCCAGTGCTAACACTCCCAACATGCAATAAGTTAATTGCATTGTCTGCAAGCAGACAGAGGGAGGTGGAGAAGTTGAAGAGAAAGAGAGAGAGAGAGAGAGAGAGAGAGAGAGAGATCACACCAAAATAAAAACTGTGACCCTCTCTACCCTGAAGCTGTCAGCACTGAGAGTGATAGCAGCATCAAGCAGAAGCTGTGGAACGCAACCAGCTGCGACAAACAGAGGTAATGCAAGGTAGCAGGTTAACAGTGTGCATACTGTCAACCCTCCAAATGTGTCATAGGTCTGTATCTATAGGTATGTCCATGTGATATTCTGTGTGTATGTAGTTCCAACAAAAGGGGATGACCACACATCACATGTCAAGCAGTGATAGGCCAGGATCCTGGCAGCATGTGTCTGTGCGCTAGCAATGGCTGTAGTGACCGCTTTGACATGTCAGCCAGGCCCACATGTCAGGATCAGCCCATCCCAAAGGCACACTGGCTGGGAACAAGTGTCTGCAGGTACCTGATGTCACTGCACATGCATCCCCTACTGCATTAACCCATAGCGTAGCAGACCAGGCCCATTATGCATATGATGTGGTAATCCCCAGGGTCAGATGAGGTGCCCCACTAGTGTTGTGGGACCACCGTTGCTGCATGCCACTGTCCAGGTACATATCCTGTAGCACGGCCCAGATAAACCATCAGTGTTACATGCGGTGGGATGTCCCCTCAGAGTTCTGGTAGCACACATCCAGGGGGACCATGAGGTCACAGGGATGCTGTGTGTTCCGCTCTGCCGAGGGCGGCCCTCACCTGGACATGTGCGATGATAGTGATGTTACATGCATCTGTGATAAATATCCAAAAGGTGAGGGAGAGGGAGGGGGGATATGTGCACCACACATGTCTGCAGGAATGTAGGCAATATGCATGTGTCAGGTGAATGTTAAGTAGGTGTGGACTAACACAGAGCATATCTGGGGCATGTGGTCTGTATGTGTAACATAACTGAAGAAGGCCCCGTGGTCATCCACAGTGTCCTTGTCTATCACCCTCCCAGAGTAGGCT
The DNA here is from genome assembly GCF_019279795.1 of Protopterus annectens. Lineage (NCBI taxonomy): Eukaryota > Metazoa > Chordata > Ceratodontiformes > Protopteridae > Protopterus > Protopterus annectens. The sequence goes on from NC_056729.1 coordinate 1,750,138,421, forward strand.
GTGGCTGTTGTTATGACGGACTGTAGCATAGTACCATTGCCGACCACAGATGCCTACCCTCAATGTGAATGTGCACTGTCCTGCAGTAACCACCTGCTATTGTTATACAGTCTGCCTCTGTCTGGGGTCCACTGGACAGGATGCCTAACTGTTGTGCATAGGGTCTGGGGTAGACATGTGTGTGCAAGTGCCATGCAATCTGCAGCATGTATGTGGTAAGCATTTGCAAAGGGGCCAGCAGTGTGGCTTGTGGCTTCCACTGGCACAGTGTGCTGCATGGATACCATCCCAGTCCCAGCAAGTGAATAACTGTCTAACCACATACATATCAATGTAGTCCACTGTACTGGTGGAGGTGGTGGGATATGTATGTCCAGGCTGAGTAACGTATGTCTACATCAGAGTAGTGGACGGTGTCCCACATACAGTACCTTGGACTGGACCCCCAGAGTGAGGTTGTGCATGGCACCTGTCAGTGTGTGCTGAACGATGGGGCATGCTACTACGTAGTGTGGAATGTGGCAGGTATTGTTGCACAGGTGTTCGCTGAGCACTGATATCTGGCCATGCACCCGTGTATCCGCCATGACACACACACATGCAACATATGGGAGTAGTAGTATATCACTACACATGCATATCATGTATAGTATGTGTGCCATACATTGCTGTCATCGTCCGCTGATATCCTGTCTGTGTTCTCTTCCAGGGAGATGGCGCGTCAGCGGAACCCCGCCTACTCTGTTGCGGAGGATGAGGAGATCCACCAGAGCCTGGTGCGGGAGTATGACATCCTGTTTTCCCGCACCAGTCAGAACCAGCAGGAGAGGGCCGCACTGTGGCAAGACCTGGTCCATAGGGTAAATGAAATTGGCACGCACAACAGGACATATGAGCAGGTACGACATCACTGCAGTGATTTAATACGAACTGTCCGGCAGCGTGCAGCAGATATCCACAGGCAACAGGTCGCCACAGGAGGTGGGGTGGCCACACATCCCCCCTCACCAGACTGGAGGGGCTACTCCTAAGTGTTGTGGCTCCAGCCCTGGAACACCAACAGCAGTACACCTGCATTATGATGGAGGCTGGTTCCACACAGCAGCATGACATGGAGCGTGCAGGTAAATGCCATATGTACACCTGACTGTTCTGTACACTGGAACATATGCAATATCAATGGGACAGATGTGCCCACTAACATTAATCTCATCATTTCTGCAGGTCCCTCCAGGGTTACAGAGAGACAGGCCATCCATGCTGGTGAGTGTGTTTAACATAACCTATAATAGTCCTGATAATGCTAGTAACAGTAGTGTAACTCAGTACTGCTCTGTGTGTATACTGCAGGGCGTGCATGTGTGCATGTGTGCAGGTGTGTCAGTACCCATGTGTGCATGTGTGCATGTGTGCCTGCGTCCAGTTGTGCATGTGTGCCTGTGTCCACGTGTGCATGTGTGCCTGTGTCCACGTGTGCATGTGTGCATGTGTCCATGTGTGCATGTGTGCCTGTGTCCACATGTGTATGTGTGCCTGTGTCCACGTGTGCATGTGTGCATGTGTGCATGTGTCCATGTGTGCATGTGTGCATGTGTGCATGTGTCCATGTGTGCATGTGACCATGTGTGCATGTGTGCATGTGAACATGTGCATGTGTGCATGTGTGCATGTGTGCATGTGTCCATGTGTGCATGTGTCCACGTGTGCATGTGTGCATGTGTCCATGTGTGCATGTGTCCACGTGTGCATGTGTGCATGTGTGCATGTGTGCCCTGCGCATGTGTCCAGGTGTGCATGTGTATGAGTGCATCACTGGTAACAATGTCTGGAGAATGTAAACTGTGTTTCCTGTCTTCATCCCACAGGTTCTGGGGCTGCTCTGGTGACCTGCAGCAGGGAACCTGAAACCTGTGCCACGGCTACTGGTGATGATGATGATATATGTGTAATGGTACAGGAAGGTGTGTCAGGGTCTGCCATTGGTCAGCCAATTGACAGTACACAGCTGTCAACACCATCATTGCGCACAGTCATCCTGCCTATACATCCTATGTCACCACTGTCCCTAGGTGATGGACAGGATACAGCGGGCATAGACCAGGGTAATGTGGTACCTGTGGCACATGCGTCCCCACACAGCAGCCATGGGCAGGGTCCTCCAATGGTACCACACAGACAGTCGCCCATGGGTTCTCGTGGGAGCATCCGATGGCGTACTGCCCCTGGCCGACGTGCCCAAAGAGGTCTGTCAACCTCAGCGATGTTTCGGACTGTCATGCAGGCTCAGTCACGTATGGAAAGGTACACCAGACAGGGTCTGAGGGAGCTCAGAGCATGCCGCACAGCCATGACGGACAGTATGCGTGACATTGCGGATGCTATCCGTAACTTCACCGATGTCATAGACAGACGTTGTGGGGACATATTACAGCAGTTCCACAACCAGATGTCCATGAGCCAGGGCAATGGTGGGCGTCTGCGGCGTCGACGTGGCCGTATGCCGGCAGCCGCAGCAGCTGGCAGTCGGCGCGGATGGCAACAGGCTCGCACACGCCCCCAGAGTGCCAGCAGCAGCCCCAGCAATGCTGGGTCTGTGCTGTCATCGGAACGCCCCAGGAGACCACATGCACGTGGCTCTGGACAGTCCCAACAGGGACATGTGTCCAGTCAACACACACCCGCTTCTGATGACAGTACCCAGTCAGGCGTTGTACTGGATATGGTCCGTAGCACCCCTGCCAGGCACAGGTACCGTGTCCATGCACGCAGACACTGATCTGTATGGCCTGCCAGGTGCAGTCTGTGGCTGTCCACAAACCCCTGTATATGGCAGCCATGAGGTGGAACTTTGTGTGTGCATGCACACATGCAGAATGTTAACACCTAGGGCAACTGCAGCAACACTGCCCCACCCTGTACTGCTGCCCCTCACCAACACACATACACACACATGTCAATTGGTGGTATCAGTGGCTGACTCAGGCATACCTAATCCACACCCTGTGCATATGATGACACTGTGCCACCTCCTGCAATTTCCAACATCATTGCGGGAACAGGTAAACACGTTGCTGATGCACAGGGTGACTACATAGATGTGTATTAGTAGTATCATGTTGGTGACAGTACAGTGTGCTGCTATGACTGTGTGTGTACCCCAGCATGCCTGCTGTAGTAACTGTATGAATGTCCTGAATTGTTATCTGCACCCATAGTACATACCAAAGCATAACAGATGCACATAATTGCATGCCGGTGGTAAGGTTGTCAACAGATAGCCGCATACATGGGTAGCACAGGGGGAAAGCTAATGCAAGTAGTGATATGCAATGGTGGACATGTACAGTAATGGTGTCAAGATGCCCACAACAACTATGCCATGTGTATGTTCACACATGTAGATATGTGTGCAGTACCAATGTTGTCCAGACCACAAATAAGTATGACATAATATCGGTTCCACCATGGCCATCTGTGCTGCGTATTCCTGGGTACATGTTGACAGTGCCTACATATATGCATTGTGAATTACTGTTATTGTTATCCCTTCTTTGTTGTATGATGCAGTACTTCCAGCCCTGTGTACTGTAGCCTTGTTTGCATGCATGTTTGCCTGGGGTCCCCTGGAACACTGCTTACACCTGCAATGCAGGGTTACAGTGCTTCTGTAGACTGCTAGTGACATCTGCATAGCGTACCATATGTATGTCAACCTTACAAATGACAGAACGTCACTGTCCGTCCTGTACGCATGTAAGTAGCCTGTGACACATTGCACACGTCTTACCCGGCATATACCCACGTGTGCAGTCATATATGTCAGTGCTATGAGACAGAGGCAGTCCACCCACACATACACACCTTCAGTATGTTGTTCCCCATTGGCCCTATGTGTTGGTACACACCATGGCAATCACACTACTAGGGTGGCATGTCCAAAGGTAACCTGTGAATCGCCTCTATGGTCCAGTCGTGGTTTATGTGGGTCATGTGTCATTGTCACAGCTGCCACATGTATGCAGTCAGCCATCACCCTTGGCCAGGTATATACAACACATGTGTGGGATGCCACCACACAGCCAATCTGTGGACTGGTCTCTCAGAACCCAGTGATGCCATACCCTGTCAGGTGGCATGTCAGATATACTACGTACAGGACAAACGTCAAACCCAATCCCTGCTGCTACTAATGATAATACCCCTGAAGATGTTCCTGATAGCTTTGACCAGTCCTTTACTGAGACAGTGTAGGCCCTAGCTTGCCATCTACCTCCTAGCTCCCCTGGTCCTGAAAGCAGCACCCCTAGAAATCTACTTGCGTCCAGCTGCCAACCAGTCGCCACTTCACTCCTCTGTACCTTGGTTGTAACAGTGAAACCCACTACACTGTGTGCCGATCAACACCCTGCCACGTACCTATCAAAACCAGATGATGCTATTGCTTACCCCATCTCAAAGGTAATCAGAGGTACTATGTTAGAATCGAACTTCCCCACCATCTGGGAAATGTCATATGTAATCCCACGTCACACAGGAGGCAGCTCTACTGACGTCTCCACTGATAGGCCAATAGCTATACACTCTCCACATGCAGGGATTATGGTGACTTTCGTCATAGACAAATCATGCACCACCTAGTCCAAACTCGCATTATGGCAGACACTCAGCATGGCGTACGCCCTCATCACAGCAGTCCGTCAGGCCTCCTAGCCTTTACTAACACCATAGGCCATACTGGCAACATCAATGATGTATCCACAGCCCTCTTTTTGGATAACTCAAAGGCATACGATATGGTTGATCACCAACTTGGACTCCACACCCTGCACAGACTGTCTAGATACTGGAGCCTTCCAGTGGTGTCATTCCTACCTGCATGGTCAACAGCAGGCCGGCCTCTGGCAGACCAAACCCTCTAACCGTCTACCTAACACCCACAGAGTACCACAAGGCTCTATGCTAAGGACCTTGCTGTCCCCCATCGCCATTAATGAACATTATACTGTCATCCCAAAGGCCAGCTGTATCCAATATGCTGTATACTCTATTCTGATCTGCTCAGCCACATCTCCAGTAGAGTTATGTTCAGCTACCCAGACCACCTGTAATACAATAGCGAACTGGCTTTCTGAACATCGTCTGATCCTAAATCCCAATCAAACTGAACTGCTGTTATTCCACAAACACGTAGGTCTACCACGTTCACTGTTACCATAACATCAACTGATGGCACAATAATCTACCCTGACCCATCACAACAACTATTAGGTGTCATCATAGACAATAACCTCATATGTGACATACATGTTAACCAGATTAGCCAAACCATCAATAGAAAGCTAGGGTCACTGTACAGAATTAAAGCCTTCATAGCCCCTCCAGCTAAAGGTGCCATAGCTCGCTCACACCTTGTTGTAGCCCTTCTTTATGCATCCCCTCTACTCTCACATATGAACAAGACTGTCCTTAACAAGCACTGGATTTGCTACATCCACATTGCCAGGCTTGCCACTGGCCCACCTGTCAGGACACATCATTGCATCAATCTGAATCAGCTTGGTTGGCTATCAATACCCAGCCTAATACAGTATAACCAACTGATTATGGCCTATAAAATCCTGTATAGTCCAGACAATACTCCTGCACTTAAATTACAATCACCCCCTATAACAATCCTACACTGCTTCGATCCTCTAACATTGTACTACTTCGAACTTGCGAGTCTATTAACACAGCTGGTGATTCTCTCTTTGCAGATCCTGTACGTAGATCCCGGAACCCACTTCCAGCTGATATTACCCTAATGTCCACCTTAGGTCATTTAACAGTAGACACAAACAACATTTGTCATGTAACTGGCTATGTCAGTGTATCAGGCCTGGCTAACTCGGATGTGTAACCTGTGTGAACCACTGTACTGTGTAAATACAATTTAATCCTGGCTTGTGCTCAGGTCTAACATTAACCTGTGGAACATGTTGGACCTGCTTACTTATGTAATCTCTGTAAATAATCTGTTTGTACTATGTCATGCTAGTATTCTGTAATGCTGTATCTGCTACCCTCGTAGCTTGTCTCCACGGGCCTACCCTGGGAATGGGCATGCATCCAGTTGGGCTATCCCTGTCAACATATGTAGGACAAATAAATAAAGCAATACATGATATTACAGTGACGACAATACCAGTCAGACATTGACACACACTGACAGCATGCTGACCACACTGGGGCATATGTGGGGACTCAGACTAGCAGCCTGCCTGTGCATCACACACCTCCGCAGCTGGCACACAGGCATATCACGGAACGTCAGAACAGAGCACATGCCACACATGGCACGCACATCCCCTGTGCCACAAACCCACAGCCTGTAGGGCTACACAACACACCTGCTACAGACGTGTCAGGTACCTGTCATGCGTGCTGCACTGGTGTCCCGCTCAACAGGCTGTATCTGGTGAAGGGCACGGTGATATGACTCAGGGGCACTATGGTCCACCACAGCACACATGCATACAGGTCAGACAGAGGCATGGACAGATATGACTCACTCATAGACCATGCCAGTGTGGCTGCCTGGGACATACCTCCCTGGATTACATGATAGGGAACATAGAATGGATCTCTCAGCATGTGGCACAGGCCAGTATGAGCCTGATGTTGGTTGCCAACATACTCTCCCCAGGTATTCTACCACTATATGTGGGAAGGCTGTTGTATGTCTACATTATGCTCAGTCTCCACTGTCATTCATAGGGTATCCACTGGCTGTCAACATCTGCTTACATGCTAGGGAAGCCACATTGATGTTCGCGGGTCATCTTGCACGTGACACACATGGCCCGATGTATACTGGCATGGCTCCTTGGTACACACATACTGCCTTATGCTGCAGGACATGTTTTACATAGCGACCTCCGTGGGTATCACACAGGTTAGGACACTAACAGTGCTGCTACACAACTACAGCAGTGTACACTGGAGGATGCATGCACCGGACACTGCCCTCAGCACGGTGAACTGCAGTGTCTGTGCAGTACCAGATGCATGATTCATGCCTCACAGGTGTTACCCATCACTGACAGGTTATGCCCCTTACCATGCCTGTCGTCCCCTACACATGTAACACACATGGATAGGGGTGTGGTATCCCAAGTTAACACAGATACACACACCTCCAGGTTGTTGGCACAGCACAAACCATCAGGGCCTACTCAGGTGCAGCTGACAGTGTGTCAGACTGCCATCTGGTTCATAGCATGGCACACACAACCCTCACATACACAGGAAGACCACCTATCCTCCATAACAACACCGGCAATATGACAGTCCCATGAACTGTGTTTATAAGGCCATACTGCATCCAGCCGAACATTGTGTGTGAGCATTACTGTAGCTACAACACTCTAGCTGAAGGGTTCACAGTGTGTGGTCACCAACATGCAGTGGAATGACATGTTACCACTACCACAACAGGTGGGAACATACAGCACCTGTACATTGACTACATGTACACTATATGGGCCAGACCAGATGTGTATCCCCTGCTGTAGGTCTTTCACCATAGACACCCACACTGTATAGGGACATACCACGTGCGGACCCTGCACACTAGGACACACAGTCATATTGGTATACATTGCTAATACCATTTATCCACACAAAGCATGTGTCAGACATGGTAACTACTGCAGGTCACAGGTATTTCTGTGTATGTGTCACACACATACATCATGTGTGCAATGCCATTGCTGGGTTAGGCGATGGCATGCATTGGTATGTACAAACACCCGCACAAGGTCATACTGTGTGACACAACCACACATGGTAGTTGTGGGTTACCCAAACATGCCTATCTGTGCTCTGATGATGGTAATAGACACAGTAGCAGAGCACACTATTGGCATTACTAGCCAAACAGCCCTGTCTGGCTGTGCTGATAGTGTGGTGACATCCCCTGTGTTTACTGGTGGGGTATGCAGCATCTGGTGTATAGTAGTATTTGCCATAAGGATCTGTTCCCTCACACTTGCATTTACACACACCCTACTACCCCCACACACATGCAAACTTGCCATATGCAGGATTCATTCCCCTACCTACCTATGTCATGACACGTGAGAGGGACGCATTAGCAAAGCGCACTGTTCGGTTTACTAGATAGTTCCTCGTCTCTGGCTATACTTAGAGGGTGCTGACAACATCAGTACTTTGAAAGGGTAATGTGCATCAGGTAGTGTGATCTCCTGATTGCCAAAACTAACATGTTTTTCAGACGGAAATGCACACACACAAACTCCCCACATCCAAACACACACACATGCCATTTACAGGTTTCAAATTCCTACCTAACTACATTACGATACTCGGGAGAGACGCATTAGCAGTGTGTGCTATTCACATTACTGGGAGGCTTCCCTTCCCCTGCTGTACTTTTAGGGTGCTGACATCATCTGTGTTAAGAAAGGGGCGTCTGCATCCTGTAGTGTGTTCTCCCAGTTGGCAAAAGGAACATTTTTCTCTTACATATCTGCACACCCACAACAACCCCACAAACTCCCCACATCCAAACACACACACATGCCATTTACAGGTTTCAAATTCCTACCTAACTACATTACGATACTCGGGAGAGACGCATTAGCAGTGTGCGCTATTCACATTACTGGGAGGCTTCCCTTCCCCTGCTGTACTTTTAGGGTGCTGACATCATCTGTGTTAAGAAAGGGGCGTCTGCATCTGTGTGTTCTCCCAGTTGGCAAAAGGAACATTTTTCTCTTACATATCTGCACACCCACAATAACTCCCCCCCCCCACATCCAAACACACACACACTTGGCATCTGCAAGATTCAAACCACTACCTAACTATGTTATGACACATGAGATGCATGCATTAGCAGAGCGCGCTATTCGCATTACTGGGAGGCTTCCCTTCTCCTGCTGTACTTATAGGATGCTGACATCATCTGTGTTTAGAAAGGAATGTGCATCCTGTAGTGTGTTTTCCCATTTGGCTAAAGTGACATTTCCCTCTCACACACACACAAACCCCACTCACCCACACACATACACACACACTGAGCATTTGCAGGATTCGGCCCCCTACCTAACTATGTTATGACACTTGAGACGGATGCATTAGCAGAGCGCGCTATTCGCATTACTGGGAGGTTTCTTTTCTCATGCTATACTTATTGGGTGCTGACATCATTGGTGTTTAGAAAGGGAATGTGCATCCTGTAGTGTGTTTTACAATTTGCCAAAAGTGACATTTCCCTCACACACACCCCCCTCAGACAAACACACACACTTGCCATTCACAGGAATCAAACCCCTACCTAACTATGTTATGACACTTGAGACAGACGCATTAGCGGAGCGCGCTATTTGCATTACTGGGAGGTTTTTTTTCTCATGCTGCACTTATTGGGTGCTGACATCATTGGTGTTTAGAAAGGGAATGTGCATCCTGTAGTGTGTCTTAAAATTTGCCAAGAGTGACATTTCCCTCACACACACAAACCCCCCTCAGACAAATACACACACTTGCCATTCACAGGATTCAAACCCCTACCTAACTATGTTATGACACTTAAAACAGACGCATTAGCGGAGTGTGCTATTCGCATTACTGGGAGGTTTCTTTTCTCCTGCTGTACTTATTGGGTGCTGACATCATTGGTGTTTAGAAAGGGAATGTGCATCCTGTAGTGTGTTTTCCTATTTGCCAAAAGGGACATTCCTCTACCACAGACTTACACACACACCAACCCCACTCACACACACACACACACACACACTGAGCATTTGCAGGATTTGAAACCCCTACCTAACCATGTTATGACACTTGAGACGGACACATTAGCAGAGCGCGCTATTCGGATTACTGGAAAGCTTCTTTTCTCCTGCTGTACTTATTGGGTGCTGCCATCATTGGTGTTTAGAGAGGGAATGTGCATCCTGTAGTGTGTTTTCCTATTTGCCAAAAGGGACATTTCTCTACCACAGACTTACACACACACCAACCCCACTCACACACACACACACACACACACTGAGCATTTACAGGATTTGACACCCCTACCTAACTATGTTATGACACTTGAGATGGACGCATTAGCAGAGCACGCTATTCGGATTACTGGGGAGTTTCTTTTCTCCTGCTGTACTTAGAGGGTGCTGACATCATCTGTGTTTAGAAAGGGGACTGTGCATCCTGTGGGGAGGCAGACACCAAGCACACTCTGGCTAGGCTGTCATTCCCTAGGGCACACAGCCTAGTGTTGACCCTACACCCATATGTTTAATTGTGAAATGCACATTATTTGTTGCTGATAGACTGTTTGCACATCTTTATTGCCATAGCATTCCCTGTTTGTATGAAATAACTTGTGCATCTGTGGAAGATGTTTGCATCTGGGAGGGATCCACTATATCACGTATGTCTCTGTAGTCATTTAGCTGTGTGCACTGGGCAGACTGCTATAATGTGGTTGGTTCCTGGAATACAACATAACAATACCAGCTATGTGTGTCCAAGTGCTACACCGAGATTTGACCTAAGTGTGTGAGCATGCCCAGTTCAGTCTTCCCATGGCATGTTGTCAATTTGTGTGAGCATGCCCAGTGTGAGCATTCCATATGTTGGACTCTGCAGCCCACCACATTTGTGGATGAGTGTGAACTTCAACAACTATCACCCGTTTATGGTTGTGTGTTGTGTGTCATGTTGTGTAGTTACGGTACAACTGCTTTGTGTGTGAACACAACAGGGTTATACTGTGCCTGCAGTGTTTGCATGGGATACTTTGCATACAGTTGTCAACATCCTTTCACACTGACCTAACACTGTAGTTCTGGGGTAGTAGTGTTCAGTATCCATTCAGGCAACACCTTTGTTGAGAAGGACCACTGTTGTTGTACACTGCTCTTTGGGTACATATTCTGTGGTAAGGCTGACATTGAGCAGTAGTGTGGTTTGGCATTCCATTCATCTTGGAGTCCATGTTGCACTAAGCACAGGACAACATCTCATACCATTGCTGCTGTGTGTTTTGCTTTGTAGATGTTGGCTGTTACCTCAGCATCTGCAATGTCAGGGGGCCAGCAGTCTTCTGGGATAGATATTCTGCATTCTCGGGTTTGCACTGCACCTGTCAGGATGTATGTGGGCAATATGTGTGTGTGTTTGTGATATTTGTGTGATTCAGGGCATATCTGTGAATTCCCAACATGGTTCCTACCTTCAGTTGTGAAAGCCTTGGGATTATCCTTAGTGTCCTGTACAATTTGTATCTTCATAGGTTCATAGGGTCATACTAGGCTATCCACCCTGGGCATTTGTTAGCCTAGCCAGAGTGTGTGTGGCTTTTGACACCCTTGCTATGTGCATATTATGGCCATTTATGTTTTGCTTGGCTGTGCCTCTGTCTGGACATGACACAGTGAAGACCCCCAGTGTAACTCTACAATCATCCATCCACTTGGCAAGATTCCTGTTGAAGAGTGTCAGTGAGGGGCTCTGCCTAACATGGAATGGGATTCTGGTCCAGGGTGTGGGGAGCCTCTGGATTATGTATCTGTCCCACCAGCACATCCTATTTCATTATTTGTTGAGGTTGACATCTCTCCCTCTCACAGCTCCGATGGAGTTGTGTTGTCTGGGGTGGAGCATGTCCATTACTCCTGTGTTGGGCATGGCCTCCTACAACAGGCATGCAATGCCTCTGTGTTGGCAGTATGTGACTGGATTCAGCTGGGGTGTCTACAGCCAGGCAGCATATGACATGTATTTGTGACCCTTTATCCTCTTGGTGAGGTACCTTTGAGGTCTTTCAAACTGCTGCAGGTGTCAGGTAAGGTACATCCCATATGAGGCATTGTACTGGAATATGGGTGTGATTGGAGAAAGGTATGGGGGCACAATGACCTCTGTTGCCATAGATGTGACTCCTTTCCTGCTACGGTGTCAAATGTGGAAAGTCTTCCTAGCCACATTGGCAATGTGGGTGTCACATAACAGGTTACTGTCCACTTGTGTCCCTAGGTCCCTGGTTACTCTTTCTATACATACTGGTTTACCACCTATGTGGTAATTAGTGGTACCTTGTTTGTTATTTGGTGGGACATTCATACTGCCCATTGTCTTCAGGACAGCTGGGTGGGGTTATTGTGTGTGAGAGTGTGGTCTGTAGCATGCTACAGACTGCACAGCAGTCTTGCCTACAGTTAGTTGCACATGTGTGAACTCCAATGCCTTGTGCATTGTCAGTTACCTGGACGTATGGGTGTCTGTGCTGACTACGGATACTCACCCCCCTTTTATGTTACGTTCCAGGTTTGGGGGCCATGACACATGATACATGGTATAACCTGGTAGTGCTGGTGTGCTGTCAGGAGGCTTGCAGCAGGTTTCTGTCACTGCACAGACATCGATGTTCTCCATTCTGGGGATGGCCTCGGGAGCTTGCATATTGGGGTGTACACGTCTGGCATTGGTCAGCATTTCCCTGGTGTTTCTTCCCACTTATGTTTTCTAGGGTGGTGGGTCAGTCTTTTTAGCCTTGCCTACAAAAGGCTCTCTGGAGGTGGCATAGGCCTTATCCAATATTCAGATGCCCAGGGGTAACAGGTGCAGGCCATCCCAAGGACAGCTGCGTGGCTTGTCAAGCATGACATCCCAAGCGGACAGACATTGCATCCCCTTGGAATAACACCAGTAAGTGTGCCACTTGCTATGACTGATCATTCCATGTTTGTACTGTGGCATTACTCTTGGTAAGGGTAGGATGCTGCAAACGGTGAGTGTCATACTGGCCTGGACTACATACTCAGATAGCTCATCTATGTCTCTCTTCATGTAGTCTAGGGCGGTACATCTCAGGTCATTCACACCAGCATGGACTATGACTGCATCATATTTCTACTTGCTTTGGGGTGACCTACATATTTCTGTTATGTGGCATATTGTGGCAGCCTACAGGCAGCTTACTGTACCCTTTCCCTTGTTTGGTCTGGTGTGCGGGACAGCAGTGTGTCTGACTATGGAGTCACCTATTACAACTGTATCAGGCATGTTGTTTCTCCTTCTGGCCTGTGACTGTTTGGCACACCAGCTTTGTGTGCTATGTGTTGCATGTGCTATGTTTGGAGGCTGTTTGATTGGGTGTCTGCTTTAGAGGCCTCTGTTGGTGAGCTGTGTTTGTAATTTGTGCCTCCGGGAATGTTTGTCTGTGTTTATGTGTTTGGTTTGCAGTTGTGATAGGTCTATGTGGGACTGTGTTTGTGGTGTGTGTGGTTACCTTCTCCTACTGACTTGTTTTGGGGGTACTGAGTTGAGTGAGCTCAGCCTCCAGTTTGGATGGATGGTTGCATCTCTCACATATGTTTGTATTTCTTGGGTGGTGTTGGGGGTTGTCTGTGTACCTGGGGCAGGTGTGACATTGCCTCAGGATTCCCAGATTCCACTTGTTGTGGCTGGCCTTAGTGGATTGCATGTGTGGACAGATTTTATTGCCATACTACTGATCAGTGATTACTTCATTGTTCATGTTTGCTCTATCATGTAGTAGCTTCCTCATTCTCTTGAATGTTGTTGTTATGGCTGGTGTCCACCATGCCAGATTTAGGCACTGTGTCTTGTTTTAATTTAGGACTGCATAATCCAAGCATTCCTGGCAGTGTTCATGGAATGGCTGTATTACAGGTTCTGAGGTGTGGCCCATATTTTGCACCTGCACGGGACCTTTAATGGATTCCACATCAGTTTGGAGGAGTGCAGATATTGCTTAACACATGTTTTCCACTGTGGTTTCCCGGCCAGGGACTGTGGTCAGGATTTGTATATCCAGTGTGATTACTCTATGGTCTGGTTTTACCAGTGAGCAATACACTTCTCATCTTGACATCCAGTACCCATGTTGCTGATTATCACATCCAGTATGCTTACCCCTCTTGTGGGGGTGGTACGTTTTTCCTGGGCCTTTTGGTTTGTGGATTCTATGACCTTTGTCCGACACTGTTGGAGCTAGTATACTGCTCCCAGTCTATGTCTGGGTATTTGCAGTCACCCAATATAATGTGGGTTTGAGGACCTGATATATTCATGTATTCCAGCATAGGCCGGATGCAGTTCCTGGTGTTGGGACGGTTGTCTGTAGCAGGCTATACACTGTGGGGCAGTTGTAGCCACTGTTACTTGAGCATGGCTAGTCCATGCTGCTTTTTGTTGTGGTACCAACATGGGGGTGTGGTTATCCTTGAGAATTCTTGCTAGTCACCATAATTTTGTAGCTTGGTCCAAGTTCTGAGGCTGTACAGCACAGTATGAGGTGTAACCTGGTAGTGTTAGGGTGCCGTTGTGAGCCTTGCCTCAGGTTTCTGTTACACCACAGTTATCAACATTCACCATACTGGGTGTGTTTAGACTGCATGCATCTTGCTGATTCAACTTATCCCTTATCTCATTCTTATCCCATCTGGTACCTCTGGAGATAGGTTTGTGTTTTGAGCCTTACCTATTCAGGGTGCACTGTGGGTGACAACAGCCTTTGCCAGTATCCATATGGCCTGCACTGATAGGTGCACACCAGTCCTGGCAGGTGGTGCATCTTGTCATGCTCAGCATGTCATCCCAGACTGGCACACATTGGGTCCTCTTCGGATAACTGCGATACTTCAGGCAATTGTTGCACTTGGTCATCTCGTTGTCATGTTGTGGCATGATACTTGGTGAGGGTAGGATGTTAGTCAGGGTCCTCAGGTGTGCATATGGTACTTGGTGTTACATTACTTAACACATAGCATTCATGCCTCAGGTGGTGCAGCAGGGCTGCCTCTGTCGGATGCGCATATTACACTTCCCTGTATATGTTTGAGAGCAGATTGTGTCACGTTAGGCATCCATTTTACTATATGAGTGAGTCAGAGAGGGGTATCATTCCCAGGGTTCCTACTGAGCCAGTGTATGTGCTATGCGTTGCCTCTTTGCCAAGGCCAGGGCCTACTGGGCACGCCTCCTTCTGCCTACTGGGGCAGGCTCAGGTTGTTCCTCCTCCGAGTCACGCTTTGCCTGTGATGGCCTTGGCAATGGTGGGGGGCTGTTTGTCCCTGCCCTATGCTGGTCCTGCTGCAGCTGTTTTCGCAGGATCATATTATGTAGCATGGCACATACCATGACAATTTGGGTACATGTAGTTGGTGTGTACTGCAAGGCTCCACCAGATGTGTCCAGAAACCGGAACCGTGACTTGAGCAGCCCAAACACACGCTCTATCACATTACGTGTTTGTGCGTGTGCCTCATTATGGCGTTCCTGTTCAGGTGTGTGTGCGTTTCTGATGGGTGTCATCAGCCACGGCTCCAGTGCATAACCTGCATCCCCCACTAGGTGTCCGTGTGGAATGTCCCCATTGGCAAATGTCTGGTACAGCTGCGTCAAATGCCAGATGTGGGAATCGTGGTAACTCCCAGGGCAGCCAGCACACACATTCATTATTATTCCCTGGGCATCACACACGACTTGGCAGTTGATGGAGGGGAAGCCCTTGCGGTTTATGTAGGCCCTACCCGCTCCTGCTGGTGCTTTGATGCATATGTGCGTGCAGTCTATAGCACCCAGTACCTCAGGGTATTCCGCTATTTGCTGGAAGAGACGCATATTGCTGGCCAATACCTCACGGGCATTGGGGAAATATACATGATCACCGACATGTGCTGACATGGCATCCAGGAACTGGTGTAGTACCCTGGAGGCTGATGCCTGTGATATCCCCATCATATCACCAGTTGGTCTCTGGAAGGTACCTGTTGCTAGTATTCTTAGGCCTACACATACCTTGGTTTCCACTGGGATGGGTTCCCCTCTGTTGGTTCTGTGTGTGAGGCGTGGCCTGCACAGCTCAACAATCTGCTGCAGGAGCTCTCTGTCCACTCTATAGCGCTCTACAATCTCCAGCTCATGTAACCCGTGGTAGGTGACCCTGGGCCTGTACACTCTTCTCCGTCTCCTCACTGTGGGTTGTCTGGCACCTTCTGCATTGTCACCACCCTCAGCAAGTCGCCTATGTCTCATTATGACAGCTATGGCAGCCCCTAGCATTTCTGCTCTGAGTTCATCAGCTTTTTCAGTTTTCACTTCTATTAGCTTACTCCTGTCTTGCAGTGTCTCTTAATGAGAACATCCTGCACTACTGTTTGCAGAGTTTTAAGTGCTGGGCTGGGCTACTATTCTGCCTGTGTAATTGCCTGCTTCTAATTATTTTCACCTGCTAGCTTCAGCAGTTATCCCTGCTAGCTTCCTATTAATTCTGTTGCTTCCTTTTTCCTCTCTGTTTCCTCAGGGGGGAGCAGGTTGCATACTATGTGAAACACGCTCACAGTGGCTTACACACGCGCACACGTGCTTACACGGTTAAAGATCTTCTTATTCAGGTTTAAACGTGCGTACACCCGCGCAAACACTGTTACACGTCTGCCAACAGCCTCCTACATCCTCAGACTGCCTTACACGCGCGCACACCCGCGCAAACAGTGTTAAACATCTCCCAACACGCTCCCACATGCTCACACTGCCTTACACGCGCGCACACTGCCTTACTCGCGCTTCATTGCACGCACACGTGCGCATGCACGGCCAGCAAGAAACTTTGGTCTAGCTAACAGTGTACACCTTCCATTTCTTGTCTTTCCATGACTTCTCTAGTGGCACACCTCTTTCCATGATCTGTGCCTGTCATCTGTCATGTTACACTGGCCTCCAATGAACTGGGTTTCTGTCTACCATTCCCCCCTGTGATGTCACCTATCTCCTACTCTATTCCTCCCCCTTTTCTATCTCTTACACTACTCAGACAGTGCTCATTTGCTATGTGACTGTGGGATTCAGTATCCTAACCCTCATTTACATGAGATTGCCTACTAATGCTTAGTTACATGTCTTAGACTCAGCTTCCCCCCTTAGCAACCACTACACGGTGGCCATGTTGGTTTTTGTCTGCTGGTCCCTGCATTGTCATTCCATGTATTGCATTAAACCCACATTTGTGGGTTTATAACCTTCTTTTTTACAGTTTTATACAGCGCAGCCCGTTTGCGCGGGGCTGCTCTGGGTTTAAACATCGGCAGTTTCCGAAAAAAAAAAACATAATTTTTATATTTTTGCATCGGGTTATCTTGCCAATGGCCACATATTTGGCCATTGGCATGCTACCTGACTCATATGCAACCTTTTTTGGGAGCTGACATCGCTCCGTTGTTGATTTTGCAGAGATGTACTCAGTTGTCAACTGAGTACATTTCTGCAGCTTAAACGTCTCCTACACGGACTGGTTTCTGCTTCGTGGATCGCTAATATACCTCATTTGCATACCTTTCAGATGCAAGTGAGGTATTTAGCATGTCCACGCCCAGTCCGTGTAAGAGACGTTTTAGCTGGTCTCTTACACGGAGTTTAGGGCTGTTCCTGGATCACGAGGCTTGCATGGAGTGTTGCACATCTCTTACACTCCGTGCAAGCCTTCGTGAATCCTGCCCATTGTCATGTGTGGAAAATGCCCCAGTTTATATATAGGCAAGACAGAGAGACCTATAAGAAGGCATATAAATAAACATCTACATGACATTTTACAACAAAAAGACACCAATGTCATAGGCATCAAAAAGAATGTAAGGATAGCAAATTTAGATTTTATATTATAGAACAAGTTAAGCAAGACTTAAGGGGTGGTTTATGGGAAGCCCGACTCGAGTACAAAGAGTTATTTTGGCAACTAAAACTTGATGCCACAAGAAATCCAGGATTGAATGATCATTTAAGTATTAACAGTGTCCTTAAATTAAGGGTAGCTAAGTTGTAGTTACTTCACTCTATGCCAAATATTTTTATTATTTTTTATTCATGGCAGATTTTAAAAGTTTTTATTGTATTGCAACACAGGTTATACATATGATTGTGCCACAACTTATAAAGTGGTATAATAATAGTTAGGTATAGTTTAGGAAAATAAATTTTGGGAATTAATGAGAGTTGAATGACTGCTCATATTTATCAATTAGAACATCTGATTGGAGAAAAGGATGATGAATATGTATATAAAAGAACTGTTGTGCATTTACTCATTGTGCTGATGAAGCTCGGAAGGTTCCTGGGTGAAAGCGCTTAACTTTGATACTGTTATTGGTTTAAATAAAGAGTGTAGTCCCATGGCTCCAGCATCAGTGTTTTTTATTTTTTGGAGGTTTGGCATTCACTAACTGGATGTTCATAAGTGCATAAAAGACTGAGGAACTTTATATTTTCTACCTGTCTTTTTAGGGGTAGCAGGCTGACTATCAGAAAAACTGCATATAATGACACGTACACCCTCCAAAGATGACAAAACTAGATGAATGGATGAAGGTTGTAGAATTCCTTCCCTAACAGTTCGTAGTACTTTCTAAGAGACTGAGAAACCTCAGTGTTCTCCTACTGAAAACACTGGCAAATTCTGGAAACAGTCTCAGAAAAAGAGAAAGCCTCAAAGGTTCATAGGTTTATAGGTTGGTACTAGGCTATTGGCCCTAGGGCCTATACAAGCCTAGCCATAACAATTCCCTGGATATTTCTTCCCACAATATTGACTTCTCTGGACCCCTGTCTAGCAGGGCAACTGACATGATCCCCAGGGTGCATTTCCTATCTCCCATCCAATATAGGTTCATAGGTTGGTACTAGGCTATCGGCCCTAGGGCCTATACAAGCCTAGCCATAACAATAAAAACTTGTTACCACCATGCATGTAAGTGCCAAGTCTTGAACCCAGGACCCTATGTACTATATTCATAGCAACATACCACTATGCCAAATCAGCAGTTTAAAAGAATCAGAATTTAAGGTCTCCTGTGAATCTGAATCAGAAATGTGAGGAGAAAACCCTGTATCTCTCCATTCATCTTCCTGTCCAGATACAGAATCTTGAATATCTTCAGGAAAATAGCTATCCCTCTTTCTTTTACTAGAAACCACCTTATGAGAAGGATCAATAGCCTGAATTAAACCATCAGCCAGACCCAGTAAACAATTCCCATCTAAGGAAATATGAGGAAGAATAGATGCATGTTCAGTTTTCTGTTTCTTTTTGACAGGAAAAATGGGGCCAGCAAGCAGTTATTAATAGCAGCAGTAGCAGCTTCTCCAGGGATAGGCACAAAATTCTGACCAGGCAGGAAAGTCTTCCCTGTTCCCACTCCCAGGACCAATAAAGGTGTCTCTTCCTTGCCCACTGAGGGGACCCCAACATCCACAGAGGACATGGCTAATACCAGGTCCATAGTGGCTGCAGGTGCTACACCAAAGGGATATGGGGTAAAAGATGAGAGGTCTGAGAAAGTAGCTTTAGCCACAGCAGTAATCCACCTGCAGGTGAGGCAAATTGTTAGCCTGTTGTGGTAGCACAGGCTGTTTGCTCAACTTTTTCTTTTTATGGCTCAAAGAAGTACTGATTGTGAGGCCAGTAGTTTGTTCAATGGTCAAGCTGAAAATAGGATTTCTTTCCCAGGGAAAACAAGCAGCATAAGCCAGTAAGAATTTAAAGTGGTTAAAAGTGACTTTTTTACAAAACACAGTAAAAAGCACTTTAAAATACTAAAAAGTAAAATTAGCACAGTTTCTCCACAGAAAAATGGATCTCAGCTACTTGAAAAATGTTTAAACTGACAGCAAAAAAAATGTGCTCCTCTTTAAACATATAGTTAGGTTTCATGACAGTCCAGCAAAACACGAACTCCAACTTAAAAAAATTACTTTCCTACAAAAGCCCACAGAGGAGGGCTGTGTTTAGTGGCAGGAAAGCTCTGAAGGGCTTGTTGCCCAAACCTGTCTTTTTTATCAGCTCAACTTGAGCTGACTAATGGTTTGGGTGCAAGGAACATGCCCTGAAGCTTTGGAAGCTAGTCGGCTATGTTACTAAGTCCGCTGCAACAGGGATCGCTAAAAAGAACATTACAGGTTACAGAGTTTTTTTTTTTTTGCAAATGGAAAATGAAGGCCTGATTAAAGTGGTTCAAAATACAGGGTTTAAAATGCTTGCGGAAAAGGACCCCAACTCATCATCATCATCAATCCCCTTTTCCCATTTTTCTACATACGGTTGGGGTGTTGCCTCAACTGCTGGCATCTCTCCTAATTTAATGCCACTCTCCTACCTTCTTCAACAATCAAACCTGACTGTCGCATGTCTTCTGTCACTCAATCCCTCCATCTCTTTACTGGACATCCTTGGTTCCTATTATCTTCTTCCTGTCTGTCTCAGATTTTCTCAGTAAACTGTCTTCTGCTTTCTGGCATGTGTGCCCAAAACACTTTTATAGAAATCTGTTATCTTTGGTCTTCTCTACAATTGGAGCTTCTTGAGTTTCTGCTCTGATGTTTTCATTTCTTCATCTGTTTCACAGTGTGCATCTTAAGATTCACCTCACGCATTTCATCTCCATCACCTCTACTTTCCTCAACTACTCTGTCTTCACTGCCCAAATTTCTGTATCATACAGTAGTACTCGTTGCACCGCTGTTTTGTACATTTGTACACCTAACTTTTCAGATTTTTTTTGGTATTCTTCTGTCACACACTACACTTGACACACTGACCCAGTTGACTGTAGCTCCTCAGATTCTAGCTCTACCCTCCTCATTCAGACTTCCCTTCTCCACAACCACCCCTCTTAGATACCTGTAAGCTGCTAACCTGTTCCACCATTTTCCCTTCTATCTCACAACTCAGTTTCATCTGATTTCCTCCACTTGTTTCCATTAAAACAATCTTACTTGTAGTCAGTTTAGTACCACTTGCCTGCATTTTTTCTATCTATTCCACTATCATCTGCTGAAGTTCTTATTCAGAGCCTGCATGTAACACCACATCATCTGCATACAGTAGCTCTGTTGATCTCACCCCACTGACCTGTTTGCTAATGTAGTCCCTCACCTGTATGAACAGCAATGGACTCACAGATAAACCCAGATTTGCATCCACTCCCACTAACAACCCCTCTGTGAGTCCGAACACTGTTTGTACTTGTGCTATTGGGTTCTTGAACACAGCCTGCACCAGTTCTGCCACTGTTCTAGGACTTTGAACAATACCAGGACTGCCCAAATCAGCTTTCTTGGAACCTTGTCATATGCTTTCTCAAATTTTAAGAATACTCATTTAAACTCTTTTCTCATTTCTAGCTTCTTCTTAGCTATCTGTCTCACTGCAAACATCAGATTGGTTGTACATGGAAGGTGGAAGTGTAATACTAGTCGCCTAGTGATGTGGACATACTCCAAGAGGGTCTCACTCAGACAAATGACTGGTGCCAGAAACATGGCCTCAAGCTGAATACTAAAAAATGCATCATCATCCCCTTTGGGGAGAGTGACGTCCCCACAAATTATCACATTAATAACAATGTCCTAAGCACTCAATCAGTCATGGGGAATTTGAGCACCCAGGCTGACAGCAACCCGACTTTTAACCGCCATGTTGCCTCCATTGTATGGAAAGCCTTCTACATGGCCCACCTCATAAGTAAGAGTATCTCATCCAGGGACAAGGAGGTCATAACATACCTGTATTCTTT
This sequence comes from Protopterus annectens, assembly GCF_019279795.1. NCBI lineage: Eukaryota > Metazoa > Chordata > Ceratodontiformes > Protopteridae > Protopterus > Protopterus annectens. The sequence goes on from NC_056729.1 coordinate 1,750,160,023, forward strand.
CCTTATAAGGCCCATTACTGAGTACAATGCACCTTTCGGCATGTACCTCGCAAAGCACATGCAGCAGCTGGAGAGATCACAGAGGTTTTTCACCAGTAGAATCCAGGGCCTCAGTCATCTACCATACACAGACAGGCTAAAAGCCCTATCCCTCTACTCAGTTTCATACAGACTCCTCAGACAGAGGTGACCTCTGTCAGGCGATCATGGACCTCACCTTGATGGGACTGCTGTATATCTGCAAGTCAAGCTCCACTCGAGTAACCCACATGAGTGGCCTCAACCTGGTCTGTGACATCAACAAGACCTGTTGGTAGGACAAATTTGTGTCCCAGAAACTCTCTCATCTATGGAATAGACTCCCTCTCCACATCAAGCAGAGTACCTCTTTACCCCTTTTTAAGTGCAACCTGGATAACTTGATGGGAAACAGAAAATATACTCCTGGGATTCCACCCATGTCTCTGCTGGACAGGGGCATTGGGTGTTGATTTGTCTAAACATGGGCTAAAGTCTTGGCTAGGTTTATAAGGGTCTCAGGGCCAATAGCCTAGTAACCGTCTATGATCCTATCATCCTATGAAAAGTTCACTGAATATTCTGTTTTGAAATTCGTTCTATTTCATGTTGGATTCCTGACAGTTTTAGTCTGTTTTGATGATCTATTTCCAACCAACATGAAAAGTGCCAGGATGGCCAGTCTCAGTGTAGGAAGTTCTAACCTGCAAGTCAGAACCTATAACTAATATGGAAACGTACTGAAAGAGAGGGATGGGATCTTTAGCTAGCAAAAATAATGCAAAGGTATTCATTTGTTATTGATCGGTGGCTACAGTTTAACAGTTACAATATAATTGCTTTGATCTAAAAATAATATAAATGAATGCAGTTTCCTGTGTTCAGGGAGTTAATACTTTGGTTGCCTTGTCTCCCACAAACACATGTTCTCTGCAATAAGCAATACTATTCTTCTCCGATGAACAGTGTTGTCTGAAGTTATCTGGTACCTTAACAGTTTGGTGTCATGAAATTTCAGATATTTCACGTTGTTTGTGGATTACTGTAGCTGAAATTGCCACTGAGCCCATCTGTGGCAGGTTTTCTTTCCTGGAAAGTTATGGTCTGACAATACACACTTTTACTTTTCACATTCAGCAGGTAATTTGTATGTATTTGTATGTCTGTTTGGGGCTTTTCCTATCGGGTCTCCACTGAAAAAGGGTAATTCTTACCCAGCTGGACCAACCTGGTTAACAAATGCAAATAAATAAATAAATAAATAAATAATTTGAGTCTCGAAAGCTAAGTTTTTGCAGCTTGTCTTATAGACATAATTGTATGAGAGCTGGTTAAACTGTAAGTAAATGGAGAAACTGGATGAGGGGTATCTAATTATTGAAATAACAAACAATTTATTTCAGATTGAATAAGAGTGGGTTTTAATCATAAAATAACAAGGCAAAGTATCCTTGTAATATGGGCATATCATGTATTAGAGTAGATTTTGATGAAAAAGAAAAATAATTAAGAAACAGAGAAGTTTTCATTACTGATGTGACAGTTGCTGTATAATCGTAGTCACCTATCTATCCACTTTGATATAAGACTGGAGCATATTATTGTATTTGGAGAATAAAATGTATGCCAATATTGGTGTATTGAAGGAGAGAGTGTTTTGGACTCCACCCAGTCATATATTTAATAAATATGATCAAGACATCTGTAATTACTTGGTAAAATGGTCAGAGCTCTCTAAAAATGATAATGCACTGCAGTCCCCCAGAGGGAGGAACTTTTGATAAAAATGTTTTACAAAATCCTAATAAGAAATTGAAACAGAGAGGAAATAAAGTACTTGCCTCTTGGTGGACAGCTTTTAATGACTGGCAAGAAGAATTGATAAATAAAGGAAAGAAATTTATACTTAGAAGCCTAAAATATAATTCAGCTACACTAAAAACAGAGCTGCAGTCAGCTAATAGAACTGCAAATACCTTACAAAAATATTCAGAAGAAAAATCCCATACCTGGGGACTATACCATTTACAACAGTTACAAAAATGAAAAGTTAATCAACCAGATTCTTCTGATTCTTTCAGCCCTCTCTACCATATGATCATTTTGCTTCTTATGAAGCTAGCAGCCCTCCTTCTCTGAGAGGGCAGTTGGAGGTACAAACTGTTCAGCCTCCCACTAGTTCTCCAGATACATCCTAAGTTACATCTAGTAGTTCCACCCATCCTCATGGATCAGTCTATAATACTGGGTTTTGACAACAACCTCCCGCAATGCCACATTCCGATCAAATGTTAATAAAAATATCCAGCAAAGGTAAACGATTCTATCACAAGCATAAACATGTAGCTAATACAAAATATATAGAAAAATTTAAATAATTCAACAATAAAAATACCCAACTGAAAACAAATGCACTGAAAAGAATCAGACAGTTACATGGTTTCCAATAATCACTTACAGAGAAGAGTATTAGTGGAATTCACCTTCTAAGCAAGGTACAGATGAAGCTTCAGATTCTGATTGTTTTACAGAAACTGAACGTTCTACTAAAATAAGCCTTAGTATTCAGATGCACCCTTTAAAAGAAGCATCCAATCCTGCAGCTGTTTGGGACAACAATGCTGAAACAACCAATAGGGTAGTATACCCATGAACTGCAGATTTTCAGACCTCTGTAGACTGACTTCCTCCAGTTTGAATGCATTCATTCAAATTTCCCAAAATACTGGAAGGACATGTGGAGGTACAAATCCCTAGTACTAAAGATTTAAAAGCATGCCAGAGAAAATTTTTTAAAGGCCACCAGTGCAGCATGCCCCCCAACACCTAACTGTGAAAGAATTAAAACAATTATACAAAAAGAAAATGAATCCACTGATGCACATTATAATACACAATAGGTGCATTTGAAGCTTATTTTCTGGACACCCAGAGCCTACAGAAGGAGCAGCAGTCAGTGGGTTGCCAGTGGCACTTGTAGAAGGCTTGCTACCAGCAATTCAAAACGTTTGCTTAAATTGGCCAAATTTAGTCATTTGTGAAATTGTTGACCAAACACAATATGTGGCAGACAATAAAGTTAGAAAAGAAAAGGAACAAAAGAAATTAGATGTTTAAATCCAACAATTCAGTACTGGTTCATGGGATGGGAAAGGGGGAGCAGGAATCACAGAGGGATACATAGATTTAGATTCTTTTCATCACAAGCCCCAGGACAATATCAACAATACATTTACACTCCTACATCACTGCAAGCCCCACAGTGCGAACAGTGCGAACAGTGTTTTAATTGTACACAGGCTGGACTCTGGTGTAATATGTTAACTTTTTTCATAGGTTAATATGTCTTTTCAACAAACAAATTCACCAAAATCCCAAGTACCACAGCAAGCAGGAAGACACCCTTCACCTTGGAGTAGTGCTTGGCAGCCACCAGCAGGACAACGAGACCATTAGGATAGCCATGAACTGGAACCACAACTATTTCTCTTGGTTCCAGTTATCAAGAAGGTCCCTTCATTAATATTAGTGTGTGACTCTTCTCCTCCCTTTCTTGTTAATACAGTAGTAACAAGATCTGTGATTACATCAACAAATGCTAAAAATCTCCTACCACCTAACAAAGCAGTTTTGTGAGAAGGAGTGTACAGAGCTCCACTGGATTGTCCTGAAATAAAGCTTACTACTATTCAGCTTGGTCTGCTAAAAGAACAATGTTGCTTTACTGTAGGAAACAATGTTTCATTAAATCTTATAGGCAGAGATTTATTATAACTGTGATGTGCTGTTTATTGTACTCCAGAAAGCATTTTCCTTGTTATTCTAACTGAACCTCCTCCTTTAGGTCTGTATTCAACTGAGTTTATAAAGATGAAGGTAATTTTTGCATACTGACATCAAAACTGACTGCAAATTTCAGTGATTTGGAGTGATTGGACACTGTTCCTCCACAGCTCTGGACTACTCATGAAAATGAGGTAGGACTAACAAAATATGTTGAACCATTAAAAGTAGCTTTGAAACCTTGTGAGCATCTACCTATGGTAGTTCAGTAGCCATTGTCAACTCGGGGAAAACTGCATTATCAAAACAAATTCTGAATTACTGATTTACCCTTGACATTTCAGAAGTCGTTCAGCACTTTGAAAATAAATAATTCATCTGTTTAGAATACAATGTGTCTGAAAGTGTTTCTGCCACACACAGTGCTTGAAAAAGCCACGGGAACCATTTTGTCATGTGCAGTTGGACTTTACTGAGCTCCCACAGATGCAGAAGTGTAATTATGCTTTGGTGATTGCTGATTTTTTTTTCTGGATGGATAGAAGTTTATCCTTGTGCTAAAAACAATGCAGCTAGTGTAGCTAAGAAATTTCTGTCAGAATTCATACCACGATTTGGTGTACTTTGTTGTATACAATCTGACCAGGACACTCACTTCACAAGTTACATTATACGACAAAGCAGTAAGAGTTTGAATATAAATGCACAATACCGTCACCCACACAGACCACAAGATTCAGGGATTGTAGAGATAAAGAATCAAGACAGTGACAATCAGACTTGCAAAGTTATGGGAGGAAACTGGTCTTAAATGGCCAGAGGTTTCACTAGTTTGTTTACTATACAAAAGAGAGTTAGCAACACTAGGAAATGTTCTCCTCATGAAATTCTCAAGGAGAGACCTGTGATGTCCTTATGACTGGCCAGTAATCAAGGAGCCTGAATCCTCACCACTGACAATGAAAAGGGATGTGCACTTGGAATACAAATGGAAACACTCAGTATTTCCAGACGCAGACCTCTCTGCATCAAGCACAATTTCCATTAAGAGCTCACAGGACACACACTCAGCCAGGGGTCTGGGTGTCTCTATCTGCCTCTCCTCAAGTCCCCAACAAGGCTCCCCACTGGCACTGTGAAACCAGTGCTTTGTGTCCCTGCCCCAATTAACTGACACACAATCTTTGAGATTTAATTTTCACACACACACACACACACACACACACACACACACACACACACACACACACACACACACACACACACACACACACACACACACACACCTGGGAAAGGCTGGCACAAATTACCCGCTCTACCAACTTTGCCAGAATATAAGGTAGATTCACTGCCACTGGTCACTTACTATAAGGCTCTTAAAAGGGTATCCATTTATGCTGAGTGAAGTTAATATTAATACAAATGGTAATATTGATCAAACAGCAAGGCTTTCAGGAGTGGCCAAAGTTATCACCAAAAAAATCTGTGTAAATACTCTCAATGCTTAAATATTTTCTAAAAAGGACCAGCCACAATGAAAAGTTTAAATATATTTAATAATAAATAACAAAAGAACAAGAAAATACCAAATATATATGTACAGTAAACCACAGACTTCAAATCACAGAAAATATTGAAAATAACATTGATGGTCGGACTCATACAAATAAAGAAAAACAATCTGTAAACTAAGCTTCACTATATTCCTGAGTGAATCTAGGAAGATTACTATTCCCTAATAACTTACTTGCTAGAGCAAGGCACAATGAAATATGTAAGCAGTTATTCTAGTCATCTTCCCCAAAATAGAACGCTCAATACGCAGAGATTACTCCCTGTAAAATATAATATCCAAGATGGCTTGTAGAATGACATCATCTGATTACCTGACTCTAGGTTCTCACAGTATCCCTCTTCAAAGCTGAGACAGGAATTTATCATAGATGGCTACAGTACACATCTAAATGTTTTTGGCAGTGTCTGGGGTTTCCCCTATTTTTACTGAGCTAATAAACAAAGGCTTCTTCCAGACCCACCATCTCTGGTCCTGATCAGCACTGTAGGATGCCGTTTTAATGGTTTAACATCTCATTTAAATTTCCCTTATTTTTCTTAAAGTAAGCAGCTGATTAACATCTGCTGTCTCAGTATCCTCTATTAAAACATATACATTTAATTCAGTTACAATAATACATGTACACTTCTTTTCATTCCAGCAAGTTCCACTGTTGATACATTTTAAGACAAGGAAACCTCATAAATACATTTTCAGCACAAGCATCTGCACAAATCAGTTTGATCAAGCTTAATGCCAAGAAATGTATAGTTATCCCATTTGGGAAAAACCATATAGCCATGAATTACCACATAGGTGTCAGTACAATAAACACTGCAACTGTGACAAGAGACTTAGGGACACAGGTGGACAGTGGTCTCACCTTCGATAACCACATCGCCACAACAGTCAGGAAATCCTTCTATGTGGCACACCTCATCACTAAGGGCTTTTCATCCAGAAAAAAGGAGGTCATTGTCCCAATGTACTCATCCCTCATTAGACCCATTATAGAGAACAACGCTCCATTTGGTATGTACCTCACAAGATATCTGCAACAGCTGGAAAGGCCACAGAAATACCTCACTAAAAGAATCACAGGCCTAAAGCAGATGCCCTATGCTGACCGTCTAAAAAAAACTCCAGCTATACTCTGTGGCATATCGTCTACTCAGAGGTGATCTCTGCATAACATACAAGGCCATGTCAAACCCTGAGCTGTTGGACATGCTCCACTTAAAGAAATCCCAATCTCTCAGAGCCACATGCTCCGGGGATCTAAACCTTGTCATCACAATGAACAAATACTGGAAAAATAGGTTCCTGACCCAGAGACTCTCCATATTCTAGAATAGACTGCCCATATATGTCAAACAGAGCGCCTCCTTGGCCCTCTTCAAAAGGAACTTTGACAATTGGATGGGGGATAGGAAATTCACCTTGGGGATCACGTCAGTCACCCTGCTAGACAGGGGTTCAGGCAAGTAAATATTGTGGGAAGAAATATCCAGGGAATTGTTATGGCTAGGCTTGTATAGGCCCCAGGGCTGATAGCCTAGTGCCAACCTATGAACCTATATACAAATGGTGTATAATTATTTACAAAATTCCAGCTAGCTGTGCTGACACAAGTCATAAATCCACTGCACTACTTCTCCTGGCATGGTTGGCAGTACCGCCTATCATCACAAGACCCATGAGAATATCTGACACATTCCTACCTAGAAATTTGGAGTAACAGAATGTAAATGAATCAGCTGTTCTTCACTGCGAGTGTCTGCTCTCTAACTTGTAGCACCACCATTAATGGCACTTGCAAGTGCAGAGACAGCCCACAACAAATGAGCATCATGACTTGCAATTAGGTGACACTGTTTTCATCAGATCCTTCTCCCGGTGTCATGCCTTGTAACCGAGATGGAAAGGACCCTTCCTGGTTTTGCTTACTATAGCCATGGTCATCTGATGTGAAAGACTGCCCACTTGGATTGATGTGTCATAAATCACCCCTAGTAATGATTACCAAAGAAATACAAATTACATCACTCCTTTTGAAGCTGCAGAACCAATCACAAATAACACTAGATGAAAAAAGTACAGTTGTGTGCACTTACCATAAATGTAAATTTTCAAGTGTATTCACTGTTGCAGTCATTACATTTGGGTAATCTGCTGGCAGGTTGCCCTCAGTCAGCCTGATTAACAAAGTCTTGGGTCTTGCGTTGGTTGCTGTCCCTTCTTCCATGATGTCAGGTCGTCAGGGGTATAAAACATGCAGCCAATGCCATTACATCAGTTTTTCTTGCCCCAGATGTCAGGTGCCCCCCAAATGGAGAGCAATATATATATATATATATATATATATATATATATATATATATATATAATTACAAAAAACACAAAAAATATAATTCCAAACAAAAGCAAATACAGCAAAAAGGCTTTTAAGCATAGTAAAAGAAAGTAGAGGTATAGTAAGAGGAAAACAGGAGTCTGGAGGGAGGGTAAACAGGACTGCAACAGTGAATACACTCAAACATCTACATTTATGGTAAGTGTACAAAACTGTACTATGTTCTTCGTGTTTCACTGTTGCAGTCATTACATTTGGGTAGATTCCCAAAGCTATGGTTGGGAGGATGGATTTATACAGTATTAAGACCAGCTATAAGGCACTGCAGGACAGCAGTGGCAAAGCCAGCTCTGGATTTAGAGAAGAGAGGTAAATGGTAATATTTGGTGAACGTATGAACTGAGCTCCAGGTAGCAGCTTCTAGAATGTATCTGGTAGGAACATCTGTGAGAAAGGCTGTAGAAGTAGATGCAGCCCTGGTGGAATGAGATCTGATCCCCTGGGGGATAGTTTTACCATGGTGCATATAGCAGAAATGAATGCAATGGCTTATCCATTTGGACATAGTCTGCTTTGAAATAGCCTTTCCCTCTGCCCCTGCAGCAAATGCCACCAGTAGTTGTTCTGATTTTCTTAGAGATTTTGTCCTGTTTAAGTAAAATCTAAGTTGTCTATGTACATCCAATGAATGCAGAATCCACTCTCCCTTGTTCTGTGGATTGGGAAAGAAAGTTTGCAAATGAATGGTCTGATTAAGAGCCACACTGGATACCACCTTAGGCATGAAGGATGGATTGGTCCTGAGAGACACCCTGTCCGCATGAAAAATAATGAAAGGCTCCACTGCCATAAGAGCCTGTAATTCAGAAATCCTTCTAGCTGAAGTGACTGCTAAAAGGAAAGCTGTTTTCCAGGAAAGAAATTTTAAGTCTGCAGTAGCAGCTGGCTCGAAAGGAGGGAGAGTGAGTTTTTCCAATACAAAATTGAGGTCTCAGGCAGGGGTTGGAGCTCTCTTGGGTGGTCTTAAGTTTTTGGCCCCTCTGAGATACTGCTTTAGCAGAGGATTATATAAGAGGGGAGGTTCTGTGTTGTAATGAGATGAAATGGCTGAGGCATGAATTTTTATGGAAGAAAAGGACAAGCCCTTGTGAAGCATCTCAGTTAAGCATTGTAAAATCTGAGGAATATTGGGCACTGCTGTGCTTATTCCTTGTGACTGATTCCAGGCACAGAATCTTTTCCATTTGTCAACATAAGATTGTCTATTACTAGGCCTTCTCGCCTCCAAAATGACATCCATCACAGGTTTCTGAGGGATGCTAAGGGTGAATTTAGGTGATTAGCCACACTGCAAGATTCAAATTTGGAGCTGAGTGTGCAGAATTTGGTTGTTCTGCTGAGACAGTAAGTAAGGTGTCTGAGGCAGGTGCCACAGTGGAAGGTGTGACACATTGTGCAGGAGTGGGTACCAGTGCTGGCGAGGCCAGTGTGGAGCAATCAGAATTATTTTTGGTTTGTCCTGTTTGACTTTTAGTAGAACTTTGGAGAGCAGAGGCAGAGGGGGAAAAGCATAGACTAATAGGTTTTTCCAGCTGAATGATAGAGCATCCACTTTCCAGGCTTTTTTGTAATGAGTTTTTGTGCAGAATTTCTCCAACTTATAATTCTGGGGTGAGGCAAAAAGATCTATGTCTGGACTCCTCCATTTGCATGTCAATATGTTGAAAATCCATGATTTCAGTTTCCATTCATGTGGGTCCATGAGATTTCTGCTTAGTTCGTCTGCCAGAGTATTCAGCTTTCCTGGCAGGAATTGAGCTTGTAGTTGTATTTGGTAGGTCAAGGCTGTATTCCACAATGCCATGGCTAGTCTGCAAAGGGGTTAGGAGTGTGTTTCCCCCTGTTTGTTTATGTACCACATAACTGTGGTGTTGTCTGTCTTTATCAGTAATTATCCTGGATGAAGGTAGTCCTTGAAGGCTGTCAGTGCATTCTGTACAGCTAGCATCTCTTTCTGATTGATATGAACGTGCATTTGATTTGGGCTCCATTTGTCCTGAATGCACTTCCCTGCCAGATGAGCCCCCCAAGCATAGTCTGATGTGTCTGTTGTTAGGGTTTGGGCGGCAGGGGTTGGAGTGAATGGCAGTCCCTTGTTTTGGTGGCAGGCCTCTGTCCACCATAGGAACTCTAGTTACAGCCAAGGTATGATAGGAATCATTGTTTCCAGGCTGTGACAAAGTTGACTCCATAAACTTTTTAAGTACCACTGAAGTTTCCTCATATGCAGTCTTGCATATGGAATTAGAAGAATGCAGGAGGCCATGAACCCCAAAGCTTGCAGAATTTGTCTTGCAGATAGCAGGGTTTTTGTGGCCACCTGTTTGAAGTAAGTTACCAAATAAATTTGTTTTTCTGACATAAGGTAAGCCATCTGGGCAGTTGTATTCAAGCTTGCACCCAGGAATGTAATTTTTTGAGAGGGTACCAGTTCTGATTTCTTTTCATTTATGGTGTACCCTAGACAAGTTAGAACCCTTTTTACAAACACCAGATGCTTTAGAAGAATGCCCTTGTTTTCTTCCTGAATTAGACAATCGTCCAGGTATGGATATATTTGAATATTTCTTTGCCTGCAAAATGCAATTACTGGAGCCAGGCACTTTGTGAAGACTCTGGGTGCAGTAGATAAGCCAAAGGGCAGAGCAGAGAACTGGTAATGCAAGTAGCCTGCTTTGAAGTGGAGGTATCTTCTGCAAGATTCCCTGATTGGGATATGCAGGTAAGCCTCTTTTAAGTCTAGAGTTACCAACCAGGCATCTTTGCCTAGCATAGGAAGTAACTGTTGAAGAGTCAGCATCTTGAATTTTGGAATGTCCATAAATGTGTCTAGAGTAGATAAGTCCAGAACTGGATGCCATGATTTGTCTTTTCTGGGTACCAGGAAAAGTCTTGAATAGAAACCTTGTCCCTTTTCCTCTTCTGGTACTGGTTGAATAGCCCCCATGTTCATGAGGGACAGTTCTTGTTTCTGGGCCTCTGCCCACTGATGTGGGGGCAGGTCTGGCCATCTATTTGGGATTGGCAACGTGTGGAAATGAAATTTGTATCCCTGGAATACTATATTTAAAACCCATTTGTCCTGGGTTATAAGTTGCCAGTTTCTTGCATGAAGTGCCAGTTTTCCCCCCAAAGGGGCGGCTAAGAGGTAAGTGCTTGGTAATTGTAGAGGGGAGTCATTGAGACTGTTTACCATAGGGAGGTGCCTTGTTGTTTCCAGATTTGGAGATGGAGGCACCCCATTGTTTTGTTCTAAAAGTCCCTTGTGACTGAAACCTGGAGCCTTTGGAATGTCTGGGTTTGACTTGAGTGGCTCTCGAAGGAACTGGAAAGGACCAGTTCTTAGTAGGCCAGTGCCTACTAAATCTTGGAGGTTGCACTTGTAAGAAATCTTTCACAGTTTGCATAGATTTAGCTTTATCTTCCATCGCTTTTAAAACTTCTTCAGCCTTATTACCAAAGAGACGGTCCTGTTGTAAAGGAGCATCCAACAATTTTGCTTTAACATGATCAGGCAGAGTTTGCTCTTTGAGCCAAGCATGCCTTCTTAGCACAGACCCAGTTACAGCAGCCCTGCAAGCGGCCTCCAAAGAATCAAAACCACATTGCAAAGTATGTTTTCCAACTTGTTCAGCTGAATGCAATAAATCCTGTAAATCTTTATTTTCCACACAGTCAGAAATTAACATCATTTTCTGTTTAAGCAGTCCCATGATATGCTGTTGATATTTAAGCATATGAAATTGACAGTTTAAAGCCCTGATTGCCAAGGTTACAGAAGTGTAAACCTTCTTACCCCATCTATCCAGTGCCCTGGAATCTCTATCAGAAGGGGTAGGATTTTTAGCAGTAGAGGCCTTAATGCCCTTGGGACACTGAGAAATGGTTTCAGGATCTGCAGTAGGATTTTTGGAAAGGAATTTGTGGGAGTCAGGAACCCTGTAGTATCTGTCTGGCTTACAAGGAGCTGGAGGCAGAGAATCAGGAACCATACTAGATTCTGAAAAAAACATCATCAACAATGTCTAGAACAGGAGGTATAGCCAAAGGCCGATGCTGAGGAAGAAGAAGAAAATCCCTAAGTCTCTTTTTAGATTCAGAGAAATCCTGACTTTCCCATTGGAAATGTTCCCTTAAGGTATGCAAAGTTTTCCCAAAAGAAAAATCCTCAGGGGAGAAGCAGAAGGAATGGAATCTTCTGCATCAGAGTCCTCATAAGTAGGTATAGACAAATCCTGTTCATTAGAAGAGTCAGAAGAAATAGAATCCTGTTCAGAAGATTTATAATCAATGTCTTGCCTAGGCCTCTTAGAAGGAGGGGGTTAGCTTCCCCTGATCAGAGTAATTAAAGCTTCAGCCATTTTGATAATTTGTTTTTTAGGCATAAGGGCCTGCACATGTGGCCCAGCGTCACTTTTTTAGACATAGATTTAGATTTTGGCCTAAGTTTTGAAGATGGCGTCGGTCTAATATACAAATCTGTAGGCCTGAAAACACCCTCAGAAGCTGTTGCCTGCACAGCTGCTCAAGACCCATCTAAGGTAGAGACATCCGTGGGTTCCATAATTGAAGCATCTCGCGGCATACTGGACTCCAAATGGGTCTCAGTAGAGGAATGCGAATCAGAAGTGATGGGTATCAGGGGCTGCGAAAGTGCCTCACTGAGTACCGGTGAACTGGTGACTGGCTTAGAAAAAGCGTTGGTGTCAGTTTTGGACCGCAACAACCTGTCTCTGTCTTTTTCTTTGCATTTTTTAGGTATTCCGGTAGTCGGATTGCTAATCGACGATATTTCTGGATAATTAAATCGTGAGTATAAATATTTAGAAGCAAAAATATACCGACGTTTAATAGTGCGTTGATTAAATTTAGCACAAAACTGACAGCCAGGTACATTGTGGTCAGGGCATAGGGAAGGAATACAGTACAAATGAAAATCCTTATGAGGTATTTATTTCCCACAAGTAATGCAATTATTAACTTTTACTGACATCGGAAAGAAGCAAGAAAAAGTTTCCCCAACGGGGTACTTAGCTTTTAGTTGAAGACTTCGGTTCTGAAACTCAAAAATGAAAATTTCAGGAGTCGGCCGACTGGCACCTGTGAACTGCTTCTGCTTCGGGCACCGTGTGGCAAGAAAGACTGATGTAATGGCGTCGGCTGCATGTTTTATACCCCTGATGACCTGATGTCATGGAAGAAGGGACAGCAACCGACACAGGACCCAAGACTTTGTTAATCAGGCCAACTGAGAGCAACCTGCCAGCAGATTACCCAAATGTAATGACTACAACAGTGAAACACAAAGAACATCTAGGGAGACTATTGTATCTAGTAGAGAAGCCTGAAGACTTTTTATCAATGCCACTGGGGTTGGGTCCAAAAGTTAAATCCAGCGATTCAGCAACATCATCCAGGCTGGTGACAGTGACTCTTCTTCTTCAGCATCAACAATATTTTCATCAACTTCACAATTATTTGAAGTAAGCCCAATACTTGGATAATGAATCTGGTGATACAGTGTCACTTGTGGAATCGCAAGCATCAGAAACTTCAATATGGAGTTTATTTTGGAATTGACTTTATATGGACTACAGAAGAACAATACATCATCCATGTAATTTCTTGAAAATTCACTTTAGCTGCAACCATCTTGATTTTCATGTGGACTCATTATTATGGCAGTGATTGTGATTTTTATTAACATTTTGATACATTTCTTTCTGTCATCTGGAGCCATTGGAACTGTTAGTACTGAATATTTTCTTTATTAGAGATAAGCATTTAAAAAAACCTCAGAGATAGACATCTGACTAAAATTGGACAAAGAAACCCAGACTGGAATCATAGATTTAATATTTTTCCTGCTGCCTTAAATGCCTATGCAAAGATTCTAAATGCAAGTGACTATCTGGTGTGTGCACATACACTTACTGCACATGGTAGGTGTATTCCATTAATCTCAGTACCAGTAACTGATGCAGAAGTTGGGTCAGCATTTGGTGCCATCTTTTTAACTAAAAATCAGAAAACCAAACATAACTCTGCCCCATTTTCACTAGTCCCACATCAGCTATCAATGGCTAATAAAAGGACATACTTTTTAGAATAAAGATACAACACGTTTTTGTCAGATGAAGTACTTGCAAATTTACTTAGAAAGTAAATGATGGGGCTTAAGAGCTGGGTATGGCAGTACTGAATGAATTCTATTATGTTTGTCAAGATCAAGCACATCCCTGGTTACCAACAAACTGATCAGGTTGTTGCTATATAGGTAGTGTTATCCCACCTATATAATATACAGAGACTTTACCTAGTGGAAGGATTTGCAATGTTTGTTGCAAGTGGAATTTGCAGGACATTAGTAATCACATCAGAAAAAAAGATGGTTCTTGGGTTTATCATCGTGCTGAAGGACTAGTACACATGGATCTTAGTGATGGTGTTATTTCTGGAGCCGTAATTTTACTTGCATATGGGACAGTACAGTCTATACGGGAAATGAGAAACCTTCTAAATTATTAGAAATATTAAGAAATTCTACTTTTGAATCAATAAATCAGACTACAGTTGAAATGACGGCCATGTACAATGTGGTGCTGTAGAACAGAATGGTACTTGTCTTCACCCTTGCTTCTAAGGGTGATATCTGTGTGGTCATCAAGATGGAGTCCTGCTTGTTTACTCAAGATAATGCAGGTGCCACTTGTAGTCACCTAAATAAAATTCACAGAAGCTTGCAGAATTGTCTAGTGCTGAAGAAGCAAGCAGTTCCTAGTGGACATGGTTAACCAGTGTGTTTTCTGGTTGAGGAGGAAGTAGGGACATGCATGAGCAGCTCATACATCTCATGTGGGTGTCTTTGACCTGTCCGCCTAACTTCAGCACAGAACTGTATCATCTACTGGAACTGTTTCAACATGGACACAAATGTACACACACATGCACACACACACACACACACACACACACACACACACACACACACACACACACACACACACACACACACACACACACACACACACCTGTAGTGCTGACCACCACTAACTCACACAACACATGAAACATTACTCTCTCAGTGGCCAGTCTATCCAACTACACCCAATATCCTGTCCATGTCATACACAAGCAAACATACCTTGCTGACAGTGGTTACTGTGGCCCATCCCACCTGTGCATATAATAATAATTATGCCCTGCCTTCAGTGCTCTTACCAGGGCAGCCTATGTCTTATGCACAGTATGGCAAGTCTGTGGATGGTACAGCATAGCCTAGGTGCTGGCATCATTTTTTATTTAACATGTATACCTTAGTTAATCACCAGACACTGCTTCTTCACTTGGGCCATGGCATACTGCACTCACCTCCATCTAGCACAGTCACCCCCTGCAACCACCTTCTCTAAAGTCTCCTCATGAAGCAACTCCTGCACTGCTGAGTCTGGTAATTCCTTCTCCTGAATATTGCTGCCCTTCTTTAACTGTTTGCATAATTGATATATTGTGTAACATTGCAAAGAATTGACTGCATGTTGCACAGTCATACTGCAGTGCACCAACACATGCATCGGGAAAGTGGAAGTGGGCCTTTAGCAAGCAGAACACATGCTCAACAATCACCCAGGTCTGTGTCAAGGAATTATTGCATGCATTCTCTGTCACTGTTTGTGAGTTTCTAATTAGTGATATTAGCCATAGCTGCAGGACATATCCAGCACCACCAAATTCATCTTGTGGACATACTGAAATATTAAATATAATGAGATTCATTGTGTATATTTTTGCAACACTATAATTTATTGTATATGTCTACTTTCCAAACATGTAGCCTACCTCTTTCAGCCTGTTAGCAATCCCTAATCACCTGAAGGTGCCATAGCCGTAACATATGCTGTTGTTTAACAATTATACTGGTTTTGTACAAAACAGACACAGATTGTAACACCCTTTATTAACTGATATTATTAATCTATCTTACATGTTTTTTCTCATTACAACATTTCATCCTGTTATTGTACATTTAAGTTATATATTCTTTGCATGTTCAATGTTTTAAGTAATACTACATCATTGTGTGACCAGATATCTTCATTTTTATGTACTCGCAGTTTGTCTTATCATTTTAGCCTGGGTCATATATCTGAAACATCTACCTGGTTAACGCACACAAATAAATACAGGGGATACCAAAGCCTGTTGGCCTTTCAATATAAATAATGGTTTCAGTGTCCATCTTCCACTTTTCATTCTATTCAATTACCTCAACAGATCTTTACACCTGCAAACTTTTTCTGATACTTTGTTAATTTTCATAGAGTACAATGTCCCCTTTAGGATATAGCACACGAAACATAAACAATTACTAGGAAATCAACATGACAACCATCAGTGGTGGCTGGTGACTTCAAATCAAAGGGGGGCTGCAAGAGACAGCTGAATGGGTGGGGGTCAATGGGAATGGGTGTGACCAACTAGAAAGGGGAGGGGCTATGCTCAAAACCACAAAAACTTTAATTAAATATGCTCTCCTGGGTGCCAAACCATCATTATGGGAGTCCAATCAAGACAAAATGAAGTGCAGAAGAAAAAATATATATTTCAATCCATTGGTTGCATGACAGCTTACTTAATATCTAGATGGAAACAAAAAGGATGTGAGGCATGAAAAAATAAATTACTTTTTAAATACATTACTGGAATGCCAGTCAAAATCAAGTATAAGAAAAACAAGCAGCACTTAACTCAAATCATTTCTCCTTGCACTCCAGTTCTAATTATAATTTATATTCAGCTTTATTAAAGTACCAAGTAACATGCTGAAAGTAGCAATCTCTCTGATACCCCCACTTGTAAAAATGTTTCTTATCTAAAAAAGACCTGCTGCCTGACAACTATCTACTTGTTTCATGGGGGAAAACATGATCAAAGTAAAAAATGAAAAGGAAACAAGAAACAAGCTCAACATATATTGCTTAAAGGATTACTGCACAGAATATGGACCATGCATGATAGATTGGCATTCTTTTTTATTTTGCAGGTAAAGCCTGTAATGAGCTTAACATAATCTTATCCTGGCCTTTATTACAAATACTGTCATATGCATTTCAATACCCAAGGCTTATACATTATCTAGTTATGCAAGTATTCTCTGCATGGCAACAACAGAAAGGCTTTCAGTGTTGGCAATACTGCTTATTAAAACTTACTTGCATCTTACAATATCAGACAAGCTTACCTGATGGTCATTAAAGCACTGCTACTTAAACAGAGAGCAAAAGGCACTTTCTGAATAATAATAAGCATATATCAACAGTATAAAAATATGACAGAAACCAGAACATTCTGCAAAATCAATGACAGATGAAAAGCCACTGTAGTACTTCTGTTTACCTTGGATGGGGGGGGGGGTAGTCTGCACATTTACACTGCATAACTGCTCCTTGCCTTGCTTGCACACATCCAGAGTCACTACATGGGGGAGTGGGGTGCAACAAGTTTGTCACAATTTGAAATGTCTCTGGCTGACTGCGATGGCCCCGACACATTTATCATACCTCTCAACCTCAGATCAAGAAATCTGGACAAAGCCATACATAGAAGTGGGACAAAGGCCCAAAAATAAGGACAATTTTTAAATATTGCTCTTATAAACTTAGAAAGATAATAGAGTAGTAGGTCTTGCATTTGTATGAATTTTCTGAAAGGTACGAAATCTGAAACTCAAATGTCTTTCATTATTTTCTATCTTCAGTCTTTAATGATTTGCCACTAATTTGCCAAAAAAACAAAGTTTTATGAAAAATGGACCAAAAATGTGATGCAAAAATGTAAAATAGCCACACAATACAGCTGGGAACCTTTCAAAGAAGGGACACTTAATATTTTTACTGCTAACTTGGGCAGCTGACAAAATAAAATAATCTACATGCATTTCTGAAATAAAAGTAATCTATAACTGATTATTACAGTTATTTATTAATTGTAAACCCTCCATGTTTTCTTCCAAAACTGCCATTTTGCAGAGGGATTATTAGGGGAAGAGCAACATTTTGAGCCAAAATCGGGGACAGTTGAGAGGTTTGCATATGCCTAATTCTATAAAGCAATTTTATTTGCACGTACCTCTCAACCTGTTAATGCAGGAAATCTGGACAAGGCCAAATATATTGGGGGAACATACAAACACTACTAAAAATTGCTCTTGTATAAACTTAAGACAGTTGATAGAATAACAGGTCTTGCTTTAGCATGCATTTTTCTGAAGGTTATGACGTAAAACTCAATGTCTGTCATTTAGTGACTTAATTCCTAAATGATTTGCCAGAAAACCACACATTTTATGAGGAACAAATGAAAAATAAGAAGCAAATATCTATTCCTTCTGCAAAAATATGGACAGCTGAGTGGTATAGTTCAACCAGGGCTGTTTGAGTTTGCTGCCCTTTCCCTCTCAAAATCATGGTCGATTGGAGCCTTCCCCCTGCAACCATTCCAGTGTCCCATTTCTTGGTTATTTTGCCCCATTTACTATAAACACTGTAATGTGCATACTGCTTTACTTCTGTGATGATTTGGATTTCATTTGAAAGTTTTATTTTGCATTTTTACAGCACAAACCCCAATAGATATCTGCTAAACAAAGCAATGCAGTCTCACAATGAAAACAGACTTAGCATTAAAACTTATCTGCCCTTGAAACAGCATTGAAACCCACATTCAAAGAAAATACATTTTGCCAGTGGCAGATAAAGATTAACTTTGGGCTGTTTTCAAATCATAGGCCCCTTGAACATGAAACATACACATGCTCTTTGATACACCTTCCCGATTGTATTAAATTGTATTCCTTGTACAATACATTACGGTTGTTAGAGGGCATTTTAAATTTATTGTTTTGTACATTAGTAAACAATGAAACAAAATGCATGCACCAATGACAAAACTACCCAATTCAGAACATTTCTATCATAAAAGTCTACTCAACCTTCTACAGTCCAGTAGTATCAGTAAATATGCACAATCTCTGTCATCTAAATAATTCCACATTAAAGAAATCTGTAACAATGAAGAGGTTGCTGCTAGCAAACAACTTTATATGTCATTGTTTATTCATCTACAAATAAAGTGCCTGTTGCCCTTGAGGAATAAATTGCTTATGTTGCATGCATTAAAAAATGATAAGCTAGTAATATCACAATAGGGACTGTATGGCAAACTGATAACAGGTTCATAATTACTACTCTAGGTATCTTTGCCGAAAAGGACTGTAGCATCCACCCACTTTACAACACAGTATAGTATCAGCAATGCATCCATTTATTGTGGGAGTAGAACCCACAACTTTCTGCATCAAAAGCAAGTACACTGCCTGTTGTGCTATTAACAATGCAAGCAGACTCACAATGAGCAGCACTAAAGTTTTGTTCCCCTGCAGCTCTCAGCTCCTTGTAAAATCTACTCAACACACAGTTGTATCTCTGAACTTTGCAGCACAAGAAATCTGGAAAAAGCCGAAATTTATTGGGGGGGCCCAAAAACCAGGGACACATTTTAAACATTGCTTGTACAATGTTGGAAAGTTGCTAGAATAAAATGCTGTGTTACCACCATACATTTCACTGCCACGTCTTTAACCCAGGGGACCCTGTACAAAACAGTCAGAGAAACATACCACTATGTCAAATCAGCTGTTTTGTGAAAGAGAGGAAGACAAACCTAAATGGCTACCATTTAGTGAATTCAGTTCTCACCATAGCTGTCAACCTCTTGGCACAAACCCCCTGAACAAAACCAATAATGGGGGAATACAGCCCCCAAACATTCAATGAATTCAGTTTTCACCATAGATAGCTCTCAACCTTAGCACAAAATACCTGGACAAAGCCAATAATGGGGGAATACAGTCCCAAAAATAGGGACAAATTTCAAATATCCATGTTATAAACTTAGACATCTGCTAGAATAAACAGTTTTGTGTTACTATGCACTTTCTGAAGAATATGAAGTCTGAAATTCAAATGCCTGTTATTTTTAAACATTTAACCAGGAAACTACTCTGACTTGGAAGAAAAGACAATTTTCAGCAGAGCAGGGAGAAACTCCAGACACATCTTTGTAAGATGGAAAAACATGTAGACTCCACAGAAAAGGCACCCCAGTCAAGAATCAAACCAGAGAACCTGCAGTTGTCAGACAACAATGCTACCAGTGCACCACTGACTTGACAAGGAAGAATGCAGATACAGAAACCACAGATTTTATGAGGAACAGAACAAATATGAGGCAAAAATCTGCAATTTTTTTTAGAAATGGTGGTGGATAGAGAATTCAGGTCCTTGCCACCTGCATCCAAGGTACAGGGCTCAAGCCTGAGTATCTCTACCCACCACCATTTGTTCTTTCTAGCCACCAGTATATAGCAACTGGGGCATTTTACACACACACAAATTGCCTCCATGTGTTCCCTTGTATATTTATTCCCTATTTCGTCCTTTAACTGCTCTCCTACCATTGACCTATGCTCTCTCACACGTTACACCTAACATGCACCCCAAGAAATCTAGTCAAAACAACGCTGCAAGGAAACAAAAACAGATTTCAAACTAACTAGCTAGCATCAAACACCCACATCTGCATGGCAGAATTGTGTATCAACACACCATCCTAATAATCTCTCCCAAATAAATCACAATATGCAGTGCGATCTGTTTATAAATAAAGATATACATACACACACACACACACACATATATATATATATATATATATATATATATATATATATATATATATATATATGGGTCTACCTGACATGGTCGACAAGCCATTTGATCGACTCTGATTTGGTCGACAGTTGATTTGGTCGACAAGCAGATTTGCCCCCTTCCCCAATGTTGTGCAACCCTGGAGTTGATATATATAATTAGTGTGGGGGCACAGCCCCCACATTATCAGTGTGGGGCTAAGCCACCTATAATGCTTGTCAATCAAATGAACTGTCGACCAAATAAACTGTCGACTATGTGAACTGTCGACCATGTCAGGTAGACCCACATATATATATATGTGTGTGTGTGAGTGTGTGTGTGTGTGTGTGTGTGTGTGTGTGGGGGGGGTTTGTAAGCACTTTTTAAATAAAAAATCACTGTGCACATCCCTGCATCCCATCTAGATTCTCACTTCATATCTTTGTTCTGCTCCTCCTAATATACACAGCTCTAATAAAACTGAGAACTGCAGCCACAACCTATGACAGATACTTCAGTTCCACCTCCTAATGTTCTTTACAGGTAAACTACCATGGTGTTCATAGGTTTATAATATGTAATCAGTCTGTAAACTGTTACAAGCCTAGCCAATAATCAGGTAGTGACCAGAGGTCATAATCAAACCCTGTACCTTATGTCTGTGAGTGAGAACCTCAACAATTACATCAAACCTGCACCAATGCATGCCATCCCTCCTCCAATGCAACCTGATTTGTCAGCAACCTTCCAAATACACAAAATCAGTGCTACCTATTTCCTTTAGTTTTTATCTCTCTCTCTCCCTCTCTCTCTATATATATATATATATATATATATATATATATATATGTATATATATATATATATATATATATATATATATATATATATATATATATATATGGATCTACTTTAGTAGATCGAATTTTTACAAGTTTGAACCATATATGGCCGAGACCATATGTTTGAACTTATAAAAGTTCGAACACTGAAGAAAAAAGAAAAAAAAAACAATGAAAAACAAAACTAAACATCTGTAGCTACGCCACCCCCTGCATCCCCCACACCCCCCTACTTAAATATAACAACTCCAAGATTGCACTACATTGTGGAAAAGGGAAATATTCCCATTCTGCACTGTACGGAGATCTCCATTCTATTCAGTCCAATCCAACTTTTACAAGTTTGAACATATGCCCCCGGATTCATGAATCCTCCGTGTAAGACTAAATAAGTCTTACTCAGAGGCTGCAGTTGAATGGTATGACATCAGCCATGAATATTCATGAGGTCACGCTGACTCAACCCCAACTCTAACACGGACCTTGCAGGCAAGCAGGGGGCGTGTCCGACTGCCGAGCAGTGTAAAGGTCCATGCCCCTGCAAGTGTGTCAACACACAAGAGCGAGTCCGCTCAAATGTCCATGTACCCAACACCATACTCCCTGACATTGTAAACCCCCAGCACAGTTATAAAAAGTAAAACATTAATTTTTTTTTTTTCTAATTCCCGATATAGCTGCCCGTATTTGCGCGTGTGTGCGCGGGTGTGTCCATTGCTTAGCTGCAGTTAGTAATGTCGACATGGAAGAACATAATAAGGAATGTGCATGCAAATTATGCCAAATAGTAATAGCCTAGTGGTAGAGCATTTGCACAAAGAAGAGCCATTCACTGTTCGAATCCCACCACTCCCCTTCCTATTTTATGTTCAAAATGAGTATATGAAATAAGTCCTGACAGATATAATACAACTTTTACTAGAAAGCATTGAAATGGCCAATGTATCAGTGAACAAAATGTAAAGTTATAAAGGAACCTGACATATAATTGTCCACAGTTAAGCAACGCTTTACCCAGTGCAATGTAGTTGCCCATAGCTAAATCGCGCTTTACCCAGCGCAATGTAGTTGCCCATAGCTAAATCTCGCTTTACCCAGCTCAATGTAGTTGCCCATAGCTAAATCGTGCTTTACCCAGATCAATGTAGTTGCCCATAGCTAAATCACGCTTTACCCAGAGCAATCTGTTTGCGTGGAGGTGTGCACCGCGCCAACCAGCACACTGTCGGGCAATGTGGAGCAACGTAGAGCAAAGTTGCTTAAACATAGCCACAGCCCCTAACCTGTCTGGACAGTAGTAAAATAAAAAGCAATAACAAGGTTCGAACCCAGGACACTGTGCACTACAATCAAAGTACTGAACCACTAAGCCACGACAGCTTAGTGCAAACATCCACTGTTAACATATATAGATATATACTTAGAAATGGTAGCTTAACCATTGCTAAGCAGGTCTGCAGTCAGCTGAGAATTTTCAAAAATGGCCAATCACAAAAAAGTGCGCGAAATGCGGCATATTTAAGCTCCATAGGCGGGAATACTTGCCATAACTGATTGTAGCCCACAACTGCAGTTAGAATGTCAGGTGCTGGATAAGGAAGTCATTTTTGAGCGCAATGCTGGGGCATCGAGGAGTCAAAATATATGGTTTGGCTCCTAGTCCATTGTCATGAGTCTCGAATCCTGCTGGGCCAGTTCCAAGGAACAGAGTATAAGGCAGAGGCGTGGAACCGGTTGGCTCATGAACTCACCAGTGCCACAGGTGTCCCTAGGACTGGTGAGCAGGTCCGTCACCACCATGCAGACCTGAAGAGATGGAAGCAGGACCTTCTGAACCAATGGATCCAGGAGGCCCGTCATATGCAGGATGCCCCACTACTAAGTAGGTAGCCATGGAATGCAGTATGTAAGATGTGCTAATATAGTCTAAATAATGGATAGGTATGTCTCAATATCCCTTCATTTACTTCACAGCTGTAGGTGTTCATGCTATGAATCAGCAAGCCTATGCAGATAGGCTGCTAAGGCTGTGCCACCAGGTAGGTTAGTAAATATTCTGCATGTATTTTTACATGATATATGTGAGTGAGCATGACAAAAGTGTTCCATCCCAATAATATAGCAATAAAATGTCCTGAATAAATCCTCTGCATGTACTGTTATATAACAAACGTCAGTGAGCCAGAAATAGAGTGTACTAACCCACCAATCAAGGTAAAATAAGTCTGGAATACTATCCCTGCATGTACTGTCATAACATATAAGTGAGCAAGCCTGAAAAAGAGTGTTATAACCTATCAAGAAAGGTATAATATGTTCTGAATATGTCTTCCGTATGCACTGTAATATCAAGTAAAGGAGAGAGCCTGTAGAAAAGAGTGTTCAATGTAATTAATAAAGGTATAACACTTGTAGTGTGTCTGTGTCACTTACTTTGAAATGTTGTTGTACCCTTGCAATAAATAAATAGTACTGTTGTATTAGGTGCTGTCAACCCACAGTTGTGCAGTCCCATAGGAAGTGGATGAAGGAAGTGGCAGTAGCTGTGAAGCATAAAACATTAATTCCCTGAATAAATCCTATGCATGTACTGTTACATATCATAAGTCAGATAGCCAGGAATAGAGTGTAGTAACCCATGAATAAAGCAAAAACATGTCTGGAATACTACCTCTGCATGCACTGTCATAGAAAAAAAGGGAGTGAGCCTGAAAAACAGTCTTGTAACCTATCAATAAAGGTATAATATCTCCTGAATAGGTCTACTCTATGCAGTGTAATGTTAAATAAAGGAGAGAGCCTGTAGAAAAGAGTTTTAATATAAATAATAAAGATATAATACTTGCAGTGTGTATGTGCCAGTTACTCAGAAATGTTGTTGTACCCTTGCAGTGAAGAAATGTTACTGTTGTATTAAGTGCTGACAACCCCCAGTAGTGCAGTCCCATATAAATTGGATGAAGGAAGTGCCAGTAGCTGTGAAGTATGTAACAGTCCTCAACAGTTGTGAAATGGCTGGCATGCATAGGTAAATCTGGCACACGAGTATCCTGTCAAGGTGTTCCCCATAAATGTTATTGTGCTACCTGAAAAGTATGGTTAGAAAACAAGTGAAAAGGCACGTGAACACAACCAGATGTGCAGATACATAAACAAGTAAATTTAATACAAGTATGTAGCAGTGACATCTGCATTTTGGACAGTTACTATGTCAGATATAGGTCAGGTGTATAATGAAGTAGCCAAACCCATAACACAATCAAATGCATGTTGCCTAGTGTAATAATACATGATATACACCTGCAGTCAATAGGAATGTAGTGTACAGTTAAAGTACTAATACGATGTTAATGGAGGTTTCTTTTTACACCCTACTCCATGTGCATAAACAATGCAATTCCACACCTCAATGGTATGTCTAATCTCATAACATTTGTTGGGACATATGTCCTATTGTTATATAAAATCTGCGTTTACTTTGATGCATGTGCCCTGTTAAAACACCATAATCTTGGTGGCCTGTTGCCACCAATCATCCCTGCATGCTGTTGTAATGTCCACTGTCGTTCAATACATGCATGTGTTATGCTTGCTGTTCAACTGTTGTAACCCTGGTGTGTTGGGTTAATGGGAATATTACTGCATGCTGTTACAACTAACTTATAATGCTGTTGTCTATGTTGTAATTAAACACACCTAATCACAGAACGTATAGGAAGGCCGGTCCCAGCGGACTGACCTGTCCCTCCTCAGCTGGCAGTTGCACCTGGCACCACCAGGTCTGGTGCCCAGCCCGGGCCTCCCTCCTCCGTTGGTCCTGTGCCACCTTTGGGTGGAAGCACTGCAGGGGATGGGGCTCACCCCCCCTGCAAGCATGGGCAGAGAAGGGCCTCCTGTCACCCTCCGAAGGGTCCGTGTTGTTGGTTCGTAGGGAGATCCAGCGTTTAGTCGCTGATTCCCTATGCCAGCTCGAGGCGAGAGTGGCGCGACTTGTGGGTGAGCCTGCCCCTCCTACGCAGCCCCCAGCACAGTGACCCTCGGGTCTGTGAAGTTCCAGTGGTGACTGCCCATGGGTGGGGATCTCAGTCCCACTGTTACCATCTATGGGCTCATGGGCTTGCAATTTCCAAACATCCATCCCCGTCAATTGTGTTCACCCACCCCATGTGTCATACTCCGTCCCTGTATGCGTCTTGTTTGTCTTGTCTGTTTACCTACCCAACCTACCTCCCCAAATATACCTACTTCCTCTACCTCACTTTCCACTCTGCCCTGAAAAAAAAAAAAAATCTGTACCCGCAAAAAAATTACGCCCCATACATAGCTGCCCATTTCGCACACATGTCTGCTGGACATGTAAACTGATAATTATAATTGGCAGTACAACAAACTTTGTTGTCCTCACCCCTCTCTCAGGGATGGAAGGTTTCAAATTTCACTCCAAATTTGCAACATATGCACAGCTGTTGCTAGTAAAGAAATGGGCAGCTATGGACCTTCCCTACACCTGTCCTGCACATCCCGAGCTTGTTTTCCTACTGTCTTTCCCTCTTTGTGCCCTCTTTTTCACCACTTTCCTATCTCCCCATTTTCTTTTCTTTCAAAGAAATTAGCGCAGGGGTTAGCAGGAGTAAGCACTTTTAAGCAGTAGTAAGCATGTTTAAGCGAGTGTGCGCATGTGTGCGCTTAGCTACGCATTGTTAAGCATCGCGCAAACCCACGCAAACCCGCTTACAACTGCTTAAAAGTGCTTTAGTCACTCTAGGTCAGGGCCCTTGTTCTGCTCAGCAGCAAAATAAAATACCTTTGTCAGTTTCGAACCTCAGACCTTGGACACATAAGACTGACTGCATGAAGTACCACTAAGCCACAACAGATATGCAATAACTTGGTGCTGCAAAAAATATATCATGCATTACAATGAGTGAATGTAAAGGAAAAATAGGAAGGCCATAACACAAAGCCTGTTCTGTGGATCTTTACCAGCAATTGTTGTGGGATTGCATGACATGAGTGTGATGTGAGAAGCAGCCAATCAAGCAGATAATAATGTTGCAGAGGCACTTTACAACCCCCACACAGTATCATAGCAGCACAAACACTGGCATATCTGAGTAGGGCAGAGGCCATACCTCCTAACTTAGTCAACTTTCCAGGGATGTCCCTGATTGTGAAACACATTTTAGCTGTGTCCCTCAGAATCCCTCAGAAAAGTACTGACATCAGTCAGAAAGATGGGCTATTACACAATGAATACTGACAATAATAACAGTAGACACCGCTTGTATGTCATGAAAGGAGTACTAATCCATATGCACTGCTTCACTGATGTATACACCTACTGCTCCTATTATGTGTAAGGTGTACCTCACTTTCAACTACCTATGCATGACACCATGCAAAGATGTATCTGACTGTTCCATAGGCCCAGCAGAGGCCCAAACACACAGGCATATAGGCTATACTGCTGTTACACACTCTGCAAATAAATTTCTTAGGACCTCTCCAAGCATACCCTTATGTAGGAGTATAACACAGAAATACCAATGGATATAGCCATGTACTGGTAGCAACTGACTGTAACAATGCCATTGTAACAGTGCTGAAAACACCTGTGAGTTGCACAGACAACGAATGACAGTGTAACCTCTGGCTACAATCTGGGTAGGTTCACAGGTGGGAACCATGCAGACAGACAACCTTCCCCGATAAACCCACAGGTACACACCAATCCTGCAAGTCCAGTAAGATAATATTCACACATTAATGCATAATGCTCTCAGTATGTAAGCCCCCCCCCCAATTAAAAGATACATGTGTGTTTAGGGTCTACCAAGTGTGTAGGTAGGCATACTCAGTACAGAAATTGTCCAGTTGTCCTGCGAACTCTGTGCTAATGTCAACAGTAAAAAACATAAACCCTGCAGAAGTCAGTACATTAATATTCCCAGTATAGTCACATAAATGTTGTGTAAGCATTTGTAGTGGTGAGTAAAATTCTACACTGATAGCTCAGTATTGGAAGTGGCAACAGTCAGGTCTGAGTACAACATGTATATCACTGTCTGCACCTCTAGCTTCATTTATAAGACGTATACTAACCTTCTGACTTACGCAACAGTCTCCACAGCAAACAAGCATGGGCTCCACTCTGGATATCTGAAAGGGCTACACCTACATGCCTTAGCAATTTATAGCATTGGGTTGCTATGACAGTGAGTACTGCAATTACCACTCAGCAGGCTGTATGCATTTACCAAATGCTGGGCAACAATTGGTGCAGAGGGCTTCACATGCACATGTGCAGATACCTATAAAAGCAGATAGTACTTGCTATCCCCACATGCAATCATTACATTGCACGTTCCACATAGTGAACAACCCCAAGCAGGGAAAAAAAAAAAAAAAACAGTACATTTCTGTACCAAAAAAAAAAAAAAAACATACACAGATGGACCTGGAAGGGAAATACAGGTATGTAACTGTCAGTAGTTACCAGCAGGTAGTAGATGGTTATGGTTAGTACTGTAGATCCTCTGATACATGCATATGTGGCAGCAGTAGGTATGTATGCACTGATGCCATGCATAAGTATTGCCATGGAGAAATTATTGGGTAGCTGTGTGCAGTGTGACATAAGTGTGACATTTGTAGCTCAGCAGTACATGTCAAACATCTGAACATGTTATCTATGGTCTGTACAGTACTGCGTTTAATGGCAGTTTTGGGGAGTATTGCAAACACCTAGATAAACTTGGATGTCACAGAGTAAGACATGAATGATAGTCACAGAATGTGTAGCTTAGCATTGGCAACCGCTGTAGCAGGCTAGCATAGTAATGTATAATTTGCAGCTATGTATACCCTTGTACTATTACTGTATGCACACATGTGACAACTGTTCGTGTTGTAGCAAGGCCCAACAGGTCATCCATGAGGTCTATGGACTTACAACAGTGTGGACCTTGTGTCTGTATGGCACACACATATGTTGAGATACATGTGTGTCTGATTTTTGAGCATCTGAACATGTGCATAGAGCAAGGGACATACTGCAACTGTTTGTGAAGGGTGGACATTTATAAGTTGGTGCAGGTTGTTATGTGCATATATATATGTAGGTTGTAGTGTGTGTCAAACAAGACAGCATACAGTGCTGGCATATGACATGTGTTGTTCAAATGCCGTGGGTATGCTTTGTTAGGCATATAGTCTCACAGATATGAGGTCCTGCTAAACATATATGGCCTGAGAACACCTTCCATGCATTCTGCACAAGACTGTGCAATATCATTACATAACTGTATCCCCCTCAACCTTTGCATAATTGATATTCCCACCATGAAAGGTGGACTGTATATGTGCTGATATGCATATCAATGTGTACACCAGTGGATGCTGAAATGTACGCTCCAGCTGAATGTTGTACAGGTATTGCCATCCCTGTTGTTAAAAGCCCTGTACCCATGAACTAACACATAGGTGGTAGTGTACTCAACACCGAAGGTGTGATAAGAGACTACGGGACACAGGTGGACAGTAGTGTCCCTAATGATGATCACTGTGCCACACTAGTCATGTAAACCTAGTACAGTCCAGATGTCATCAGTAAATGTGTATCATCCATGGAAACAGAGGTCAGGGTTCCACTCATCAGTCATAACACCCATCATAGAGTACAATGTCCCTGTTGGTATGTACCTCAGAAGACATACACCATAGTTTTTGAGATAGAGCTTACACCATTTTATTCAAATCCCATTACTAGGATACCTTCCTATATCACAAAATTGAGAGATTTCAAAGAATTTTATGAAGAAACAATCAAAAACTTTCTAGAAATAAATTACACAGAAGATATTTCAGAAATATATGTCTGGGATTCATTAAAAGCAGTTACATATGGGAAGATATTATCCTGGTACATAAATAAAAGGAAGTTATGGAATAAAGATATGCTAGACTTACAAAACAAAGCAGATAAATTGAAACTGGAAATACAAAAGGGTAATGCTACTCAAGTTCAAGAACTTACACAAATCAATAAGAAGTATACAGAATTGCTACACCATAAGATTATGATTAACTTAGAAAGATAAAAATAAACTCATACTCTACTAATTCAGCACACCTGAGATACTTAACTAATAGAACAAAAAAATAATTAAATCTAAGCAAATAAAAGAAATATTTATTCCCAATACTAACAAAAGAGTTACGAACTAAATGATATTTTAGAAGCATTCAGACTCCAATTTAACATTGATAATTCCATAAATACTCAAGATACACCTACTAAGGATATAAAAAATACTTAGAAAACAATATTCATATTAAATTAACACAAGAACAAATAGACATTATAAACAAACCAATCAATATGACAGAATTAAAATCACAAATTAAAAAGCTCAAGATAAATAAAGCACCTGGCCCAGACAATATGCTACCAGAAATGTATAAATTAATACCCAATCAAGCCATATCTTTATTATTAAAAGTATATGATATAGCCAATAAAGATTTGAATATACCACCCTCTTGGAAATATTCATTGATATCCCCAATTATCAAACCAGATAAAGATGAGAAACAGTGTTCCTCATATAGGCCAATATCATTACTCAATATAGACTACAAGATGTTTATGGCTATATACGCAGATAGGATCAAACACTTTCTTCCTTTCTTAATTCACAAAGATCAAACAGGTTTTATTAAAGGAAGAAATACTTCAGATAATATTAAAAGAATACTAACATTAATAGATTATAGCAAACATAAAGTCCTAAATTTAAATGTAATCTCATTAGATATTAATAAATCTTTTGACTAGGTTAACTGGAACTTTCTTTCACTAGTTTTAAAAGAATATAACTTTCCTTCTAATTTTAATAATCTTATCCAAATACTATATGAAAAATCTACTGCATATGTTAAACTGGGATCATATAGATCAGGCCCTATAACAATAAAAAGGGAACTAAACAAGGTTGCCCTTTATCACCATTGTTATTTGCATTACTCATAGAACCCTTTGCAAATCAAATCAGATCAAACAATAACATAAAGGGCATTTGCATTAATAAAATGTTAAACCTTAAAATCCAACTCTTTGCTGATGACATACTATTAACTCTCTCAGATGCAAATGAGTCTTTGAATGCTCTATTTAACTCCATGAATAAATTTCAAAATATTTCAGGCTTAAAATTTAATGAAAACAAAACTAAAATTATGCCCTGTAATTGTAAAAAAAAAAATAATATAAACAAAAGATTTTCCAAATATATAGTAACAGAAAGTAAATTATTATATCTGGGAATAAATCTACTCAATGAATTAACAGATTCTCTAATATTTAACTATAATAAAATACTAGACAAAATAGAACAAACAATTGGTTACTGGAATAAATATATCTTTTCAACAGCAGACAGATTATATCTTATTAAAATAATCATATTTCCCAAAATATTATACTTAATACAAAATTTTTCATTGCCACCTCCCAAATATATTATTCAAAGATACAATAAACTAATTTTAAATTTTCTATGGTTTCCAAATAAACCCGTATAGCCTTAAATAAACATTTGCCAGATTGGGAAGATGGTGGAATTAATTTACGGATATTGATTTATATATTACCTCATCTGTTATTAAAAACATAACACTATGGTTAAATAATTCATACACACCTATATGGAAACAAGCCCATGAGCAGATTTACATAGAAATCAATTATAATCACATACAAGACAACTTAACAGTAATACCATCACCCCTTATATGGATGTTAAAAGATTATTTTTAGGGAAAAGGAATAATATTAATAAATTGCCATCAAACTATGTAAGTTCTACACTTTCAGTGTTCAGAACATATATAAACAAAATACCAAATATTAATTCTTGGATTTTTCTTATTTTCCCTATAGCTTTTACACCAAATATTCTAGATACATTCCAAATATCTAAAATAAATATACTTAAAGAAGAAACATTACTCTTTTGGCATCAACTTATAGAAAGGGAAAATTCTAACAAAGGAACAGATAATTTATAATTATAATATAAATAAAGACAATTGGCTGTTTTTACAAAATCTAAGGCATTTTCTTATAAATAAAATAGAACAAATGCAACCTTCATTTAGACATGAAGCTCCAAAACTCATTGAACACCTTATTCTTATCACAAAACAGCCTTATCAGGGTACAGGTTATTTGTCTAATATCTATAAAATTGTTAAAAACAAAAACTATCATGAAAAATCATACTGGGATTATTATACTTTAATAAACAACCATCCTCCAGTTGAAGAAGAAAAAGTAATATTCTAAAATCTTCCAAATTTTCTACATTATCAAAATACTGGCAATTATTCACTTGGAGATATCTACACAGAAGTTTCTATACACCACATAGGTTAGCCATAATGTATTCTACTGAAGATCAATGTTGGAGATGCCATACCAAGATAAAAGCAGATTGGCAGCATGTTTTTTATGAATGTATATGTCTCAATATGTACTGGAAATCCATTAATTATTTTTTCAGACTGTTTATAATGATAATTTTCAATTAACAAAGTCTTTAATTTTATTTAACTCTCCTATTCCAAACTGTGTACCAAAAAGACACTAAAATCCTATGGTCACTATTGGCAATTTCACGTAAAATCATAACTATACACTGGAAAAATGAGGCAGCCTACGTTCAAGGAATTTGAGACTTTAACAACAACAGTTGCTCACATGGAAATATTAACAGTGAAGAACAGAACTAAAAGATCTACTTCTTACTATTACTCTTGGATGAAAGTACTGGAAATACTTGAAAATATCGAAGAAGATATATCATCTTATGTTTCTAACTTTATATAATATAGAATTTCAATGTTATTTGCATAGACACCAATGTAAATAGTTATATAATGGTTTGAAGTTAGTAATGTTTTAGAATTGTAAATATGTTATTTATCTTTATTTCATGTAATGTTTAAGACATCTTATTTGAAATAATAAAAAAAAATATTTAGTGAAAAAAAAGAAGACATACACAGCAACAGTAGATGCCAGACACATACCTCACAAAGAGTATTGCCGGATTCCAACAGATGCCCTATGCTGACTGTCTTACAAAACCACAGCTACAATGTGTCGCATACCGCCTACCCAGAGGCTGTCCCTGCTCCACATACAAAGCTATGGCAAACTCACAGGTGTTGGACGTGCTCCATGTAAACAGATGGAACACCAGACAAGATACACACTCTACTGATCAACACCTTGTAGTGTAAAAAGCAGAACATGCTCGACTGGCACATCATCATCACACACACCATACTGTGGAAGCATCTACCTATCAACAGCATATGAAGGTCCTCATTAGCAGTTGCCATCAATAACCATGATGATTGCATGTGAGATAGGAAACACAACCCGGAAATTACCCCTGAGGCTCTGCATGACAGGGGCACAGGAACCTACATTACATGTGTGTGTTGTAGTGCAGGGTACCATATGTCTAGGCTTTCATAGGCCCTATGGATAACAGCCTATCAGCTACCTAGGACATGATACACACACGCATGTACCTGTTGCAACACATGCTATGTGAAGATGACTGTGTGTGATGGAGAATGTGTATGTGAATGTGCCAATGATGTGTATATGTGTGATAGCCTAGTGGGAATCTGTCTATACCATGGTATGTAGTGTTGTAGCTGTAATCCAATCAAAAGGTCCGTATGCTATTGCCAGGCAGGAACATCATTATGGCATATGTTGTGACGTAGTCCCATGTTGTCGAATGAAGTGTGCCTTTGTAGGCTAAAGCAGTACATGTATGCTTATTGATTGTTAACACTAGTGAATACAAGTCACGTTTGGACTGTAGTATTACCTGAAGCTGTATGCCTCAACTGCACAGTATGGTTTATATCCACATGGCTTGGTAACACACTTTTGTTTGTTACCTGTAGTCCTCACACATCACATACCTCAGGCATGATTTTATGTATGTGCTGACACACAGTAATGTATGGTACACAGGTAACTGTAATCTGGGTTGCCATACCCTTGTGTCATGTAGGTATGTCTGATGTGTGTGTGGGAATGCCTGTAACATGGCCTCGGTGGTATGTGTGTCACAGGAAATAGGTGCGTATCTAGCAACATGTATAGTGTAGTACATCAGTATGCCACCTATAGTGGTGAATGTGCACATATGTAACTGAGGGGTTTGCTATCAACAAGTAGTGTGGTGTACTGCTAGTACCTTAAGCGTACATAGATTTAAATGGATGACAAATGTCTGTATGCATTAGCTTCATATACACCTCCTGTGGCTAGGTGTTGCATTGTGTCACATACAGTGTGCCATGTACTGTTGTATAGTCCTACATACTGGTTTCACTTTGTGGCTGTGCAGAACATGGTTTGGTATATAGCATGTGCCAGGCACTACCAGGCAGTTGTGGTCTTAGCAGTCATATGTGTTATTAATAGTGTGTATCTGCTGACAGCCAATAGGTTGCTATATATGGCATTTCAATGATGTCTGTACATTAGAATGTTGAGTGTGCAACATGGCTTTTTCACAATTACTGTTTAATTGTCTTCCAGGGTTATGGCACACAACAGAAAGCCATCCTATACCCCTGAGGAGGAGGAAGTTATCACAGATGCACTCATTCAACATTATAATCTACTGTTTTCAAGATCTTGCCAGGACCAGCATGGTCGCACTGCACTGTGGCAGGATGTTGTCCATCGGGTGAATGATGTAGGCATGCATAACCGGACTTATGAGCAGGTATGCCATCACTGCAGTGATTTAATCAGACATGTCTGGCAGCATGCCTCCGATGTCCACAGACAACAGCTTGCCACAGGTGGTGGTGCTGCTACACATCCCCCCCTCACCAGAGTGGAAGAGCTGCTCCTCAGCGTGGTGGCTCCTGGCCAACCAGTACAACACACCTGTGTCATCATGGAGGCTGGAGTCACCCAGCACAGCGACAACGAGCGTGCAGGTAACATGGCATATCCGTAGACCACTGTTATCCCAAGTGTTATAATATGCATTAATCAGATGTGTACTGTGTATGCAGAATATGTGGCGCCTGGTGTCATGCAATACTGATAATTCGGGACATTATCTGTATGTCTGTGACTGTCACCCCATGTACTACTGTATAATTATATATTTATATATTTATAGGTATATATTTCTCGGAGGTACAGGCCAATATGGAAGGACTGTGGCTGACCAAGTTCGCAGATGACTGCAAACTGGGTGCCATAATCGACTCTCCAGCTGACACAAGCATCCTCCAAAAGAGCCTCATAGAAACAGACAACTGGTGCCAGAGCCATGGCCTCAAGCTAAATGCGAAAAAGTGTATAGTCATCCCCTTTGGCAAAAACAAAGTGCCCACAAATTACCACATAGGTGGTAATCCATTAAGTACAGAAGAAGTAATTATGGACCTGGGGACCCAAGTTGATAGCAATCTCTCATTTGACAACCACATGGCCAAAGTGGTTAGAAAAACATTTTATATAGCCCACCTAATCATGAAGGGATTCACATCTAGATCAGGGGAGGTCATCGTGCCTCTTTACTCATCCCTCATCAGGCCCATAATTGAGTACAATGCCCCTTTTGGGATGTACCTTACCAGACAACTGCAGCAACTGGAAAGACCCCAAAAGTACCTCACCAAGAGTATCAAAGGGCTCAAACAGATGCCATATGCTGCCCGGTTAAAGAAACTCCAGCTCTACTCAGTGGCATACCGCCTGCTCAGAGGCGATTTCTGCCTGATGTATAAAGCCATGTCCAACCCAGAATTAATGGACATGCTGCACCTCAGAAAATCCAAATCCCATCGAGCTACATGCTCGAGAGACTTGAACCTCAGCACTGAAATAAATAGGACATGCTGGAGGGACATATTCATAACCCAGAGGCTCCCTTCACTCTGGAATAAAATCCCAGTCCAGGTTAGGCAGAGTCCCTCATTGACTCTCTTCAAGAGGAATCTTGATGAGTGGATGGGAGATCGTAGGTTTACCCTGGGTATCACTTCTGTGTCACTGTTAGACAGAGGCACAGTATACTAACCTCAAAAAAGGGCATAGCAAAATTAATTTAAAATGGGTGGCAAAAGCCAAACACACTCTGGCTAGGCTTATAAATGCCCTAGGGCAGATAGCCTAGTATGAACCTATGAACCTATGAACCTATAATTGCAAGCTCACAGCAGCAATGCCATAGTTGTTGTCACTGACATACTGTCTCATATCCTTGCAGGTCCCTCTGGTGTGATAGCAAGACAGCAGACACATGCTGGTGAGTGGGCTACAGTCAATATAGCATATAACATGTGCATGTCATAGGAGAGTTGTAGGCCATATACACATGTTAAACACCTACGCATAGTGTATGCTCTGCATGTTCTCTGTGTGACTATGCACTTCCCAGTGACATGAGTAGCTGACTCATACACATGCAACACACAGAGCATCACAAACAAGTGGGGTACACTGTAGTGGACATTGTATAGGCATAGTCAATACACATGCACACAACATACACCACTTTGTAATATGCAGTAAGTGTTAATATGATACACATGGCATATGTAGACACCTGCTGTAAGGTCGTACTCCAGTATCCCATATGTCATCAACACAGCACACATACTATACCTGGGGGTAGAGACCTATCATGGGGCAGTGTGACATGTGTCAACACACAACACAGTCATGTCAGGCAATGCTCCCTATTGAACACCTGACATGCCCATGCAATGACTGTCTGTGAACTGTTTAATGTAGCCTAAGTGGTGCAGGTCATATACAGCAAGATAGTTGCCAGTGTGATATGCATCAGTGTCCTTGAGTGACCACATGATGCTGCCTGATGATGGCTCATGGTACTACACTACATCCAGTTACAGCACCTGCAGTACTACACATAGCATTCATTGTTAGACACCTGACAGTTGTATGCATCCAGACATGGTTTGTATACCTATGAGTGATGGTGCACACAACATTGGAAAGTGTTTCAGACTTGCAGTGCAATGCTGTGTCCATGTACACATTGTCTACCAGGGTCAGGCCAATCAGTGAACAACACACATGCATCAACGACATGTATACTGTTAACTACAAGGACTCTCTACACACGCACTACATGCTGTTGAGCAACACACATCCTGCATGCTGACACGTGTGAGAGGACTCTTTGGCTTGTGATACTGTACTCCACCATCAACCACTAACGACTATGTTCCATATTGCTGTTGGTGTGTGTGTGTCAGCTTGAATGTGTAGTGTATTAGTATGCATGTGTGCATGTGTTCATGTGTGCATGTGTGCATTTGTTCATGTGTGCATGTGTGCATGTGTTCATGTGTGCATGTGTTCATGTGTGCATGTGTGCATGTGTTCATGTGTTCATGTGTGCATGTGCACATGTGCACATGTGTTCATGTGTTCATGTGTGCATGTGTGCATGTGCGCATGTGTTCATGTGTGCATGTGTGCATGTGTGCATGTGTTCATGTGTGCATGTGTGCATGTGTGCATGTGTTCAAGTGTGCATGTGTTCATGTGTGCATGTGTGCATTTATGCATGTGTTCATGTGTGCATGTGTTCATGTGTGCATGTGTTAGAACATCCTGTACAGATGGTAAAGTGTGCTTCCTGTCTCCCTCTCACAGGTGCTGAGGTAATGTTGGATGGGTGCAGCGGGGAACCTGAGGTCACTGCCACTAATAGTGACCATGATGATACATGTGTAGCGGCACAGGCATGTTTGACAGGGTCTGTCGGTGGTCCACCAATCGGCAGTACACAGGTTTCCACCCCATCTATGCGCACATATGTACTGGCATTACATCCCTTAACACCAATGGCCTTAGGTGAGGAACAGCATACAGTAGGCATTGACCAGGACAGTGTGGTATCCATGGCACATGCAACTCCACAGAGCAGGCATGCCCAGACACATAGAATGGTACCACATATGCATATGTCCAGGTGTTCTCGTGAGAGCATCACTGGCCGTAATGCCCCTGGCAGGAGTGCCAGCACAGGTCTCACAACCTCAGGTATGTTCCAGGCTGTGATGCAAGCAGAGGCACGTATGGAACAGTACACAAGGCAGGGACTAAGGGTGCAGAGGGCTCATAACACCGTGATCAATGACAATATCCGTGACCTTGCAGGTGTCATCTGCAATTACACCGATGTCATTGATAGACGTTGGGGGGAGACACTAGATGTCACCCGCAATGTTATGTACATGTGCCAAGACAGTGCAGGATGGCTGGGACGTCAACATGGACGTATGCCAGCAACATCCTCAGCTGGCAGCCGTCGCGGACGACACTCAAGTGCCAGCCGCTCCCGTAGTGCCAGTACCAGCCCCAGCAATGTTGTGGCTGGGCTGTCAGTAGACCGTCCGAGATGACTACGTGCACATGGCTCTGGCCAGTCCCATCAGGGACATGGGTCCAGTCAACATCCCTCTGCCTCTGACGATAGTACTCAGTCAGGGTCAGTACCCGATACAGTCCGTGTCACCCCTGGCAGGCACAGGTACTGTGTCCATGGCCGGAGACAGTGATCTGTACAGCCTGGCAGATACAGTCTGTGGCTGTCCCACAAACTCCAATATTTGGCTGCCACAAGGGGGTACTGTGTGCATGCAGACACACACACATACTACCAACACGTAGGGATAACACATACACACACACATCACATCAACACTGACCCATACTGTACTGTTGTCCCTCACACACACACACACACACACACACACACACACACACACACACACACACACACACATACATGTTGATTGGATGGGTCATTGTCGGGCTCTGGAAAACAATCACACATCTTGTGCATATGATGAAACTGTGCCACCTCCTGTCATCTGTGATGTTGATGCAGGAACAGGATAACATGGTGCTGATGCACACGGTGACCTACTAGCAGTGTAGCAATGTTAGCATGTTGTGAACAGTAATGGGTAATGATATCCTTGTAGGGGTATCTGAGCAGGCATGATGCATCCCAGCAGTGATTATCAATTTTGTATTGTATACACCAGTGGTAATTCAAAACATGGATTGTCCACACATGTGCCAGTTGGCTGATGTGTATGGTACTGGCAGCATGTGTCGTCGAGTGGATGTAATGTCTGTGATGTGTGCTGTACAGATTCCAAGGTCTACATTTGTGAACATGGTGGAGGTGCACTGTTTGCATGTATGTGCATGGTGGGCACATGTGAATGGTGACATGCCCTGTATTACACAGTGTTAATATTTCATATTTCCTATTGGTGTCCAATATGCATGTCACTACACATATGTCACAACTTGGGTACACATCTGTGTATGACATGGTATGACACTATGCTGTGGGTGATACTGTTGATATCGGTCATGGGTTAGCATTCTGGTAGTGTACATAACCTCAACAGCCTGATTTTAACCAATCGTTACATGATGTCTTGACAACTGACACACAGCTGTAGGATACACAGTAGCATTAGAATCTTTCCGGTTTTGGACTACACCAGTTACCAGTGGTAATGACCACCACACATTCCCGTGACCACTCCTGTTTGGCATGTGTCCATTCTAGGTACACGCAGACACACTAGGGATATGTACATCCACATCTGGTGATGCATACAGTGGCCTACAAAGCATTCCCTGGATTAGACACCTATCTTCCACGCGGGTATCAAACAGACACATACCTGTTGACAAACCCATGTTATGACGCTATGATCCAACAACAGTATAGTCATCCACATTTGCTACACATAGTATCCTGATTGTACCACATTGGTAGTAGCACACAACATGTAGTAGGGGTACCGATGTGTACAGGCAGCCACATGTGAGTTCATCTGTCCTTTGATATCCACATCCCCAAAGCTAGGCTGATGTTCCTCAGTGTATCACATAAGTAATAAGGTGTCTGTATGCATATACACGGGGTTGTTGTATACCTACCATGAATGGCCATTATTGACAATCTGTGTTGTGTTTAGGCATGTCCGCCATATGCCACAGGCATACACCCACACTCACACTATTCTATAACAACTGTCATGTGTGTGTGTGACACAGATGACCTAGGGCACAGCTCACTACAGTGGCTGGACTTGTCACATACAAACATATGTGAGCTACGGTCCAAGAAGCAGCAGCAAAAAACTGTCAGTGGTAACAGATGTAGTTGTGTTGACAGCAGGCTTCACACCTATGACTTAAATGAGGTCACATGTACATATATGTCTTGTCCACACAGTTACCAATTTAGGTCACATGTACATATGTGTATTTGCCACACAGATACCTGCAGTGTGCAATGCACATACTGTTGTTTTGCTGATATGTCATACAGTAGTAGAAGCAAAACACACAACACTTTGCTCAACAGTGTCACACACACACACACTCAACAAATGCAGGATTCAAAACCCTACCTACCTATGTCATGGTACTAGACACATATGCATTACCATGATGTGCCATATACTTTACTGGGAGTTTTCATTTCCACTGCTGTATTTGTGGGATACTGACATCATCAAACCGGCCAACGGGGTATTCACCTCTTTCAATGTGTTTTCACAGTCTCAGTAAAGGACACCCCTCTTATAGGATTACACACACATACCCCCAAACAGCATTTTAGGATTCAAACCCCTACCTAACTATGCTATGCCACTTGTGAGATATGCATTAATACGACATGCTATATGCTTTATTGGGAGCATTTATTTCCAAAGCTGTATTTGTGGGATACTGACATCATCACACTTGGCAAAGAGGAATTCACCTCTTCTAATGTGTTTTCACAGTCTCCAAAAAAGGACACCCCTCTCAAAGGGAATCACACACACATAACAACTGCAGGATTCAAACCCCTACCTAACTATGTTATGATACTAGTGAGATATGTATTAACATGACACGCTATATGCTTTGTTGGAAGCATTTATTTCCAAAGCTGTATTTCTGGGATACTGACATCATCACACTTGGCAAAAAGGAATTCACCTCTTCTAATGTGTTTTCACAGTCTCCAAAAAGGACACGCCTCTGAAAGGGAATCGTACACACACACACACTCAGTAATTGCAGGACTCAAACCCTTATCTAAGTATGTTATGACACTAGTGAGATA
This sequence comes from Protopterus annectens, assembly GCF_019279795.1. Lineage (NCBI taxonomy): Eukaryota > Metazoa > Chordata > Ceratodontiformes > Protopteridae > Protopterus > Protopterus annectens. The sequence continues at coordinate 1,750,200,624 of NC_056729.1, forward strand.
CACATTAACATGATGTGCTATATGCTTTATTGAGAGTATCCATTTCCAAAGCTGTATTTGTGGGATACTGACATCATCACACTTGGCAAAGAGGAATTCACCTCTTCTAATATGTTTTCACAGTCTCCAAAAAGGACACTGCTCTCAAAGGGAATCGCACACGCATATACAGTCAGCAATTATAGGATTCAAACCCCTACTTAACTATGTTATGACACTAGAGAGATACGCATTAACACGACACGCTATATATGTTACTGGGAGCATTGATTTCCAAAGCTGCATTTGTGGGATACTGACATCATCACACTTGGCAAAGAGGAATTCACCTCTTCTAATGTGTTTTCACAGTCTCCAAAATGGACATGCCTTTCAAAGGGAATCACACACACAGCGATTGCAGGACTCAAACCCTTATCTAAGTATGTTATGACACTAGTGAAATACACATTAACATGATGTGCTACATGCTTCACTGGGAGTATTTATTTCCAAAGCTGTATTTGTGGGATGCCGACATCATCACACTTGGCAAAGAGGAATTCACCTCTTCTAATGTGTTTTCACAGTCTCCAAAAAGGACACTCTTCTCAAAGAAAATCACACACACATATACACTCAGCAATTACAAGATTCAAACCCCTACCTAACTATGTTATGACACTAGTGAGATACGCATTAACACGACACACTATATGCTTGACTGGGTGCTATAATCTCCACTGCTGTATTTGTGGGATACTGACATCATCAGACTTGGCAAAGAGGTGTTCACCTCTTTTAATGTGTTGTGAAAGGCTACGAAAAGGCCACTCCTCCCGAAGGGACTCGCACAGCAACTGCAGAATTCAAACCCCTACCTAGCTATGTTATGATACCAGAGAGATACGTATTAACATGACGTGCTATATGCTCTACTCTGTGATTTTTGTTCTCCTGCTATATTTGTAGGATGCTGACATCATCAGACTAGACATGGTAATGTGTGCGCACTTAGTTTTATGCAATCCCAGGAATGAACCTTGTGGGTCAGCAGGTGTGAACAGCTTGTACAGGAATCCACAATTCACAGCTTGTGTGATGTATCTGTGGACAAATTGCCATTCTTTCATATGACAATACATATTTATGCATAGATTGTTGGTTTTGTGGATACAACATGTGTCTGTGATGTTGATAAAGGGCTATTCAAAGTCTATGTGGGACGTGTGTCGCTCCTTTCAGTGATATATGTCCTGGGTGGCTGCCTTGAAAACAATCTAGCAGGTTTGGGGAACATGATCTGCTCATTAACATACCACAGACGTTTGGGTTGTGTGTTTGTGGGATTACAATAGCTCTGATCCTGACTGCAATCATGATGGACTCCATGGCCTAGCAGTTCAGACTTCATAGGCTTATAGGACTATAGTTCCCATGGTCTGTTGTGCACCAACACTTGTGGGGTGTGCCACATGTTGCTGTAACACATTCAACAGTGTAAGATCCTGTAGAGAGTGTGAGGCTCAACAGACTGTTCAGGTGCAGGGTCTGTTTGTTCTGTTGTTCACTTATGACACATATGGAGAAACAATGTTATCCACGTGATGGGATTCATTTGGATTTGGGAGGAGCAGTTTACACATTCTACATGTGATATCTCCTGGTATGATGATAGGGCCTTTTGTCACTGGGAGGTGGGTATGTATGCATGGGCCTGTCTGACAGGATGTCGACATAGTCAGTCAGGTACAGTTGACCCTGACTCAGGACATATATGACTGTACATTGCTTTTTCTGACATAGCTGAAGAAAGTGTAATGGTTCTGTCTGTACTCCTTCGCAGATAATCTTTCCAAAGCAATGACAAACCTGAACACTAAACCCCTGTTATACTCTTTTACACACTTAACACACTACTGATACTTTGTGATCAGTCAACAGTGTATGTCATCATTATATCCTGGCATGTCCAAAGGTCGGTTTTGTGTGAACTCTCCAGTCCAGCTGGTGCATATTGGAATTTTAACGCATTGTTACAACTGCCTTATGTACACATAGAACCCTGTCCTCCTACCAACAAACTCAGATATATGTGAGAGATGCAACTGTATAAACAGACAGGAGGCTGAGCTCTTCCAAGCCATGACTGGCACAGTCTATAAGGTGGTGAAGGTAACCACACACACCACAAATCCAGTCTCACATGGACCTATTACGACAGCAAACCAAATACATTACCACACAAACACATACTCGGAGCCTCTAAATATACTCTGCCTAAGCAGCAGAGACATCCAAAGCAGACACCCAAACAACTGGTAACCCACAACTATACACACATATCACATAGTTCACAAAGTCAGTGTGCCACACAGTCACTGCCCTTAGGCCTACACAACACACCTAATACACTTGTAATAGGTGACTGTAATTGTTGGTCACACTGACATCCCACTCACCAGGCTGAACAAGGAGAAGGTCACTTTGTGCTTTCTGTCGGGTGGCAGGATCTGCCACATGGCACATGCACTCTTGTCAGTCCACTGCAAGTACAAATATGGCTCCATCATTGAACATGCTGGTGTGTAAACCCTCAGATGTTCCTCCCTGGACTACATGACAAGAGACATAGAGGAGCTCTCTGATCATGTAGCCCATGCCAGTATGACTCTGACCTTGTGTAGCATCTTACCCTCACCAAGAATTATGTCACAGTATACAGACTAACTGATCACTTTTAACAGTTGGCTAACATATTGGTGTCATTCAAAGGGGATCCAGTGTCTGTCTGCCTGGGATTACATGCTCGACATGCTGCATAGATTCGCTATGGACGCCATGCACCCATCACCCCTAGGCTTTCACAGGCTGGCTAAGGGTCTTGCCACACCCATAGTGGCTGTTTGAAGCGAGACTCAGAAGACAAAACCACCTCCATAGACATTACAGGGTAAAGGAAATGGAGAGTAATGCTGCTCAACCACATATGTCTAACCCTCAGAATGCATGCACTCAGAACTCACATCAGTATGGGGACTGTCGATATATGTGCAGTAACAGACACCTGGTTCAGGCTCCCAAAAGCATACTAGCACTGCCAGGTTTTACTTCATACCATGCTTTTCGGACACAAGACTCGGACCGGCCAACATCAATAGGGGGGTATCCATATACATCATACATACACACACCTCCGGGTTGGTAGCACTGCACAAAGCATCGGTGAACGTACATGTACAACTGACAGTGGGCCAAACTGCATTTCAGTTTGTAGACTGCTACAGACCACACTCCCAAAATCAGGAACAACACTCGGTATTCCTGGAAACACTGGGGAATGTGAAGGTCTCTCCAAACACCATTATATTGTGTGACTTCATATACACATACATTGACTGTGAATACTACTCAAGCACCGACACCCTCACACAACAGTTGCAAGGATTTATAGACTCAAATGCTATGGCAGAACTGGTCACCACAACCACAGGTGCTTAAAACATGTGGACCTGATCATCACCAACATGGAGACTCTATGTTCCACACCAGAGGTATACCCCTCATTGTTAAGGTCAGAACATACATTCATCTCACTGGACATACATATCCCATACACACACAAATCCTAGGTGATCTCAGTGAAGTACTTCTCATAAGCAAACGTCACACTTATACAAACCAAGGTGGTATCCATCAAAGACCCTGGGACAGTGTTAATTACGACTCAGACCACTTAATCCTTTACAAACCCATTCTATGGACAGCTACTGGAATGCATGGATTGTGCTATCCCAGATAACTACATGACTCACTCCTCCAAAGGCAGCGGACCTGTCTGGTGGACCATGGCCATTAATGAGCTATACAAGGACAGGATGAAGCTACTACATGATAGAACACAATCCCCATCAGGAAGGCATCTCTGATCAGTACTATGGAATAGCTATGATCACTTGTTGATTCATCTAAGGGCCACTTCTAATGGACACTTGCAACAGACACTATGGACAATCACAAGGCCTTCTTTAGTTATGTCAGGGACCTGGGTGGGAACTCACAGATATGCTGTGAGTTACTGCATAATGACAAAACATACAGTGAACCCACTGACATTGCAAACATCCTGGCAAACAGGTTCATTGGAAATGTTTCCCCCACATCCCCCATGCAGTGCACATGTCCATCCCAACAGGGTGTTGCCTCCCCGACATCACAGATGAACAGGTGAGTGCTGCCCTCTCCATAGCAGACAACACAGCATCAATGGGACCAGACGGTGTCCCGGACTGCGGCTTACAGGAGATTCATGATGAACTTCACACTCACATTATGTCACTGTTCAATATCAAAGTTACTACAGGATATGTACCCAAGGAATGGTGTACAGCAACACTGTTGCCGCTCCACAGTGGTGGTGCCACAACAGACCCTGGACAATATTGCACTATATGCCTAACTATCCTGGTCTGCTAAGCTATTGAGCGTATCATCATGGAGCACATACACATAGACATTGTGAACCTACAGACACTGGATTCTACACCATTTGGCTTTGTTGTGGGCAGATTTTGCCTCTTGCACCTGTTTGATGTCTTTAAACAGTTAACAGGTCCATAGACATACAGAGGGTTGTCCAAACAGCCTAACTGGAGCTCGCACAAGAGTTCAACACAATACCCCACTCGGCCATTATACATAAGCTCATCAGATTCAATATCTACACATAGTTAACAAGATGGATTGCTAACTGGATCATGGATAGCACACACGGTCAGTATTGCAGGTGTCATGTCTGACTATACACCAGTTACACGTGGCATCCCACGGGGCTCTGTCCTGGGACCTCTCTTGTTCCGTATATATTTATCAGATGTACTGGCTAACACAGGAGGAATATGGCTGACCATGTTAGCAGATAGCTGCAAACTGTGTGCCATAATCGACTCCCCAGCTGGCACAAGCATCCTCAAAACGGGTCTCACAGGGATGGATAACTGGTGCAACAGCCATGGCCTACAGCAACCTTCCATTAGATGCATAGTCATCACCTTTGGTAATAACAACGTGCCCACACATTACCACATAGGTCATGATACATCACGTACGGTGTGTGTGGTTTGTGATTTGGGGACATGAATTGTTAGTACTCTCGCCTTTGACATTCACATTGCCAATGTTGTTGGACACACCTTCTATATAGCCCACCTTATCCCATAGGGTTTTACATCTAGATTAGGTGGGATCATTGTGCCCCTATACTCATCAGGCCCATGCTTGGATACATTGCCCCATTTCGGATGTACCTTACCCAACACCTGCAGCAACTGTAATGTCCACAAATGTACCTAACCAAGTGGATCTAGGGACTCACACAGATGTTATGTGCAGTTTGACTATGGTGACCCCAGCTCTCCTCAGTTGCTTACTGCCTACTTGGATGCGATCTGTGCCTGTTGTTTGATGCCATGTCCATCACAGCATTGATGGACAGGCTCAACCTCAGGATATCAAAGTCCCTTACAGCTACATGCTCCAGGGACAGGAACATCAGCACTGATGTTAATAGGACATGCTGGAGGGGCGGATTCCCATCCCAGAGGCTACACTCACTTGGGAATGAAATCACAGTCCCACATATGCAGAGAGCCACTATGACCACCTACAGGTGACATCTTGTCAGGTGGATGGGTGATCGTATGTTTAGCCCTGGGATATGTTCTGGGTCCCTGCTAGACAGAGGCAGAATTAAATTGAACATATGTGGGATATCTTGTGTGACCTACTGTTCACAATCACAGTCTACTAATCTAACAGGGTTGCAAAAGCCAAACACACTGTGGCTAGGCTTATACATGCCCTAGGGCAGATAGCCTGGTGTCAACCTCTGAACCTGTGATAATGTTCGGGATGCACATTGTTCATTGATGGTACTGATTGCAGGTTTTGTTTCTTCTTTGCTTTCCCACTTTCTATGAACAACCTGAGTATCTGCAGAACATATTTGATTATGACAGGGTTCCACTATATTATATATGTGTCTGTTGTCATATAACTGTGTGCACAAGGCGGATTGGTGAATAGTGCGAGGTTCCTGGGTTAACACATGCAACTGATGGATATGTGTGGCCCACTGCTGTACTCAGACATGCCCTAAGTGTGTGAGCATGCCCAGTTCGGACTTTCAGTGTTTTGTTGCCTGACATTTGTCTCATTTATTCAAGTGTGTGAGCATGCCCAGTGTGACCTTGCAGTATGTTGCTGTCTGAGGTCCACTACATTTGTTGATGTGTGTGAACATTACCGATATTAACATTTATACTATATGTGTGTTGAATATCAGGTTCTATTCTTACTGCAGGCCTCACCTTTGTGTCTTAACTCGACAGGGATTATGCTATGCCTGCAAGGTTTCCATGAGATACTTTGCATAAACTTATCAACATTTCTTCATACAAGCTGACCACTGACATACTGTCATGGTTTAGTGGTTCTCCACTATCACTATAGTGCACAGTATCCTGGATTCATCAATGTTTCCTATTTTCATACTGGCCAGAACAGACTGCTTCAGGAACAGTGAAGCAGATATGACCATTTTTACCTGCTTTTGTTGAACTATGCCCAAATTTGACCAAACTTGCACAACATTGCTCAATGTTAACCAACATTGTTGAACAGTGCCCAATATTGCTCAACATTGCCTGAAGTTGTGCTACTTAGTGTGTGCAATTTTGTTTACATATACTAAATAGTGGTGAGAGCTGTTTAGCACTGCTTTATATTGCTTAACACAGGGCAATCATGCCTCAGGTGGTGCTGCAGGGCTGCCTATGTCGGATGCACATTTTACACTCCCTATACATGTTTGTTAACAGGTAGTGTCAAGTTAGGCATCCCTTATACTATATGTGTGAGTCGGAGACAGGTATCATTTCCAGGGTTCCTACTGAGCCAGTGTATATGCTATGCATTGCCTCTTTGTCAAGGCCAAAGCATACTGGACACGCCTCCTTCAGCCTACTGGGGCAGGCTCAGGTTGTTCCACCTCTGAGTCACGCTCTGCCTGTGATGGCCTTGGCAATGGTGGGGGGCTGTTGGGCCTGGCCCTATGCTGCTCCTGCTGCAGCTGTTTTCGCAGAATCATATTATGTAGCATAGCACATACCATGACTATTTGGGTACATGTAGTTGGTGAGTACTGCAAGGCTCCACCAGATGTGTCCAGGTACCGGAACCGTGACTTGAGCAGCCCAAACACACGCTCAATTACATTTCGTGTTTGTGCATGTGCCTCATTATGGCATTCCTGTTCAGGTGTGTGTGCATTTCTGATGGGTGTCATCAGCCACGGCTCAAGTGCATATCCAGCATCCCCCACTAGGTGACCATGAGGGATGTCCCCATTGGCAAATGTCTGGTACAGCTGTGTCAGATGCCAGATATGGGAGTCATGGTAGCTTCCAGGGCAGCCAGCACACGCATTCATTATTATGCCCTGGGCATCACACATGACCTGGCAATTGATGTAAGGGTAACCCTTGCGGTTATAGTAGACCCTACCACGCTCACCAGCTGGTGCTTTGATGCGAATGTGCATGCAGTCTATTGCACCCACTACCTCAGGGTATTCCGCTATTTGCTAGAAGAGACGCATATTGCTGGCCAATACCTCACGGGAATTGGGGAAATATACATGATCACCGACATGTGCTGACATAGCATTCAGGAACTGGTGCAGTACCCTGGATGCTGATGCCTGTGAAATCCCCATCATATCGCCAGTTGGTCTCTGGAAGGTACCTGTTGCTAGTATTCTTAGGCCAACACATACCTTGGTTTCCACTGGGATGAGTTCTCCTCTGTTGGTTCTGTGTGTGAGGCGTGGCCTGCACAGCTCAACAATTTGCTGCATGAGGTCTCTGTCCATTCTATAGCGCTCCACTATCTCCAGCTCATGTAGCCCCTGGTAGGTTACCCTGGGCCTGTACACTCTTCTCCGTCTCCTCACTGTGGGTTGCTCAGCAGCATTTGCATTGTCACCACCCTCAGCATGTTGCATATGTTGCCTTATAACAGCAATGGCAGCCCCTAACATTTCTTTGTCTCAGTGAAGATTTTTCAGTTTTCACTTCTATTAGCTTACTGCAGTGTTGCAGTGTCTCTGAGAAAAACATGCTGGAAAGTTGTTTGCTGGGTTTTAAGTGCTGGGCTGGGCTGGGCTAGTGTACTGCCTGTGTAATTGGCTGATTCTGATTGTTTTCACCTGCTAGATCTGCTAGTACTCCCTGGTTAACTTCCTACTATTTATTGTGCTTCCTTTTCCCTTTCTGTTTCCTCAGGGGGGCAGCACCGCGCACACAAGCGCAAACGCATGCACACCAGCTCACACGCGTGCACACATGCTTACTCGGCCTCCAACTTGCTTATTCTTGCTAACACGTGCACACACAGGCACAAATACGCTTACACGGGTTTCAACATCCTTACACTTGCTTACTCAGGCTTAAACGTGCACACACAGCCGCACACGCGTGCACACAGGCTTACTCGGTTTTACAGATGCGCACACATGCGCATACACGTTGCAGGCATTTCTACAAGAAACTTTGGAGTTGTTCACGGCATACACCTTCAATTTCTTGACTTTAGCTAGGGTACCTATTGACACATCTCTTCCAGTGATTAGTATCTGACAGCAGACACATGCCACTCTACTCCAATGAGCTTCACTTCTCTCAGAGATACCCCGCTTATGATGTCACCTATCTTCTATTCTGTTACACCCCTTAACCTACTCCTACACTACACTGACTATGCTCTTTTGCTATGTAAACTTGTGATTCACTATCCTTACCCTCATTTGCATAGGATTGCCTACTAATGCTTGGTTACAACTCTTAGACTGAGCTTCCCCCTTAGCAACCTCTACTCGGTAGCCATGTTGTCTTTGGACTGCCATTCCCTTGCATTGTATATTAGGGATTAATGTAAAATACACATGTATGCATTTTAATTATTGGTTTTCTGGTTTTATAGCGCACCACGTTTGCGCAGTGCTGCGCTACGATTTAACATCGGCAATTGGGAAAAAATTTTATTTATTTTGTATCGGTGGACATTGCCAATGGCCGTATTTTTGGCCATTGGCATGCTTCCTCGACTGGATGCATCTTTTTTTTCGAGCTGTCACGGCTCCGTATTTGCAGAACCGTAATCAGTTTTCAACGGAGTACATTTCTGCAAATAACACTACTCTTACTCGAACAGGTTAGGGTTTCCTGAATCACAATTTTACCTCATTTGCATACCTTTCAGCAGCAAATGAGGTAATTTTCATATCCTAGCCCTGTCCGTGTAAGAGGAGTTTTAGGAGCTCTCTTACATGACCCTGCCGACTGTTCCTGGATCTCTCGGAAGACATGTTGGCTGCATGGAACCTTACTCTTCTCTTAGACTCCGTGCAAGCCTTCATGAATCTGGCCCATGGTCTTGGCCATATGAGGTTTGAACTTGTAAAAATTTGATCTACTAAAGGGGACCCATATATATATATATATATATATATATATATATATATATATATATATATATATATATATATATATATATAAAAACTTTCTGCACTTAGCAAGAATAAAATAAAACCAAACTCCTTACATTTGAGTTTTTTAAACCTGTGACCCATTCATCACCATCTAAGCTCCCCCACCAGGTACCCTACTTCTAGCAACTCCCCACATTGACCCAATCCATAATAAGCACTAAAAAGGTGTTTACATAGAATAACACCTGTCTTCTCAAAACATAACCCAACTTACTTTTTTCCAGCACAAATACCTGGGACCTAACTACTTACTGCCCCAGCTGATCATCTTGTACACTACACTTTCTACTCAATCTGATTCTACAGTGCCAAAAAGAACTATCTGCCCCTTTCATAGCCATATATGCTACCCCTTTCTCATCCCCTCGCCTTCCTATTCCACGACTCCCTCTCCCCCCTCCACACTTATTTTCACAACTTACTCTTTGGCTGTAGTGACAAGCTTGTCTGCAAAGCAACTTCTTTTTCTCACTGTTGGCATTTCAGAGATGTGTGCCACATCTGCTGTCCCAGACACTAAATAAATTCATTCTACCATAATGCTCACACAGAATTTATCTGCTTCACTGTGTAAGTTTGTTACTTTTTTGTTGTTTCTTATCATACAAAAGAGCTACCAGCATGCATCTCTTCTCATGCTTTCTTATTATGCTTCATTTCTGGTTCTGCACTTCATTGTTTTTTATTTTTATTTTGCTTTGTCTTCCATTATCACTCTCCCTTTTTTACGCATTTCACCATAACTTTTCCAGGAGTGCTACTGCCAGGTATACCACCAGCTATTTTCATGTCTTTCTTTCTTTCATCTCTAAAACTAAATATGCAGTAACTGGACATTCCTTAATATCCTTAATTCCAGCTCCACTTGACAACTAATATTGCGTATTTCATAGTAACAACAGAATGATGTTGAATCTACTGCACTGAACACCTAAGCAGTTTTAGTTATTGGTAAATCCCATTTGATACTGTGCCCACCCACCTGCTCACTGTGTTCTCTTTGTAGGAAAATGACTTCTCATCACTTGATTTTGCAAGTATTCCTAAATGCAATTTGTTTATACCTCTCAGAATTTTGAAGAATGTTCAGATTTTTCCTCATATTATTTGGTCATATTTCTGACAGATCACAAAGGATTGCAGTCACATAATAATAGCATACATTGGAGTTTCAGAAGTCATATCCTTCAGAAAGTGTATGTTAATGCAATATATCATTGACAAATAACTGAATTTTGCAAGTACATTGATCATCATCATCACCATCATCAACCCCATTCTCCCATTATCTGCATGGGGTCAGGGTGTCTCATTAACTACACACACACACCACACACACACACACACACACACACACACACACATACACACACACACACACACACACACACACACACACACACACACACACACACACACACACACACACACACACACACACACACACTACCCGTTTCATGTGCCTAAGCCTTCACCTACCTGTTTCACGAACATACTCCATGTGTAATGAAGCCCATCCAGCGACCATTTGTTCAGCAGTATAATCCACTCACAAGCCCACGCAGCGAATCCCCACGAGCTCTCAGCTCACCCCTCATTGACCCTGACTCTAAGGCAAGCAGTCTGGAGCTCCTCTGTTCTGGTCGCCACGCACAGATTCCTGGAGTATCTCATAGTACACACTGCTGGGTACCTCTTTGTCTGCATTCGGACTACTGATAAAGGCAGTCCTGAGTTCTCAATGTGTAGAATTTGCTTTTTTTAAATTTTTTTT
>NC_056729.1:1750554983-1750608453 GCF_019279795.1 Protopterus annectens
CCAGTTGGCAACCCATCTTGTGACATAGGGATTTATACCTAGTTTACTGAGTTTAGCTATAATTCCAGAATGGGGGATGGTGTTGAAAGCCTTGGCGAGGTCAAGATAGGCTGTGTGAACCTCCTTACCCTCATCTACGGCTTTGGTGACTGCCTCAAAGAAGCTGATAAGGTTCAGGAGGCATGGTCTGCCTTTCACAAACCCAAACTTGGTGGGATCCAGAGTTTGGAGGTTACCAATGTCTTTGTTTATGAGTTCCATGATGATACGTTCCATGGCTGCAAATTGCAGACCAGGCTCATCAGGCTAATAGGTCGATAGTTCCCGGGATCAGTGGTGGCTCCCCCTTTGTGGAGTAGGAAAACTGTTGCTGTGTGCCATTCAGTGGGCACAAAGCCTGATTCGAGGCTATTATTGAACATGGTGTTTAAGTGGGGAGCCAGTTTGTTCTGAAGTTCATGTAAAACACAGCCTGGGATTTTGTCCGGTCCCATGGATGCTGTGTTTTTGGCTTTAGAGAGTGCAGCTTTAACCTACGTAGTTGTGATTACAGGGACTCTGCATTCTTCCTGTATAGATATGGGCCCTTTAGGGGGTGAGGGGGGTAAAGTTAGCACTGAAGCTATCTGCCAGGATGTTGGCAATATCAGTTGGTTTTGTAACTTTCATGCCATTGTGCTGTAACTCAGAGCAGATCTGGGTGTTGCTATCGAGATTCTTGGCATAGCTATAGAATGCTTTGTGGTTGTCCTTAGAATTAGTGGTGATTTTGTTTCCATAGCTAGCTTTGGAGGATCTTATAAGGGATCTCAGCTTCTTACTGAGGCTGACAAGGGAGCTCCTCCACTCATGGGATTTTACTCTCTTTTGCAACAGTTTCTTCTTTCTGTTGTACAGTTTGTTTATGGCAGGGGACCACCAGATTGGCTTCCTTTTTTTGAGGATAGCATCTTGGTTCTGTTTGGGATAGCACGATCCATGCACTCATGTAAGTGCTTATAGAGTGCATTTGTGCAGGATTCAGCAGTTGTAACTGTATTGTCCATCTGCATGGGTGTCATGAAGTTCACCACTTCTGTCTTAAGAAGCATAAAGTTGGCTTTGGAGACATTTTTTACCATGGTTTCCTTAATGGGGGTGAGGGCGGGATGTGGATATCAAGGGTGATTATCTTATGGTCAGATTGGACCAATGAGGAGTTGACTTCAGGTGTGGAACACTGATTACTCATGCTGGTAATGACTAGGTCTAGGATATTGTTGCCCCTGGTGGGGGTGTGGATAAGTTGATCCAGGGCATTGGAGTTTATGAATTCTAGAAAGCGTTGAGATAAGGAGTTGATACACGAGTAGTTTTCCCAGTTAATGGTGAGGTAGTTGAAGTCACCCATTATTAGGGTGTTTGGTTGAACCCTAATATTTTCCAGTACATCAAGAAAAGAGGAGTAGGAATCCTGGGACATGGTGGGGGATCTGTAGCAAGCTACAATTTGGATTGCAGTTTTTCCCAGAGTTAGTTGCAGTTGGATAACCTCAGATGCATTATGCTGAGCAACTAGCCTGGAGGTGTGGATATCCTTAATGAATATGGGCACACCTCTGCCTTTGTTGTTTCGGTCCAGGTTACATGGTCGAAAAGTGTGATATGAGTTATAGCCTGGTAGTGCAGGGGTGCTCTCTGGAGCCTTGAACCAGGTCTCAATCACTGCAGAGATATCGATGTTCTCCATTAGGAGTGCCTCGAGTGAGTGCATTTTGAAATTTAGACATCTAGGATTGAGTAGCATTACCCTCAGTTTTTGCTTGCCTGTTCCTGTTACGGTGGTGAATTTGTTATTTGAACCTTGCCTGCAAAAGGCAATATAGGGGCAGCAAGAGCATTAGCCAGTATCCGGAATCACTGGGGGTGACAGGTGCAGGCTATCTGTGCCATAATACCGTGGTCTGTCGACCATGTCATCCCAAGCAGACAGATGCTGGATCCTTTTAGAATGACACCAGAAGCTTAGCCAATTGTTGAAGTCAATCATTTTGTCCTTGTACTACGGTATCATTCTGGGTGATGGCAGAATGCTACTGAGGGCTAGGGTCATACCTGCCTGGGCTACAAGATCGAAGAGCTATTCCATGTCTCTTTTCATGTAGTCCAGGGAGGTATGTCTCAGGTTATTTACACCAACATGGACAATGACTGAGTCATAGTTTTAATTGTTGTGGAGTAACCTGAGTGTGTGGGTTATGTGGCGGATCCTGGCACCTGACAGGCAGCTGACAGTAACCTTCTCCTTGTTTAGCCTGGTGAGTGGGACATCAGTGTGCCTGACTATAGAGTCACCTATGACTAGTGTGTTAGGTACGTTGGTTTGCCTTACTGGTTGTGGTTGAGTGGCACACTGAGTCTGTGGGCTATGTGTCATTTGGGTTGTGTTGGGGGATGGAGGTTGCTTGCGTTTCTGCTTTGGACGTCTCTATTGCTTAGACAGATTATTACTGAGAGCCTCCGCAAATGTTTTTGTGTTACTATGTGTGGATTTTGGTTGTGTAGATTTAGTGAGACTATGTGGAGTGTGGTGTGGTGCAAATGTTTACCTTCTCTGCATGACTGTCAAGTTCAGTCTTGGTTGAAGAGAGCTTTACCTCCACTTTGGCTAGATAAGTGCATCTCTCACAGGTTGTAGTGTTGGGTGGTAGGAGGAGAGGGTTGTCTGTGTACATGAGGCAATTTCTACATTGCCTCAAGATGCCCAGATTCATCAGATAGACAGGAGAGAACACTGGGAGCTGACCTTTGGACATGCCTGAATAAAAAACTATTTTCCTCTAGATAAGTGAGGAAAGTGAGTACAAGAGCTGTTTTTCTCTAAGCAAGTGAGAAAAGTAAGTACAAAAACTGTTTTCCTCTAGGTAATGAGGAAGGTTGAGTGCTATAGTAATTAGTAGCTTATTTAGTGCTTACAAGTTCTGAACAAGTGCTGAGCATGAACAAGCAAATTTAAGTGCTAAAACTAAGAATCTGTATCTGCACTAGATGAGTTACAGGACAGAAAGAAGTGCAAATGCAGGCTTTCAAATCAGAAAGTTAAGAGAGATGGAAGAGATTTCCCCAACGGCCAATAGCTACAATTTCTGGGCCAGAACCACCCCTTATGTGGTAGACAGGTTACCTAGTGCTTACCACTTCCACTGATAAGCTAGAAGGCTTCTCTCCAACACAGAAACGCTTGGGAGCTTAGAAGCTTACATACAGTCCTGGATACAGCAAATCTGTATCCGGAACACTAGTTACAGGAAAGGCAGGAAACAGGCTTACAGTTTTTTTTTTTTACAGAAAAGTAGCAAAAACAATAGTAAAAACAATTCACATGCATTGCAAGCTAGCACACTTGAGTATGTAGCAATATTAGACCAAAGACAGTTAAAAACATGCAATTAACTTAAAAGGACTAAAAGCAAGTGCAGAGAGTTTATTAGGTAGAATGTGGTAAAGAGATGGGACTAGGGGAGTGGCCCAGATCAAATCTACAGTGGGGAAGACAACTGCAAAAGCCACCAAATTTAAAATACAAGCCAAAAATAGGGAAGGTGAGTGGGACAAAACAGTTTCAACAGAGATCTAAGCAACAACTAACAGTACAAACTCTAAAACCCAAAAAATATACTCAGCTCTGTATATTTGCAGATATATTGGAAAGCAGTCTCTCAGAATACAGGTTCCAGCAATTAAATGCAGGCTGTTACTAACATGTCTAATTTTATGCAAGTGATCCTTGAGTTAGATAACACACAAGCTATAAAAAACAGTTATACCTACTGAAGACTTGGCAGAAAGTGTGTGTGTGTGGGGGCAATTTCAACAGGGATCTAAGCAACAACTAACAGTACAAACTCTAAAACCAAAAAAAAACATACTCAGCTCTGTATATTTGCAGATAGATTGGAAAGCAGTCTCTCAGAACACAGGTTCCAGCAATTAAATGCTATCTATCTATCTATATATATATATATATATATATATATATATATATATATATATATATATATATATATATACATATATATATATGTATATATACATATATATATATATATATATATATATATATATATATATATGTATGTATATATATATATATATATATATATATATATATATATATTTATATATATACACATATATGGGTCTACCTGAGAAGACCGAAATCCAATATCACTGAATCCAAGAAGATGGAGACACCATTGCTGAAACCTCACGAGAATGAAGACTCAGAACACCAGAATTTTACTGAGGGAAAAGAACTACTTGGCTACCATGACGAATTGTAGTGCAATTTTTGAGTTGGTATAGTTAGTTAGGGGGTGCGGCGTGCTGTGGGGGTATGGGGATGAAGCCCCTGTATCAGTTTATTTAATTTGCTTTGGTTATTGTTTTTTTGTGGTGATGAACCAGTGGTTATCTTCCCAGAGTTCATTGTCGGTGTTCCGAGTCTTCATTCTTGTGAGGTTTTGGCAATGTCATTTCAGTCTTTGGATTTGGTAATATCAGATTTTGGTATTCTCAAGTAGATCCATTCATATATCTGTCGATATATATATTATATATATATATATATATATATATATATATATATATATATATATATATATATATATACCTAATTTTTAATTTTGAATAATGCCTATTTTATTCCTACCAAGAAACTCTTTCCTCTGTGTTCATCCATATGTTCCACTTGTAAGGCTACCAATGCGTACTTGTTATACATTTTTCAGGAATATGAGTCTTTTAAGTGATTACGGCTTACACTCCAGTTTTGGTTTTTAAAATTGGCTTCAAATACACAGTATTAAATTGAGAATTTATCTTATTGCATATTCTTCCTGAAAATGAAATTCTACAGCTATTAAGACCTTTATGTTTTTTTATGAAATTATACATTACAAAAATGGTTACACTTGAAGACACTGAAATGATCTAATTTTAAATGTCTCTCTCTCTCCCTAGATCTTATTAAATGCCTTAGATTTTTGCTGAAGGATGAGGTCTCAACAAATGCTTGACTAAGTTCAATAAATGCTTTAGAATTAATTCTATGAGATTGACTTTCAAGTTTCTCTCACTCTGTTTTATGCACCTGTGGTTATACCACTCGTACCTGTGGTTATACTACATGTACCTGTGGTTATACTAACTGCACATGTGGTTATACTCCCTGTTCCAGTGGTTATACTACCTGTACCCATGGTTGTTCTACCTGCACATGTGGTTATACTACCTTGTTATACTACATGTACCTGTGGTTATACTACATGTACCTGTGGTTATACTACCTGCACCTGTGATTATACTACCTGTTGCTGTGGTTATACTACATATGCATGTGGTTATACTACCTGCACATGTGGCTATACTACCTGTTTCTGTGGTTATACTACATATACCTGTGGTTATACTACCTACACCTGTGTTTATACTACCTGCACATGTGGTTATACTACCTGTTCCTGTGGTTATACTACATGTACCTGTTGTTATACTACCTGTTCCCCTGGTCATACTACATGAATCTGTGGTTATACTACCTGTACATGTGGTTATAATACCTACACATGTGGTTATACTTCCTGTTCCTGCGGTTATACTACATGTACCTGTGGTTATACTACCTGTACCTGTGGTTATACTACATGTACCTATGGTTATACTACCTTCTTGCAATCAATCTAATGTTCAATATTGTAAATAGAATAGAGAGTTGTTTTTATTGTATCTATCCTAGCTTCTGTTTTTGAAGTTTGGGAGTAATCCTTTTTGTGGATGTCTAATTATATTGCTTGCTTACTCTTATATACATTGTTAGAAAACTTTTAATAAAATTGTTCTTAAAAAAATTCAGATGAAACATGCACTTTTACAGAAAATACAATGTAGTAAAAATGCAAAAGCAACCACTGATGGAAGAGTAAGTTGAAAATATTTTCTTTCTTTCTTTGTGGCACTTGGAGTTTGATTAGATGGAAAGACTGTCAGTTTGTAAAAAAGGGGTGCAAGTTATTTTCTTGCATCTGAAAACTAAGCTTGAATATCTTGCTTTTGTTCAGACTACAGGCTACACTTTTTAGCCGAGGTGTGATGCTGCCAATTTGAGACTGATAAGTTGCCTTTTAACTGCCATTGTTTAAGAGCCATTGTTTTCTTAATGGCTGTGGAGTTGGAATAAATGACTTAACCTGAATTACTCTGCCACTATTAGTAACCTTCCTGATGTAACTGGTGATGACAAACACAGCAAAGAAATGCAAACATAAACAAGTTTGGACATAAAGGAAATGGAATAATTATTAATGAACTTTTTCTGTATGTGATGTAATTAAGGAAAGTCACTTTTTGGAAAGAAAAATGTGATATTTGGGTGGAGTTTTCCTTTAAGAAAATATAATGATGGGCCAATTTTTGTGACGAGAAGAAGTGTCAGCTCATAGCTAATATTACCAAGTCACCATTTTGTTAATTTCTAAAGAAATTCTTAAGTAATTATATTCAGTTGCAAATATATCATTGTTATAGATTTTAGGCACCGTATATCATCTGCTCTGACACATAGAACATATTTAGGCCTATTGCTTCCATGATTTATTTATGTCTTCAGATACATTAAATTTATTGTTGAAAACAATTGTTGGAGTTTTGTTCCTCCCTTTTCAGCTAGATCGAGTGCTTTAGAAAACTTTGAGATTATTTAGAAACTTGATCCTGGTTTTCTGGAGAGAAGGGCTCGTGCTCTTCAATAAAATCAGAGTGGAGTGTTTTTGTATTAACTATTCTTGTAAATCAAGAGGTTCCGGTTCCGGGGATTTTCCAAAGCATTTGATAAATGCGTTTTTTGCCTCTTTGGCATCTAAGCATAGTGCTCCTTATCGGGTTGTCCCCTCCCTGCTGGCCTATCTCTCTTGGTTACCCAGAAGCTACAAGGCAGACCAGCTGTATTGGCACCCAGGAAGCACCCCTACCTCCACCTGAGTGATGGTTTATTGACTATTTACATTAATCTTTACTGGCTCATCTAAGCATAGTGCTCCTCATCGGGTTGTGCCCTCCCTGCTGGCCTATCTCTCTTGGTTACCCAGAAGCTACAAGGCAGACCAGCTGTATTGGCACCCAGGAAGCACCCCTACCTCCACCTGAGTGATGGTTTATTGACTATTTACATTAATCTTTACTGGCTCATCTAAGCATAGTGCTCCTCATCGGGTTGTCCCCTCCCTGCTGGCCTATCTCTTGGTTACCCAGAAGCTACAAGGCAGACCAGCTGCATTGGCACCCAGGAACCACCCTACCTCCACCTGAGTGATGGTTTATTGACTATTTACATTAATCTTTACTGGCTCATCTAAGCATAGTGCTCCTCATCGGGTTGTCCCCTCCCTGCTGGCCTATCTCTCTTGGTTACCCAGAAGCTACAAGGCAGACCAGCTGTATTGGCACCCAGGAAGCACCCCTACCTCCACCTGAGTGATGGTTTATTGACTATTTATATTAATCTTTACTGGCTCATCTAAGCATAGTGCTCCTCATCGGGTTGTCCCCTCCCTGCTGGCCTATCTCTCTTGGTTACCCAGAAGCTACAAGGCAGACCAGCTGTATTGGCACCCAGGAAGCACCCCTACCTCCACCTGAGTGATGGTTTATTGACTATTTACATTAATCTTTACTGGCTGTACGTCCACTTATTTGCCTATTTACCTTATGTGATGGTTTTGTCCTCCTGTGGACAGCACACACGTGGCACCAGCTAAGGTTGTCTTGTCCCTTACCTATTCTGCAGTGTAAAAGCTCCCCCTTTCATCTATCATTGCTTCTCCCTCTTGCCCCTGGTTGACCTGATTTCCCCTTTGTTCGCTAGCTTTAATATAGCTGTAACACCCAGCTTATCTAGCCTCTCCTGTTCTCTCACTGTCTGTACACTACCTCCTGGCTGTTGCACTCCTTTCTCTCTTGTTACCTACATTTTAATTTTCACCAATTAACTGTATCTTAATACTCCTGCTTACTTACTTTTTAGTACCCCTCTCAGGGTCCCATTGCAAACTGTATACATCCTACACACACCCTGAGCCTGATTTATTCTTGTCTTTTACCTTCTCCTTTCCTTCTTTCTCTACCTAGCTCTCCCCAACTTCTACTTAAACTACATAGCTTAGGAAAACGTACTGTTCAGCTTCCCTGCTAAGCTGATTGACTCACTCTCTTCTCTGACTGTTTTCCGGTGCTATCGCCTCCCGCCCCTCTCCTATTCCCTTCATGCTATTGGTTTCCCTTTCTGACTACACCCCCCCTTCCCCCTTGAAGTCTACATGTAGTGGCTTCCTCTCCGGGGCGCCATCTTTAAACTCCATCTGAACTACTGCAGACTTTCCTTGGCTGCCCGCGTGGTGTGCTCCATGTAAGTGTGTATTTTCAGCTGCGACATTGCTTTATTGCCTCTATTATTTGTTATAAACCTGTGCATAGTGGTAATCCCAAGGTCGCTAAGGTCCGGGCAACCGGAATACATCAAACGCTATTTTTGTGACTATATTTTCAGCTGAAACATTGCTTTATTGTCTATATTTTTCATTTTAAACTGTGCATAGTGGTAATCCTACAGTCGCTAAGGTCCGGGTATCCGGAGTACAGCAAATGCTTTTCTGTGTCTGTATTTACAGCTGAGACATTGCTTTCTTGACTATATTTGTTGTTATAAACCTGTGCTTAGTGGTAATCCTACAGTCGCTAAGGTCCGGGTAACCGGAGTACAGCATACACTATTTTGTGACCGCTCGTTGTTGATTATAGTCCTGTGCCCTACTGTAGCGTGTTTTCCTGCAGTCGCTAAGGTCCTAACGGCCTGAGCACGCTGTTTTTTTTTATGTAAGGTTCAAGTGTCTTACTGTAGTGTGTTTTTTCTACAGTCGCTGAAGTCCTATCAGTCTACGTACTGCAAAACTGTGCTAGGGCAGTTTATCCTTGTTTTCATCCACTGCAATTTGTCTAGTGATGGCATGGTGTTGTTTTTATACACTGCTCTTAGACTGTAGTGATTGGTAAAGCCTTGACTACTGTGTTACCTTCTTGAGATCCCTAAAAACGGAACTTTGTGGGTAGGCTTTTAGTCGCTACAAGGTATACAATTATTGCTTCAGTAAAGCATTATTCTATGGTATTTGCCCCTACCTACACTACTGTTTGCAGTCGCTAAGAGGTTGTTTCTCTTTCCAGGAACAGAGATACCACTAACGCTGCACTAAGCCTTGTCCATGCCTAGTACAGGGTGTTAAGCGTGCTATTTCTATCTGATTAAGGAATATCTTGTACTGTCCCCACTCCTTATATGTTCACATAATTCCCCTTATTTTGTTAGTAAATGAGCTTTCTGTTGCTATTTGCATTGAACCCTGTTATGAACAGCTATTTATTTTGTACTTTCTTAATACCAATGCTTCTTGTATTAATGCATTATAACTGCTGCTGCTAGAAATGTTTAATATCTTGATGTACCTGTTTCTGTGACTTGTAGATATATTGTTTTCTCACTCTTTTTTTTTTCTGCATACTCCTTCTTTGGTACCTCTCTACCCAATCCTTTGCTAACCACCTATGTTCTATCTGCTACCTTGTTTTCCTAACCCTTCTTTTCCTTTTTTGTATTCCAGCATCTAAGCATAGTGCTCCTCATCGGGTTGTCCCCTCCCTGCTGGCCTATCTCTCTTGGTTACCCAGAAGCTACAAGGCAGACCAGCTGTATTGGCACCCAGGAAGCACCCCTACCTCCACCTGAGTGATGGTTTATTGACTATTTACATTAATCTTTACTGGCTGTACGTCCACTTATTTGCCTATTTACCTTATGTGATGGTTTTGTCCTCCTGTGGACAGCACACACGTGGCACCAGCTAAGGTTGTCTTGTCCCTTACCTATTCTGCAGTGTAAAAGCTCCCCTTTCATCTATCATTGCTTCTCCCTCTTGCCCCTGGTTGACCTGATTTCCCCTTTGTTCGCTGGCTTTAATATAGCTGTAACACCCAGCTTATCTAGCCTCTCCTGTTCTCTCACTGTCTGTACACTACCTCCCTGGCTGTTGCACTCCTTTCTCTCTTGTTACCTACATTTTAATTTTCACCAATTAACTGTATCTTAATACTCCTGCTTACTTACTTTTTAGTACCCTCTCAGGGTCCCATTGCAAACTGTATACATCCTACACACACCCTGAGCCTGATTTATTCTTGTCTTTTACCTTCTCCTTTCCTTCTTTCTCTACCTAGCTCTCCCCAACTTCTACTGAAACTACATAGCTTAGGAAAACGTACTGTTCAGCTTCCCTGCTAAGCTGGTTGACTCACTCTCTTCTCTGACTGTTTCTGCCCGGCTCCCTCCCTACCCCTTATCCCACCCACCCCACGCACCCTTAGCCTTATACCTCACACACCACACCCCTCTACATCTACACCTATCCAGACCTCCTACCATACTAGCAACTCCCCACCAATTATACCTCCCACTCTTACCCCTCCTATCTTCCCTCCCCACCCAAAGTTAAATACTTACTCTAACTTATCCCTCCAACCTTTCTTACTTATTATATTATCTGAATCTAATTCCTTGATTCTTCCTTTCCTTCTCTCCACAACATGTCCATCAAAGCTTACAAATCATCTTCAAAGACCTCTGTAACAGAAACAACTCTATTAAAGCTAACACTTCTACTGAGTATTTCTCTTGCCCTTACTCTACCATACTTCCTGACCTGGTATGAATCACACCTTAACTACCACCTTATCTACTCTCCTAAACATACAGCCTCTGACTTTGAAAGCCTAAACTTTACTCACGCAAATATTACATCTACCCCTAGCTACCTTCTAGCTAGATATCATAGGCTGTCTCATAATAAAACCCAGACTCTCTTGCTCAGGAAACTAAAATACTTACTGAACTCCTCTAACAAAGCTTACCTTAAATATCACCACTCCATCTTGGCAGATGGGGACATCCACCCAAACCCAGGACCCTTAGCCTCTATATCTGATGCTCTACCTGTTACACTAAACTCTTCCCTACTAATACCAACCTCTAATGCTAATACTCTACTTATAGGGCACCTTAATATACGAAGTGTCAATAACAAAATCACCCATCTCCACTCCCTTCTTGAACAACACTCCTTTGATATTCTCTGTTTAACTGAAACCTGGTTAAAACCCTTTACTACAGATAATGAAATCATTCCTCCAGGTTACAACATCCTAAGACACGACCGCAAAACTAAAAAAGGAGGAGGAGTGGCAATATTATTCAAAACTGAACTAAATGTAACATTAGTACCCTCTGAGAACCTAGATATTACCAAGACTGAACTTCTTATCTCAAAGCTTCAACTAAACCCAAAAAAATCCATCTATATTATCTGTATTTATCTACCTCCTGGAAATAACTCGTCTACCATAGAAAATATCCTCAGTTGGGCCACCTCCACCTACCCACAAGAAACCATAATACTTGGAGACCTTAACCTTGACTGGTCCTCGTTAAACACTAACAACCCAACCTCTCATATTAACCTCCATGGCTTCACACAGATAATAGACACCTCTACTAGGACTAACAAACTCAACAACAAAGAAAGTATTCTTGACTGGATTCTCGTTAACAAACCACTTCTAAAATATCAATCTGGAACTTTACCCGATGACTTTAGTGATCACAAACTTACCTACATTCTACGACAAAAACGCCGCTAACAATACTCCCACCTATAGGACCCTCCGAGATCTTAAACGTTTCAACCCCATTCAATTCAAAAGTGAACTAAATGCCTGCAACTGGAATCCACTAAAGACACTTCCTCTTGAAGAAGCTGTCCTTTACTTTAATATCACATTCCTAACAATTCTAGATAATCATGCTCCAAAACGCTCCATCCGAATTAAATCTAAACCTGCCCCTTGGCTATCTAAAGATACAAGACAAAAATGTTACTTAGAAACAAATCCTGGACGAAATGGCGAACTAGCAAATCTCCAACAGACCATCAGACATTTAGGCACCTAAGAAACATTACCAAAAAAGCTATCTTCTCTGATAAAAAAAGTTATTATAGTAATCTCCAGCAAGCAAATCACAATAACCCTCAAAAATTCTGGTCAACCCTAAATAAACTTCTTCACCCAGGACAGACTACCACTCCATCCCCTTCCGGGTCTGAAAAGTATTCCGCCCTTGATACAGCCAATACCTTCAACTCATTCTTTATTAATACTATTAACTCCTTGGCCTCTCATCTCTCTAGTGGCAACACTAATATCCCTGACCTTCCATCCCTCAAACTACCGACCTTTAGGCTACAACCCATCCCTACTTCCTTTATTCTTAAATGTATCCACAGACTCAAACCTTGCTCCCCCTCAGCTGACCAACTGCCATCTGAATTCCTTCAAAAAACAGCCTCTGAAATAGCCTATCCTATATCCATTCTCATTAATAGAACTGTTAATGAAGAAACCATACCTGATATCTGGAAAATCTCTCACATTATACCCTTACATAAAGGAGGAAACTCCTATGACTATTCTAATTATAGACCCATAGCTCTCTTATCCCCACTAGCAAAGATCATGGAAAAATGTGTTCACCATCAGTTAATGAACCACTTAATAAAAAACAACATTCTTACAAACTGTCAACATGGCTTTAGGCCTTTTCATAGCACAACCATCGCTCTCCTCTCCTTCACAGACTTTATTAACAAAAATCGCAATAATAACATCCTATCTTCAGCTCTCTTTATTGACCTGTCCAAGGCCTTTGACATGGTCAACCACTCTCTCCTCTTAAAAATTCTCGAATCTCTTTCCTTAGAACCTAACGCTGTCCACTGGTTTAGTTCCTATCTCACTAACAGGAAACAGGCTGTCCTCTGGAATAAGGAACTCTCATCTCTTCTCCCAATCTCTCGGAGTCCCCAAGGCTCTATCCTTGGACCCTTCTTTTCTCCCTCTTTATAAATGACCTACAAGTAGCTATTCCCAGGCTACTTGTATACAATATGCTGATGATTCCACACTAATCTGCTCTGCTAAATCCATTTCTGAACTTCAAACAAATACTCAAGCTGTATTTTCAAAAGTTGAAACTTGGTTCTTAAATCGTTGCCTACTCCTAAACGCAAAAAAAACCAAACTCTTACTCTTTAAGCCTACGACCAGATCCCCAACTTTAGATTTCACTATCTTATCTAACAATGGAACCATTATAACACCCGACCCTACTACCAAACTGTTAGGTGTCACAATTGACAACAATCTTACCTTTGACTGTCATATCAACAACACTATTAAATGTGTAAATAGGAAACTTGACTCTCTCTATAGAATTAAGACTTTCTTAACCTCCCCAGCCAAAACTACTCTTGCCCACTCTCATCTCATTTCCACTCTTCTCACGCTTCTCCCATCTATACTAACCTCAAGAAAACAATCTTTCCAAACTGTCTACTACCTACAATAACATAGCTAGATTTGTTACTGGGAAGCCTTTCAGAACTCACCACTGTCTGAATCTGCAGCAACTGAACTGGCTTGAACTGTCAAACATGTTACTTCTTTCCCAACTTACATTTGTCCAAAGAGCTTTCTACCAATCTCTTAACACACCTGTACTTTCTAACCTCTTAACCCCATACGCTAATCTAAACTCACTCCGCTCATCTAGCAAACTGCTAGTTACCCTAACCAAATCTAATAACCTAGCTGGTGACTCCCTCTTCTCAAACTCCATCGGTAAACACTGGAACCAACTTCCTACCGAACTTACTTCCATTCCAACTACTTTTCTATTTAAACAAAACTCAGAACATACCTCAAAAGCCACTGGATGTGTCCCTGCTCTAATCCTGACTAAATGTTGTTTCCCCCCTTAACCCTCTTTTCTCTCCCTTCTGCTGTGCCTCCTCATTTCTCCCTTTAGCTCCCCTCCTCCCTACATACCTCTCTCATATTTCTCTCCTCCCTGATGACTATGACTCTTTTCCTATAAACCTGTATTTCCTATCTCTCTCTCTATTGTTGTCTCTCTCTTCTCCTTGGTCTTCCTCTTTCTTTACCTGTTGTTAAACTTAAGCAAAAATGTTCAATATGATGTTTTTTTAGAGTATCCAGATAGTTAAACTCCTTTCCTTTTGGTAACAATGTACATTTCTCTGCCTTTGGTATTTCAATTTTTTGCTCCTTGTTTTTTACACTATGTAATAATATTCTTTATGATCGCATTTAGATTGTATAGAAATTTTTAACTTCTACTCTTGTTTGGATAACAATATTCCTTGTCTAAGTCCTACCAGTCTGTAATCTGTTGTCTCTATATGTGGAGCTTTTCTCCCCGGGCCTCTACTGAAAATGGAAATATATCCAGCTAGACTAGCCCGGTTAACAAATGTAAAATAAAATAAAATAAATAAATAAAAATACATTTGCTGTTATGAAGAAATAAGACCGAGAGAAAGTAAGATAGGCTACATTAGTTACACTCAATTTTGAATGAAACACAGCAAAATAGAAAGAACATCCAAATTACCCCCAGCCACCAAATGTAGAATTGTAAAATTCATACTTACTGTTATTTTCACTTTTTATAATTATTTCTGTCTATAGTTTCTTTGAATATAACTTAAGCACAAAGCTGACATCATTTTCTGTGTGCTTCAAAGACTCATTTTTAATCACAGAATATAAAATATTTAGAGAAAGCATGCTTACTCCTATATCTATACCTATCTTTATCTAATCTTCTTATTTTACTTTTTTCTGTCTAGTTATTTTACCTCCAGTGGGTACAGCTTTATTCCTCCTTCACCAACAATAAAAGGAAACAGCAGTGATATATGTGCATTCATGAAGACATATGGTACAGCTTGTGGGAGTGCTGGTGTCCTCACTTATCAGTTTGATAACCACACTATTGCTATAATGTTCTCAAATCCATTTGAATACAAATTGTATAGTATCTGGCATGGACTGGCAATCTATGAAGGAGTTAAGGCTGCAGACAATGACCTTTTCAACCACATGTACAATAATGAAGCCCCCAACATGCAGAGGCAGAAAGTGGATAATGCTGGTGGATGCTTGGAACTTATTAGCAATGATATCTGTGTTAAGGCAACCATGTCATCTTCAGCTAAAGCTATAATGAAAGTGGAAGTCTGGGATCTGCCTGTATAAATTGTACAAAAGCAGTTAACCAGGTGCCAGTTGGAGTCATTTTACTTTTGTTTTTCAGTTTACTCACTTTTCATATATTAGTTATTCAATCATATGATAATGTACTTTGAACATCAAGTGTACGAATCATATAGAGCTAAAAAGGTTCTAGTAATTTGCAGTTTATCGCCACATTTTTCCTTTAGTACATGTGCAGATTTGCTTAACAATGTTTAGTTTGGAATTATTTGATTATTGAGTTAAAGGCTGCTGATTTACGAGCTTAATTTCCAGTGCATAATATATGTGTGATACATGCAACAGCTGTTGGTGTTTGATAGGCTTTTACTCTTCTAGTATAATAAAAAGATACTGTGAACATTTGATTGCTAAGTTGTATGATATAGAATAAATAAAGCTCTTACATGGTATATGAATGCCTGAATCTGTAATTTTTCTCTAACATTTTATGTGTTCAAATGGGCAACATATTACTTTGCAGATGTAGCAAAGGGGATAGCATGTGTGCAATGATACTCAACTAGGCCACATATTATTTTAAGAATACAAACTGAAGAGAGCACTGCCAGGCCAGCTGTACATGGTTCCTAATTCTTGAGCAAGGTATTATATGTTATAGTTTATGGAAATTAATTCCTGCATATTAGCATTCAAGTCACCATTTATTCTCCTGGTGTTCCTGCTGTGTCCATTTCCTTTTGTATCTGGAGCACATTATAGTTTTTAACTGCAGGCAGCCACAGACTATACATGTAAGAGCAGGTTTGCAACATCGCAAGTATTATATCATTCATAACACCAACAAACAAAAGAATTAAAGAATCTACAGCCATGGTCAACTTTCCATCTTCAAAATGTGGAATACTATATTATCTTGCACAATATGGAACAGATGGATAAAACATGATACATTTGCCAACAACTAGGAAGGAAGTTCATACCATGGTTAAACTGCGGACTTTATATTTGTAATTTTTCTCCTCCTGGTCTCTTGCTTTGCTTGCCAGAACAGTCACTATGTTACAGCATAAGATATTCCTTTTTCCACTATTTCTAAGACAAGATAATCGTACAGCAGCTGATATACATTGTGTTTTACCATACACCCAGCTCTTCAAACATTGGATACTTCAGTGTAAGTTGAAAGAGACCCCCCCCAAAAAAAAAATACATTATCTCTTAACATTTTGAGTTACAAATATTCACTGACAACTTTAACATTTATCCTCATCTCATTTATTGCTATTTTTTTCTGTTCTCATCCTACCCACTATATTGCCAATACCTTGATCTTTGATCCGCAGCACAGACATACACATATGCACACACACACACACACACACACACACACATAACACACACACACACACACACACACACACACACACACACACACACACACACACACACACACACACACACACACACACACACAACACACACACACACACACACACACACACACACACACACACACGTACCAGTTACAGCTGTTTTCAGAGAATAATAATCACCAATTACAGCCATTTTCGGAGGAGAAAAATAATCTCATTTATTGCTGAGAATGCACATATGTGTAAGACTAGGAGATCAAGATCCTGTCTTCCCAAACCATAAAGAGTTTGAATCACTATATCATTTTGATCAAATGCAGCAGTATTGTAACAAGTGAAATATAATCACTGACCAACAAAAATGAACACTGCAGCATTAATTTTGCTAACTAAGATCTCCTGATTATCTCTCTACATTTCCATATCAGTTGCAAGTTCTGAATTCCAGAAAATAATTTTCTATACTTACCATGTAAGCACTTTTATGTTAGCAGGAAATAAATAATCAGAAGCAGACTAAAACAATCAGGGATCCATCTTGAAATGAAATCATATTTAAAATGCAAACAATAACATTTTCCCTTCATTTTACACTTCTTCCTTCTAATTCATCACTCTAGTCATGTATGCTTTTAAGACTGGGTAATGACAACAGTTTTTCAAATAGATAAACAGTCTCTTGCTCACTATCAGACATTCTTGACATGGAGATTCCTCCTGTCCCTTGCATGCACAGTGCTTATACAATTGTTTTACAAATATAGTCTTACTGTCAGGAGAAGGATGCCTTAGCTTTGATAGAATAAAAATACATTTTGAATAATTTTCAGATGCACATTCCCCCTCAAAAACATTTTGCAAAGTTTACTAAAATCTTGAAATACTTCAATTTTCATTAATTTTTGTCACTATACCTTCTAACTAATGCTGTTAGTGGCAATGATTCCGATTTATTCATTTACATGCTTTGTAGTTTGATGCTTTTTCTGTATTCCAAATGTTTAAGGATTAAAACTTTACACATAAATAAAATAAATCCTAATAGTAATATTATTATGACAATTAACATAAAGATTTTTTTTAAATACTTATACCTCAACCAAAAAAAGAGGCTGATTAGCCATGACCGCTACAGCTTCTTCAGCTTGAAACAGTTCAACAACTTACTGGATATTTTTTGGTGATATGAATGGCACCATTGTTATTGGGAATAAATGAGCAACACTGTGTTTGGATGAGTGCACATGTACCCCGTCCTTAGAAGCAAGGATAAATTTGAGTGCTATTCTGTTCCACAGCATCACACTGTGCATGGCAATCATTTCAAGCATGATCAGATGTATTGATTCAAAAATAGCATTGCTTAATATTTCTGAAAGCTGATCTCATTTGCTTAACTTCCAAATGCACTTTACTGCTTCATAAGCAGTTACAATTATTGCTCCACAAATAACAACATCACCTATATTCATGTGAGCTAGTCATTTAAAAGCAGTATTTTTGAACAGCATGATGGTAAGTTCAAGAAGTATTTATTTTTCATACTGGATACTGGATTAGGGATGTCTTTTGAATCTCTCCAGAGACAAGCATTACAAATCTTTCCATCAGGTAAGGTGTCTGTATGTCATACAGCTGGGATAACATGGCCTGTATAACAACTTGAACAGCCTGCTGGTAATGATATGCTTGGTCTCTGCAGATGCAATAATTTTCATGTATATTACATTCATCTGTACAAAATACCTTTCGCACAACAGAGTTCAGCAAAGAATAATGATCACATTTATTGTAGAGCGCATACATATGTGGGATACTACGAAATCAAGGTCTTGTCCCCATAAACCATGAAAAGCTCAAATAATTTATACCATTTTTAATCAAATGCAACATTTGAAACAAATAAAATATAGCCGCTGACCAATAAAAAAATTAACACTATAGCATTAATTTTGCTAAGATTCCCTGACTCTCTAATTGTACCTTTCCATATAAGACATGCGTTCCAAATTCCAGAGAAGAACTTTCTAACTAAACCAATTAAGACTCCATCTTGAAATGAAAGCATATTTAAAATACCCATAATAACATTTTCCTTCATTTTACACTTCTTCCTTCACATATTCCAACATTAAACTTGTAGACTTCATGCCATGCAGTGTATTGACAGACATAAAATCATAATGTCAACAGTCAACAAAACAAGGAATCTAAGGATTATACCCAAAGAACATGGCTCATATGATGATGCCCCTGTTTACTTCAATCACTTCCTTTCTTTATATCATAACTGCTCTTGGAAGCAGGACACACACACACACACACACACACACACACACACACACACACACACACACACACACACACACACACACCACACCACGCAGAGATGTGACAATCAGTTAGAGTTCCTTGTTAAGACTGAGCACATTCAAATAGGTGGAAGAATATTAATATGTCGTTACTCTCAAAAGCTAGTGTTGTTAAGATGAACCTTTTACCAAGAATACTCTTTCAGCTAAATGCGACTTTTTCAAATATTCCCCCAAAATTATTTCTTGATATAGAAAAAGCTATCTCAAGATTCTTATGGCACCCCAAATCCACTAGAATTAAATATGACGTACTTACCAAAGATAAAGGGGGATTGGGGTTACCTGATTTCAAACTATATATTATAGTATAATTACTGCCTACAGACTAATACAGATAATAAGCCATGACCCATATGTAAATACCTGGACACTCCAATGGACCAAAATCTGGTCTGAACAACTGAAATCCCTTGGGTATAACAGCAAATCCCTACCATTTGTAAACCTAAATCAAAATGGCATATTCACGAAGAATATACACCCACTAATTAAATACATGATTCTTACTATACAATTATTTAAATCATTGCAATTA
Organism: Protopterus annectens; assembly: GCF_019279795.1. Taxonomy (NCBI): domain Eukaryota; kingdom Metazoa; phylum Chordata; order Ceratodontiformes; family Protopteridae; genus Protopterus; species Protopterus annectens. The sequence continues at coordinate 1,750,574,483 of NC_056729.1, forward strand.
TTAGATGCTCTTGCCTTTATTCAACCATTCCACCTATATCCTAACCTACTAATAAACAACAAACCCTTAAATCTAACAAATTACCCTCTGATAAAGGATCTCACAGTATGGGAAATATACCAATGGAGAGAATCCAATATACAACAAATAAGACCATCCCCAGGATTCATGAAGCTTAGCGCAAGGCCGGCGTTAGGCTTGCGCCGACCGTGCGGCATGTAAATGGTGCAGTAGCACCAAATGCATATTAATGAAGGCGCACTGCCGCCACAGCCATGTGCATAGGAAACTAGCGCGAGTGCATAGGGTGTGTCGAAGTGCCGCACAGAGGCGTGGAAATGTCAGCTGTCGACGTGCAACCTAAAATGCTTGAATATAACAATTTGCCTGCAATAGTAATCACACCTGTCAGTGTCCGTGGATACTGAAATGTATGCAAAGCATGCAAGACAGTTCTTGCGAACACAAAATTAAGAAGCAAACACAAATGCACATTAGGGAATATCGAGTCTCCATCTCTCGAACAAATGACATTGAAATTTGTGTGCACGTATTCTAACGCAGTGTAGATAGTTATACGAAGTGGAAGTGAAACGTATCATATTAGCTCACCGCCAATAGCTACGTCTAGCCCAATTGTCAGGGTTACCAGCTGTCCCACATTGTGAGGGATAGTACACAGCTGGGTAGATGTGTCCATACCAAAACCATGATAAATGTAAATATCTAGCGACCATATGATAGAATTATATCCCACATCGCATGTAACAGTCACATACAATAGGTATGTCCGTATGTGACATACCACATATGACAAGAAATAGAATAAGCAAGAAAACGAAACAGAAGGAGCATATAAACTGCCACAACAATAAGCTAATATGTAGGCAGAAAGGAAAAGTATTATCCGTAGTGCTGACCGTGGGTATGTGTTGCCCTGTAAAATCAGATTCGTGTCCGGAATATATCCCATCCTGGACATATGAAAAGGTGGTACCCTACCAATGGTCAGAGCAGTCGGCCAAAATCCGCCCATATGCAGTCCAAGCCATACTTGTCAGGATGTGTCACAGTTGAACGGGTATTACCCGGGTGTACCAACCATGTCATGAAAGTTAAGTATGGGCGTGTACCTATGTGCATGATGTATAGCATGTGGAAGGTGAAACATGTCAGGGTAGTCCACACAACCATACAAGTACATGACATATGTAGTGTATGCAATGTGTTTGCTCCCTTGACCATGTCATGGGACATCAACCAAAAAGTGATGGATGGAGTGTCAGGAATGTGTGTGTGTGGGGATGGGTAATGGTATAATCCACAAAGGCGAGACTGTGTTGGATGCAGAATAGGTGAACTGGAGGTGTATGAGGGAGCAGCAGGTGAATCATAAAGAAACACAAAGAACAAGTTTTCATATCTGCAATACAACCTGACAGGCCATATTGTAGAACACAATCGCACAAACATATGAATATTAAAATGTGCGATACACATGTACAGAAATGTCACCGGCACATACCCACAGAATGGCCTGGATGGAACTGGCCCATCCAAATGCAACACACCTGGATGCATAATTGAATACCCATCATCCCCTCCACAGCACACAACCCGCCCCCATACCTAAACGTCCACCAAATCCAGCCATACTTGGCCTACTAGCTTGGCGCAGCCATATCTACACATAGTGACCACTACTCATATGTAGTAGGCAGTGTCACCCTAGGCAGTGTCAAGATTGCAAACTATGTATCCCTTGCATGTAAAACCCTAACACATTTTCGTAAAGCCAAAAGAATGGACGGTATTGGTCTTGTTCAATTTTTGGATATCCCTGATGGGATAAGTAACCTGTGTAAACATCAGACTGGGTATCACGACACTATGTCCAGTCCTGTAGACATCCGGACAAAAGTGGAATGTGCAGTAAGGGTGCACGAGACTGTTCAGCCCTAGACGGTCACGCAGAACCTAATACCCAGGATCAAACACCTGCCCGTGAAGCACGTCTCCCCACATGAATAATCAAGAGAATATATTGTACACATTCACATAGTGGCATTTGGAAATAGGGTGATTAAGGCGCTGACATAAACAGGGTACCACCTGACCCACTGTGTGAGGGACAGTCACTGTTTGGGTAGGTGTGTCCTGACCAAGAATGATAAAATGGCAAATGTCCTGTGATTGTAGGAAATAACTATATACCATACTTCATGTAACAGTTGCCTAAAGCAGTCATGTCTGGATATAAAATACATAATTCATACAAGAAACAGAATAAGCAACTAAAGTGCTAAAGGAATAGGCTCTCAACTAGGAAAATATTGAATGTTCTAAACCCTGCACTGACCGTGGGTATGTGTTGGCCTAAACAATCTGTTGTCTCCAGAATATATCCCATCCTGTACATATGAAAATGTGGCAAGCCTACCAATGGTCAGAGCATTCGCACAATAACTGGCCAGCCTCTTAATCACTCACAAAGCCAGTGACCTTTGGAGGAAAGGTGTTGAATGAGAATGACTAATGACAAGAATTAAGAGTAATAGATGCATTTAACTGCAGAAAATAAGTAGTAATACATATGTCTCCAAATCTGTCAACACGTTGCATGTTAATAGTACTAATATTGTAGAAGTGTCCGTGATTGTCCCTGATTTGTCATTGCCTTGTCCCTGTCACTGTTGAAATCAGTCCCCAAGTATCACAGAGGTCCGTACACATATGTACACCAACCGTCACATTTGTTGACAGGACTATTGCATACCTGTAGTGAATTCATAAGTGATGTCCAGAATAATATTCATCGTATATATGAATGAATGAAATAGTCAAATGTGAAGGGAAACACCAGTGGAAACCACCACCCCCACCCTGTATCATGTATTGGAATCACCCTCCACCCTATATTATGTAGTGCCGATTTAATAATGTGGTCAGAGGTGCCCAAACCCCTGCGTTTGTAAACACAGGTAGAATGTTAAAATCGGGACCAACTCTGTCTATGTGCTACATCTGAAATTTGAACAGGTACAGGGCAGTTCCAGTCACCAGTCGGACAAGCCTAAACCCAGACCAGCACATGAACACCTTGACAATCAAACACACGTATGTGCCAGGACTATAAGCGTTGGAGTTTGGAATATCCTTGAAGTGAGTAAACATGCAGCATGAGTCCAGAGCAGTAGGGAATAGGGAATGTCGCAAGTGTAGTACTGTGGTTTTCCCAGCAGGAGAATGGATGCCTGCTGTGTAAGTGAAGCGGTGAGGCGTATGTTAGGGTAGCTATGAACCATGGGTATACATATAAATGAGGCAGAACACCAATAGTGTAGTGGTTAGAGCATCCACCTAATGTAAAGGCATTCCCGGTACAAGTACGACTATAGCACATATCAATTTATTGTGTGATGAATGCCTCTGTGCTGTAAAGCCAACATTTAAACATGCAAAGGTGAACACGTGTTTCACATGGGGCCATTAACCGGATTCCATCAATCAAAGTGGTACTGTCATAAGGAATAAGGCACATGTAAGCACAAAGAAGTGGCAGTAAACATATGTAACTCACAATAAGGAGATGCAAGTGCGCCTGTGTGGGTGTAAGCAGCTTTTAGCATAGCAAATGTATGTTGTTTTGTACAGATGTAACTTTTATATATATATATATATATATATCTATAGATAGATAGATAGATGTGTGTATAGATAAATATCCACAGACATAAAAGAAATATGCAATTTTATATATATATATATATATATATATATATATATATATATATCTAGAATGAACGCCGAAAGATGAAAGCATACATAAGGGATGTGAAGGGAATCCAGAGCAACTAAGGTATTATAAAGTGCTCGCAGCGTATGTCCGATAAAGCTGCGCAAGAGTGACTAGAGCACCGCTATTCACACCAGAGGCAGGGTTATGCCAGTGGCCATAATATCGTTGAAGTGCTACGTCAACATTATACACAGACGGAATGTAGTTCATGTTGTGACCACCTACACTTGTAACCCGCAAATTGTTCGTAATCCATAACACCAGGAAAGGCATGTATGTGCAATTATAAATGGAGGGAGACCCTGTGAATACATGAGGCAGTACAAAATGTTTGTAGGGCCCCAATGTTCTGGAGAGGGCAATGTGTAAAGGTGTGTCATGGCTGTGATATCAGGAGGATAATGGCTGTTACGCATGGAAACTCAACACGTGTGGGCTGGAGAAACTAGGGTTGGTTGCGCCGGTTGCAATGGAGCGGCCCGTCGAGGTCAGCTAGTACATAGGTGCGATTCCCAGCTAGAGCGTCTTCTGCGTGAAGACATGCGTGAATGGGCATACCGTCGTTGGAGGTTGTTCATCAGGGCTGGCAGCTCGGCATGTAAAACCTATCTGCCAACCATTAGCGGACCGGAGTTCTGCTGTGGTGACCCCAAACCGGGAAAAGCCAAAAGACACAACTGCATGCAGACATCAATATGTTGACGTACATTGTCTGTAACACAAGCACTCCATTTATTAACATAAATAATATGAATGTGCACAGAAACAAATACAGTAGCAGGAATAATAGGCTGTGCAGATGAGAAATAGGTCAAATGACACTGTATCACATCACATTTATCAGCAGTAATCCATACATGAAAAACGTGCAACATCTGTCCCCTGTATAATGTGCTGTATACTGATTACAAGTTAACCAGAGTGAAGTGTCGGTGTCATAATGACTAAGCCAATAGTATGATGTTGAAGCAGAGATAAAACCCAATACGCATGTGTAAGTGGGTATGTCCAGGAAATGTATTGGTTAACGGACACACAGATATATATATATATATATATATATATATATATATATATATATATATATATATATATATATATATATATATAAACAAATCTATATGTCATTGTAGATATGCACATGTACATAACTAGGTTACTTTACAGCAATTACGGGTAACATATGTTGAGACCGGGCATATGTTACTGGGAGGTCCAATAAACAAACATTTACCTCCCACACCACCCAGGCAATAAAGATAAATACACTGCTGCTGTCCAAAACACTGGCAGGAAAGTACCAGTGGGAGAGATCTGCAAGGTCTACACTTTAAACATGGATAACAGGGTCCCTTGTGGGACACCAAAAATTCACTCTACGTGTGAGCCCCTGGTTATTGATATGAGCAGGATGTAGGTGTACATGGAACAGTAGGTTGTGCAAGTGTAATAACACATGGGTTGACAAAACGTACGACATGTGTCCTAAGACGGGGAGAGTGGGCAATGTGTAGGGGTGTTCTCATACCCCAGCTGCACTCACAGTAAGTATTTGTCATGAGTGCTGTAGAGGGGTGCCAGGTAGGTGAATCATGGGTATGCAATAATGGGCTTAAGTGTGCAAGTGCTGGTTGGCAGAGATGTAGTAGGCCCACCCAGTGGAAGTCATTAATATTCCTATGTGGGCATAGCAGACGCCTATACCTCCCAAACCTGAAGAGCACATCTACTGGATAGTCTGTAAACCATTGGGGGAACACATAGGGACCATATCAGTGCCATGTACCCGATTAGCATGGATGTCCATAGTTATGAATCAGAATGTAACAAAGTCCAACTAAACAGTTCCAGAGCTAGTGATATTAGGTGGACAGGTGGTGGAATACAGGTAATGACTGATGACAACATGTATGAGTCATAAACAGCATGTACCTCGACAAACATGAATGAATACATATGCTCTGTGACTGTCAATGTGTCTGGTTAATAGAACCAATCATCTAAATGTGTCCCTCAGGGTGTTATGCAGTGTCCCTGATACAGTGTTCATTCTCCCCCATTGGTATGTGAGGTCTCTTAATGACGGAAAGAGCATATTTTGCTGACAACCTTAGGTAGATGATAGCATAATAGATGTGGATTACCACCTGTTCACCTTTGTGAGGGACACACCACTCTGGGTAGTTGTGTCCTGCAAAATGAATGTTATGGCACATGGCCTGTGAGTTCGGGAAAGGAGGTCATATAATGTGTTTAGTGGTGTCATAAAATTATTTTGTTGTATCAGAAACAGCTACATGTTATAGGAAACAGTATTAGCAACTATAATGCTACAAGAATAACCTTAACGTATGCAAACCCATTTAAGTAGTCAGTTTACTACTGGCTGTGGGTATGTGTTGCCTTGCCAAATGTATAGCTCTACATATAGGTCCTATAGGGCTGCCACCATTCTGAATGGCCAAAGTGGAACCTGCTCTGTAGAAATGTCAGACGTACCAGGGCAGAACATACCTACAGCCATGCATATTACAGAAATATACATATTAGCACAAATCAAAGCTTAGTCTAGCAGCAGTCAAGTTGCTTATGCTACTTCACATAACATATCGGCGTGTCATGTATACAAGAACCGTTACATGCAACTATTACAGACACATAGAATATAAGAATGTCCTCTAAGCAGGACAGTTGCAATGGCTAGAGTATTGTCACATGACACATATGCCTAATGAGGGACTGTCCCATGCAGAGTGGGAAAGGTGTTACTCCTACAGTCTCCCGTCGTCCAATCTAAAAGGTGGAAAACCTACATTAGGTATGCTGTAGCATGACCCGGCAGAGAGCTGCGTTAACCAAATAATATTCACATGTCAGCATTGCAGAGTATCGGTTCCCATATATCAGCCAGATGGGAGCAGATTGTATGAGGAACACGCATATAATATGATTATGTCACTGGACAAGCCACCGAGTCCATACAGTCGAATGCCTGCTGTTGCCTAATGGCTAGACATACCCAATACTGTAATCATGTAGTCTGATGTAATACACACCACAAGGGATCGCACACACCCAGCGTAAGTGACAAATGTAAGCACAAATGTCGGTGAGCGAGTGGGTGTAAGCGTGTTTGTCTACCAGTATGCCAGTAGTTCACTGTTAAAGAAATGTGGAGTCTAAATGGGTATAAGGAGCTGTAACCAGAGGTCAGCATTGCTTGACACCGTACAAACCCACGCACAACCACTCCCACCTGCTGGAATGTGCCTTACCCACTCCGTATCCAAAGGCATCGTTCTGTCCACAAACAAAGAACCATCCTCTGCACGTGTTGGTAGCAATACCCTGCGCACATAGCTCATGTGAATTATCAATACACCATGGCATATGTACAGACAATAGACCACACACATACCATACAGCACAGTCATCCAACAGTATAGCAATGTACTGGCAGATATGTCCGGACCACTGGTGTTTGCAGATCTGGCCGTCCTGTGTTTCAGTGTGTGAGCATGCCCAGTATGACTGTTATGCATGTTGTTGACTGACATTACCGTCATACCATCATGTGTTTGAGCATGCCAAGTATGGTCAACTGGATCGCATGTATCACATGTCCAGATAGTCAGTACTGTGGTGCTGACCCCTGCATTCTACACCGACAGGTGGCATGCTGTATCTGCAGGGTAGCTAATGATCATGTGGTATTGACAGTTGCTACATTTCTGCATAGCGTGGGGGGACATCCAACCGCATCCACAGTCCTACACAGCACCGGGGGTGGCGCACATGACTCTCACATGTGTACGTTGGAAGGGGGCACAGCTGACAGTTGTACACATTTGCCACTACTGTAGTGGTATGCTAGGTACTCCATGTCAGTGTGTGGCCCTACCTAAATTGCTGGTTGGAGGCATACCAGTGTACGTCAGATCCTAGCTTTAATTACCAGCATAGTGGTGTCGGACGTCCTAGCCTTCACAACCTACATCCAACTGCCTGGCCTGCTGTAGTCTGTGTGTGTCTGTGGGGGTTGGGGTCATTCATTGGGCATATCCAGAGGCCATTGTATATCATTTGTCTGTATTGGTCTACATCTGTCCAGCTGTATGGAACTTCTGTGGGCTGTATGGACACACATGATGATCAGCCGATAACCTGCAGTGGGTTAGGACACCCTGTGTACTACTGGCTACTATTGTGACCCTGGTATGTGCTACAGATGTCATGGTGCCACTATGGATGTGTACTGTCTGCTGCCCTGACATTCGGCCACCAAATTCTCTTGTATGCTCACATCCATACCATAGCAACGGGTAAATACACATTCTAATACAACTGCCAATTGTTAGGTCAATAGACTTACCTTGGGGGTGTTCTGGACATGAAGACGGTGCTGGAGGGCTGCCTATGTCAGACGCACACAGTGCACTTCCTATACATGGCTGAGAACAGGTAGTGTCATGTTTGGCATCCATTGTACTGTGTGCGAGTCAGAGAGGGTGAAATCCCTGGGTACCTACTGTGTCAGTGCATATGCTTGTGTTGCCTCTTTGCCAAGGGCAGGTCATACTGTGCACGGCCCTTTTGCCTACTGGGCCCAGCTCAGGTAGTCCCTCCTCCAAGTCACACTGTGTCTGTACAGGCCTTGGCATTGGTTGTGGGCCGTGTGGCTCTGCCCCATGTTGTTCCTGCTGCAACTGTTACTGCAGGGTCAGATTGTGTAGCATAGCAAATACCATAACAATTTGTGTGCATGTAGCTAGTGAATACTGCAGGGCTCCACCAGATGTGTCCAGATACCAGAAGTGTGACCTGAGCATCCCAAACACATGCTCAATTATATGTCTTGCCTGTGCATCTGCCTCATTATGGTGTGATTGTTCAGGTGTGTGTGCATTGCTGATGGGTGTCATCAGCCATGACTCCAGTGGTTACCCAGCATCCCCCACTAGGAGACTGTAGGGGATGTCCATATTGGCAAAGGTGTGATACAGCTGTGTCAGATGCCATATATCGGATTTGTCATAGCTTCTAGGGCAGACAACACACACATTCAGTTTTATGCCCTGGCCATCGCATATGGCCTAGCTGTTGGAGGGTATGCCCCTGCAGTTAATGTAGGTCCTACCCCGCTCACTGGGTGGTGCTTTGATGCATACGTGCATGCAGGCTATAGCACCCACTACCCCAGGGTAGTCAGCCATGTGGTGGAAGAGATGCATATTGCTGGTCTACTAATCACATGTGTTGAGGACATATACATGCTCACTAGCATGTGTTGACATGGTGTCTGTGAACTGGTGCAATACTCTGGATGCAGATGCCTGTGAGATCCCCATGATATCCCCAGTTGTGCTTTGGGAGGTACCTGTGGCTAGTATACCTAGGCCAACACATAACGTGGTATCCACTGTGCTGGGTTTCCCTCAGCCTGTTTGATGTGTCAGGTGTGGCCAGCACAGGTCAACAAGCCACTGTAGGAGGTCTCTGTCCACCCCATAGTGCTCCACTATCCCCAGCTCATGTAGCCCCTGGTAAGTCACCCTGGGTCTGTAAAGTCTTATGTCACTCCACTAAGGGCTGTTCGGCAGCATACACATCCTCACCACCCTCAACCTCCTGCACATGTTAGTCTATGTTGCCTGCTTCTGCCCTTCTCATTTGGTTGGACTGTGTTGTGAAATGTCCCCGCATGTATACACCGGTGGTTTAGAGTGTGGAAGAAACCTGTGTGTATGGTGCTTGCTCACATTACCGTAGTGTTCTGGTGCGGGCTGGCCATGTAATCTGCTGATTGTGCTGATCATCACCTGTTTGTGCAGCCTGTTCACCTTGACTACCCCACTACTGCTTTTGTCCTTCCCAATGTCAACAGGCAGGTATAGGCACACCCCTATCTTAGGCTTGCTAAGGCAGGAGCAATCCCGAGGCACAGGTCTCCAATGTACATACAGTATGCCTGACCCCCTCCCATGTTTTCATCTATATTCGAGCCCTGCACCTGGCTATCTACATACATACACTCCAGGGATCTGCATCACACCCTGGGGATAAATGGGATTCACTATTGTCAACCTCATCTGCATAGTATAGTCTTCTAATGCATAGTTATATGACCCATACCGAACCTCCAAATAACCACTGCTTACTGTCACCCAGATCCGTACACAACTGGTTAAAGGTGCATTACTATCACTGTATTCGATGTCCCTTGGTCTTCCCAGCAACAAAATAACCAGTGTCTACACGACTAGAACCCGGGACCCTGCACACCACAGACAATGTGCTTTATCACTACACCATGGCAGATATACATACATCTGAGGTGATCACGTACAGATCATCCAGCACAAACATTCAATAGGGCTAATGTCCACATACATATATGTATATATCTATGTCTATCTATCTATATCTACATATATCATATATATTATATATATATATATACATATATACATATATATATATATATATATATATATATATATATATATATATATATATATATATATATATATATATATATATATATATATATACATACATGCACACACATATACATATACACATATACACACATACGTAGATATTGCATTTATATCACAACAGCGGACCACATGATACCAAAGCATTAGACAAAAATGAAAAGGAAACTACATGTGCCACCTGCATTATGTAGTGTTGTTACTATCAAGGCAAGTGTGTTTTGTTACATCACACGGGTCAGATTGTATTAAGGGTAAGAGTAGAGTTGCTGACATTTACTCACCAGACCTATTGCCGAATGTATGTGTTGACAACCCAATGTCTTGGCCAATTATGCGAGCTTTGGACACTATATAGGAAAGCAACAAAACACAGTCACCACATCCTAAAGCTAGCCACCCACAGATACTAACACATAGGGGGTATGACTGCCAAACACACACACCTGCCATACCTTGGAATCAAGCACCTATCTGTCTATTCTATCACACTACAGCATTACACAGTAACAGAATGCACTACCGAGATTACTGGAGCACAGCACTCCCAGAGGCATACATTTAGCTGGGTGACATCATCAGCAAAGGCAAAGACACCAATAGGGAGTGTACGGAGAGTGAGCTGTCTAAAAACATTACTCTGTCCCCAGGCAGCTGGAAATACACACATGGCAGGGCTGGGAATGGAACACAGACCTGCCTACCTTATCACACTGCAGCATTACGCAGTTACAGAACGCGCTACTGAGATTACTGGCTCCCAACACTCCCAAAGGCATACTTCTAGGTGGGTGACATCATCAGCAAAGGCAAAGATGCTGATAGGGAGTGTATGGAGAGTGAGCTGTCTAAAAACATTATTCTGTCCCCAGGCAGCTGGAAACATACTCACACACACGGCAGAGCTGGGATTAGAAAATAGACCTGACTACCTTATCACACTACAGCACTGTGCAGTTACAGAACGCACTACCGAGATTGCTAGATCACAACACTCCCAGAGGCATACTTCTAGGTGGGAGACATCATCAGCAAAGGCAAAGATGCTGATAGGGAGTGTATGGAGAGTGAGATGTCTAAAAAACATTACTCTCTCCCTAGGCGCACATACACACACATGCATACACACCAGGCTGGGATTAGAACATAGACCTGAATACCTTATCACACTGCAGCATTATGCAGTTACAGAACGCGCTACCAAGATTACTGTATCACAGCACTCCCAGATGGATACTTCTAGGTGGGTGACATTATCAGCAAAGGCAAAGACACCGATAGGGATTGTATGGAGTGTGATCAGTCTAAAAGCATATTAGTGTCCCAAGGCAGACAGAGATGAACACACGGCAGTGGTGTGAGCAGGACAACTGGCTATCTACGGAGCACTAGTACAACACTACATAGAAATGAGATGCGCCACAGACAGTACACCTTTCAAAACAGTCAATATGACCTTCTAGGAATGCAGACATCGACATGGATGCTGGCAGTTACGGTGTACATACCTGTGAACCAGTGTGTTAAATTTAGGAATCCATCCTGAAGTGGGGTATTGCCATCTTATGCTTGGATGACCACTATCGCTATACAGGGTAACAATGGTCATGCCCATACACAGGGGCACACAACTGACACAAGGTGTCACTGGGCATGCTCACACACTTAGCACACTTCAGTCTGGAATGCACTATGTGTCCATCTACACAACGGCGTATTGTGCATGCTCACACACTTAGTAGCAAAGGGCTGTCTTGTATGCACACAGATTCTAAACAGGGAAGGGCACAGTGTGTCGATAGTCATCATTGTTAGCATGAACGCTGTACGACATATGTCTGACACCGGTCTTCTACACAAAGTCTGCTGCTGTCCATCACCTTAGCTGTACCAATCTAAACCTAGCACAGTAATACCACCCATGGTGATGTTCTGCCAGGAGTGGCTACTTCACACATATAGTACAATTCATAGATGAATATCCTGAGACCAGGTAAACACCCTGACACCTAGAGGACAACTGCATTGTATGTGTATGCTAAACAGTGCTAGATGTGTAGCGTTCATAATCATAGCTGCCAATCTAGCTCCAACAATGGGAAATACTGACATCTGTGCAGTGAGGAACACCTGGCATAAGGCTCAGTTATGCACAATAGCACTGCCACTGTATACCTCAGATACAGACATGTGGGCCATAAGACCATTACGGACTGCTCCAGGTGTTAGTGCCCCCACGTATATGAAGGCCACTCACATGTACTGACCAGTACACTCTCAAAAGCCATCACAGATGTGTCAGGTGCAGATTACAGTGGTAAATGCTGCACTGTAATATGTCGACCTCACACATCACCGTGTCCTTGGACCAGCAACACACATCCATACATTTGTACAACATCATGTTACTCATGACCAGTGTACTGTACCTAGCTCTACAGCAACTTTGCAGACTACCCATGTACTGACAGGGTTCCATCATATGTTATGCAATACACTGATGCCACTATTCATAACCAGGTTGGCTGTACACATAACAGGGGCCCTGGGTCTTATACAGCTGTAACAGATAACTGTTGCTGTACACCAAGCAACACACCCATGTTTGGATGTGACATACATGTAACTGCCATGGATATGTACATGCTCCACACACACACACACACACACACACACACACACACACACACACACACATAACACATATGTACATAGCATAGCTAATACTGTCCTTCGTGCAGACACGTGGCTACAGCAATTACATGCATGCACATGGAAGGTAGGTCCATGGCTGTTCAATGCTAACAGTGCATAAGGTAGCAATGTTGACTGAGTTAACATTCCCTCTGTATTGGTTACCCATGACAACTATCATAACGTACAACAGTCCATGTGTCATGTATGTCACACTTGTCACCAATTGCAATGCATACAAACATGGCTACATGACAGGAATGTAGGACCTATACACATGTACATGTAGTCGTGTGCATTCAGCTACCATGCATGAGCAGTAGCTGATGTTTGCAGTTTATCTGTGTCTGACTACAACGTGCAGTTTCAATGCAGTCCCATCATTGACACCTGTATATGGTGAAATACTGACAATACAGTAAGATGTACATCAGGTATGGATGGATGTGTGTACATAAAGTGGTGGGCCACCTTTGCAGATGGATGTTTGCTGAAGACAGCTCACAGGTGTGTCACAAGCCATCCTACCATAACATATGCAAACAGTAAGCTATGTTTCCGGTAATTGAAGGTGAAGATATACAACCTACACAGCGGCCAGGGTGTCACTGACTGTAAAGCAGACACCTGTAACACTTAAGTCCTCCCGTGTGCATATAGCAGCACACTTGCCAAAGGTAGCATTGGTACACATTGTAATGCGGGCAATACTGCTGCATGTCTGTCAGACGTATCAGAATATAGTAGGTGTTTGTTTCACAGTACTGCCATGTGTGTTTGTCTGTGTGACCATATATGCCACGTATGGTGGGGAATACATCCCAGTTGTTACACACCCCTGTACACTGTTGTAGAGATCTGTACATACTGCAGTGTAGACAGCAAGACAAAGGCAGGGGTGGTGTGCGTATCACACACGTTAGCTATCTGTATGTGCATGACATGTGGACTCCAGTGTGTGTATGTGTATGTATGTATGGTTGTCTGGTACATGGAGTGAGGATGTATGCTACCATTGAGAACAGATAGGACCCCTAACCCCTCAAGGTGATGCAATCTACTGCACTGTTGATGCCGTCAGTCTTACGCATTACTGACTACCTGTACATGTTCATTCTCTGTGTCGCGTCATGTGGGTGCACAGTACTGTAATGGTGATTAGTACATAACCAAGGGTCCTCACCTCAACACCATCAAGTGTGTGTTACAGTGTCATTGACCCCATGAGTGTGGGCTTGTTACTGTGTGTGTCTGTGTATGTCTGTGTGTGTTCACATCCTGTAATGTGACAGTGTTTTACTGCTACACAGTGAGTCCTCATGCTATCAACTGGTCCCTACCCTTGACATCAGCTAGACCACTGTGTAAACCCCCCGCAACATGTAGCTGTACCTGTGAAGTCACCTGGTATGGATGTCCTGTCTCTAGTCACTGTAGCCTTGTACACAGCTCACATGCTCCTGGATCAGTAGGTGTGTAGAGATCTATGGAATGTCAGCCTTTCTAACAGTGAGGGAGAGGCTATGTATAGCATGCTGGTATTGCCATCCATGCCTGTGAGTACTCCACATTTACATATGTGAAACTGGAAACACTGGTACTTAATGGCACATGCAATTAGTCCTTAAGGAGGGAAGCAGGGCATACTTATCAACATGCTGTTACTGTTGTTACCAAGACACATACTGTGTACATAAAACAATGCATTCTAACCGCAAACACTGTTACATAATGGCACATGCAATTAGACCTTCAGGAGGGATGCAGGGCATCATTACCAACATGCTGTGACTGTTGTTACCAAGACAAATACTGTGAACATAAAACAATGCAGTCTAATCCTGTACTACATGGTATGTCTGCTGCCTGCCAACAGTACACAACAATTGTAATATACAACTATCTCACTATTCTGTTCACCCTGTGCATCAGACCATATGAGCATGTCCCTGCACCGATGGTGTGGATGACAGGGATGCAGCACAGGCATCATCATATGCACAGGGTGATAATGTTTGCCAGGTGCCTAGGCTGCACCAGTGGATGACATCATGTGTGTGGGTTAGGGCCTGTGATCTACTTGGACATGTGTGGTTATTATGCATGAGGGTGTTGGTGCACTACAGATGTTTCTGGTGTGTGCGTGTATGTGTGCACACAGTTCTGCCATGTATCCAGCCTACACTGGGGTATTATTGACAGCTCCAGATTGTACATACCAGGATGTACAGCTCACTGTGTCCGTCCACAGCCATGTGACCTGTGCCTGCCAGGGGTTGCACGGGCACTACCAGACAGAGGTACAGAATGGGTACTGTCTGATGACACATGTCCACTGGAACCATGTCCCCACTGGGACTGTCCAGGGCCACGTCCACGTGGCCTGCTGTGTCCTGGTGTGGACAGCGTAGCACCAGCTGCACTGCTGCTGCTACCGGCACTATGGGAGCAGGCATGTGAGGTAGCTCATTCATGTAGACCTGCACCAGGTGGTGTAGCTGGCCTACGTCCACATGGCCTACGCCTCACTCCTACCAGATGTTCCAGCACAGACAGCTCACGTTCACTGATTGCCATGCCACGGTCAAGGATTCCAAACATGTCACCCAATTGCCTGTCCAAAACATCAGCAATCTGCTGTTGTGCATTTGCCAATGCCTGGATGTTTTCATTTAAAGAACGGATAGTAGCCCTCTGAAGCCTTTGCCCTTCTCTGTTCTGCCATTCAGCATGTGCCTGTGCCGCCATTACAGTCTGAAACATGTGTCTGGTGACACCAGCGGCTGCACTCTGTAGTGCAGGTGCATGTCGGCCAGGGGTCCTACTACGAGCAGCACTGGCCATATGCCTGTGTGGCACATCTGCAATCATTTTACTGACACCACGGTGTGACGACACATCTTACATAGACACCACACGTTCCTGTTCCAAGCTAACACATGGTAACTGTCCTTCCTCTATGGCCACTGGTGATGGGGTATGTGTTGGCATGAGAACTGTGTGTGGGGAAGAGGGGGATATAGGTGGGATGGCAACCAAAGGCACAGATTCAGCCCCTGACAACACTGCCTGTACCTCAAGCATATGTTTATCACTGCTGGAGTCCGTGGGGACACTAACATCAGATGTACCGCAGGAGGGCAACACATCTACATCACCTGTGAAGGCAAACAAAGACTCTACATTACAATAGAGACACACACACAGACAGACACACACACAGACACACACACACACAGACACACACACACACAGACACACACACACAGACACACACACACACACACACACACACACACACACACACACACACACACACACACACACACAGACACACACAGAGACACACACACACACAGACACACACACACACACACACACACACACACACACACACACACACACACACACACACACACACACACAGACACACACAGACACACACGCACACACACAGACAACCATGCATGTAATATGACAGAAGGCATGCAGCATGCATGTGATACAGCAGACGGCATGCAGCTCAGACATTAACAGTGTTAGTTAGATTACATCCCTGGGTTGCACACAACAGCAAGTATGTGTCATAGCAGAAGCCATGCATTTCACACAATCATGGTAGTAAGCATGCATCCTTGTGATACACCATGTGGACCAGCACAGGTTAACAGTACACATGTCTGATGCGAGGCATATGTCCTTGACATTAACATGTAGTATGACATGTAATCTGCTGATGTGTGCAGTGACATGCATACATGTTTGACACAATGGTGTCCTGACACATGTACAGCGGTGTAATGGTGTCACATTGCAGTGTTGTCTGTATGCCCTGCAGATAGAATGCACTTTTAGCAGATGTGTATGACCATTGAAGGTGGTATGAGGTGTCTATATTGCTATACAGTGTGAATTACAGACACAGTGCCATTGCATGGAATCATGAGGCATCTCTAGTGCTATACAGTGTGGAATACACATGCAGTGCATAGCCATGACTGCTTGCATACACAATACATACATACTGTGGATTGTGACCCAAGTCGCTGAGGTGTATACACACTAAACTATGCTGTGTCATGTGTGACAGGTCACCGGACGACATACCAATGACATCCCTGCACAACTGCTAACATGTCTTAGCTGCCTGTCAAGTGTGTCCACACATGGCAGACTGCTCAGTACACCATGTCGACAAATCACATTTATGTACCACACACACGAGGTGCACGGCTGACAGTGATGTCCAACAGCAGCAAGGGAAATGTACGGTATCTCTAGCCTGATGTGGTGTCTGTGTATGTATGTGGAAGCTGTACAGGTGACTACTTTCATGCTGTGACACAGTCATGATGTGCAACACATCGTATGTGGTCAAATTAAGTGACACCTCCACAAGCTGTGCACAGGCTGTTAGGATGTCCAGTGTTCCACATCTACTATATAACCATTCAACAAAGGCTATAGTTGGACCATGTGTAGACAATGTGCAACAGGGTGTACGCACATACACATCACATCTACTGTGTGTTACTACATGTCTCGGGCCATCCTCCATGGCCATGTGTGAACATGTGTTGGCCAGATGTGTGTGATGGCAGTCTATGTCACATGTCTGTGTTGTCCCATATGACATGCACCCATTGATGTCAGATACTCCAGTGTCCACAGGGTTATACAGACAAAGAGTTGTATATTTGGTATGTGGGGTATGTTTTATGGGATAGTGTGACAATGTTGCAGCCGGACCACTACATGTCTGGGACATGTCAGCTGGCACATCAAAATGTCTGCACTCATTGCAGTGGCACATTCCACAATGGTGA
This sequence comes from Protopterus annectens, assembly GCF_019279795.1. NCBI lineage: Eukaryota > Metazoa > Chordata > Ceratodontiformes > Protopteridae > Protopterus > Protopterus annectens. The sequence continues at coordinate 1,750,592,299 of NC_056729.1, forward strand.
ATCATGTGGGCTGCCCATATCCCAGCTCACTGTGTAGTACTGTTTGCATACCCCACATGTGTTGTTCTGAATTATAGTACATATTCCTACATTGAACAACACCTCCACTGTTGTATGGACAGCTGTCCACACATCTAGCAATGACAGTTACTGTGGTTTCATGTTGTTGTTCCATTTGGTTTGTATATATTGCACATGGGTAGCCAGTGTGATTGATGAAAGCTGCGACCTGTATATCGTGACTGGACCATACATTATGTGTACATGTGTTAACTGGCCACATGGTGAATAGATCTGTGCATTCACATGCCTGATACTGATAACTGTCTCACCTGCAATGGACTGCTGTCTCTACGGCATGCCAGAGGTACCTGTATAGGGGTGACACGGCAGTTTGATCATTATCCATGACTGTATGACAGCTACAGGGTGCACTTTGCATGTTAACACATTCTCCAGTACAATAGCATATACTATGGAGTATGCACATGTGTGCATACACAGGGTAGCATACTATAGTATGCGGCATGTGTGTAAACATACCTTGCATATGATGTTACATTACATAGTGTACAGTGACACATGCGACTAAATGGGATATAATATTTATATGTGCAGTAGTGACTTACCAGGCAACTCCAGGCTCTGTGGTTGGGAGACACCGACCTCCACAATGACAGCTAGAGTTTTTGGATGCTGTTCTGATGGGGTCCCCAGGCTGGCCAGTAGCTCCTCGGTAGGTGTAAGTGGGGGCTGGGTTGGTGGCCCACCACCTGTACTACCTTGTTCCCTGGCAATTGCATTGGCACACTGTTTTGCATGTCGGATCAGGTCCGTGCAGTGTCTGCACACCTGCTGGTAGGTGCAGTTAAGGCCACCCACATCACTGACCCTCCTGCGAAGTTCCTGCCACAGGTCATCACGCTGCTGGGCATGCTGTGGCACATGGCTGTACAGTACCTCATAGTTATCATGGAGGTATGGTATGAGGGCATCATCCTCCAAGTGGCTATATGCCGGCAGTCATGATCGAGGCATTATCTGTATAAGTCATAATGATGGAGACAGGTCACAGCATTTCAGAGATGCACAGAGATACAGATGCACATTCATGTGAATTACATTTAGTACTTATAAACAGTTGTCTTTGCAAATCGTCATGACACTCACATGACTGACATGTTTGCTTCACACACATGTAACACCCGATGGGGATTGGATATTATCACCATATATGTGTGTCACCTCATTACATTGCTCATACTCCATGTGAATGCTGTCTTGATGTGGGCATGTCTGTTTGCCTGTACTGGTGTTCTTACCTATCAGCACATGCCTGGATGTGTGCACAGTAATGCTGTTGACCTTGATGCTGTGTATATGTCACATATCATCACATACACTGCCTTCATGGACATGGGCAGTGACAATGAAGACATGTGCACGGAAACCATTACAAGCATGTGTTTTGCCATATACATCTACACGGCACTGTACAACAGTTCAACATCCTGCCATGTATCACTGGTGTTGCACATGTGATACACATGGGACAATGGCTAGCCGGATGGTATTCGCAGGGATGGTTATCAACTATAGCATGTACTGTACGGCCAAGATCATGTAGTAGTCTGTATGCCCTGGGCCATGCATGGGCATAGGATGTCAGGTTTTCTAGCTGTATCCGACAGCCATGTTCTCACCGACAGGTGAATCAGTGCCACATTACTGATCCAGACAGTCACTGATATATCTACCATGCATTCATCACACCATGTATGAGAGAGATGACATGTGAAGCTTTGTTGGACAGGATTGCATGGAATGACAGGAGTATGCCACATGTATGGCACAGGGATCTGTCCAGCATGTGGCGACCCTTGTACTAGGATGGTGGCTGTCCATGATGTATGTCTTAGAGATCAGGATATGTACGTGTAGCATGTCCAACATCACAGTGTTGCACATGTCTTTATGCAGGGTAGGCAGCATACTGCATAGTGGAGATGAGGATTGTGAAGGCTGGTGATGCCCATCCAAGCATGACCAATACCCCTTAAAGGTGATATGTGATCCAATATTGGTCACGTGAGTGCTGAGTATGGCTGTCCAATGATCTCCATGCTCATGGATCCCACCCTGTCATGATTTGGGTTGCCTCTTATGACTATCTAATAGGCCTGGTGATGTCACTAGCTCAGGGAGGTAAACTGCACAGCACTATCCTTTACACACAGTGTCTATAATGTTGACCACTGCCGAGGTGGTAGTTAATGGGTACAGGGTTATTAACATAGTAGTGACAATGCAATAAGCAGCTGTCAGATTGTGCACATATGTCACACACCTCACCCACAAAGCCCATGCAGTATGTTGTCCACAACACTGAGTCAGCTATTGCTCCTAGGTCATGGCCATTCACATTCTCACATATGCAGATGCCACCCATTTGTCTGTGTGGTATGGGCTACAATGACAGGGGAGTACAAAACATTAACCCTGTTTTACTGTAGTTGCCACTGGTGTGCTATGCACATGTCACTTAGACACCTTTTGTAGTGTTGCTTCTGTGAACAGGCCACTGGTAGAAAACTCCTGTGACATACGATGGTACATATAGTATACTGAGTGTAGGTGGAACACAGTATGGGTGATGATGTCCTCTGACCTGTCACAGGTATGCTATGAAGTGTGTATTCATCGGTACTGTCATCTACATCTGTACTGCTAACAACATCTACGCTGATTAAGGTTAATAGGCTTTCAGACCATACTCAGCAGGGTAATAGTGCTGTGCCTCCCATTATGAGTGGCGTCTCCACTTTGTGGATTGTGATAACTGTTAGTGTGATCCATTCCGATTTTTTCAGACTGCCATGAACCTATGTTTTACATGGCAGTGCATGTGTAGAGCCAACTGTTTTGCCATATGTGTATTATACGACCAGGGATTTGAACAGGTCACATGCAGCTGGAGTGTACCTTGTACCATCATAGTTATGGTTACAGGGGCTCTGTCATGTTCATGGATATGTGATTGTGTACCTATTGGGAGGGCAGTGAGTTTAAATTATCCAGCACCCTATCTGTATTGTTTATTCATGCTCAGCACTTGTTCAGAACATGTGCACACTTCATGAGCTACTAATTACTATATCACTCAATCCTACTCATTTCCTACAGGTAAACACTGTTTGTCCTTACATTTCCAGCATGCTTACAATACAACAGATGTTGTACACACTTACCTCACATATCTTGTGAGTAATGGTTGACTAGACAGGCATGTCCAAATGTCAATTACCAGTGTTATTGCCTGTCTATATGATGAATGTGGGCAACATGAGGCAATATAGCAATCATCTCATGTACACAGTCAATGCTCACCTCCTAACATTTGACACTACAGCCTGTGGGAGATGCACATATGTAGCCATGCTGGAGGTAATGCTCTCTCCATCCCAGACTTACCCTGACAATCATGTGGGGATGTTAAACATTTGCAGCACACCCCACTCATCACATAGTCTCAGTAGATCTCCGCCACCACAGGACACACATAGTAAGAGTACGACATTTGTGGAGCCTCTCCATACTACTCTATGTAGGTAACAGAGGCAGCCCCCATCACCAAACACAGCACCAATTACTTATAGCTCACAGACTCATGTGTGCCCGTCAACTACAGCCAATAGGGTGTTATAACATACCCAACACACTAGTCATAGGTGACTATGTAGGCGGTCACACTGATGTCCCACACATCAGGCCACACAAGGAGATAGTCACTGTCATCTGGTTGTCGGGTAACAGGATCCACAACATGACCTATGCACTCAGGTCACTCCTCAACAGGTACAATATGACTGCCATTCTCCACGTTAGTGTGAATGTCCTGAGATGTAACTTCCTGGACTACATGTACAGGGACATGCAATAGCTCTCCAATCTTGTAGCCCAGGCAGGTATCGCCCTAGCCCTGAGAAGCATTCTGCATTAGTCCAGACTGATGACACAGTAGAACAGCAGAATTATTCACATCAACAGTTGCCTATGCTTCTTGTGTCATTCCAAGGGTATCCAGTATCTGTCTGCTTTGAATGACATGGTCGACAAACCACAATGCTTTGCCACAGATGGCCTGCACCTGTCAGCCCTGGGATTATGGGTAACATCTCAGGCTCTTGCTGCTCCTATACTGCCTGTTTTAGACACATTTCAGAAACATATTCACCACCAGAACAGGTACAGGCAAGCAAAACCTGAGGGTATTGTTACTCAATGCTTGACATCTTCATCTCAAATGCACTCATCCAAGGCACTCCTTAAAATGGACCACTTCAATGTTTCTGCAGTGACTGTGACCTGCTTCTAGACTCCGGAGAGCACTCCTGCACTGACAGGCTATTACACAGGCCACACCTTTCAGTCATGTAACCAGGACCGGAGCACCCACGGTGGAGGTGTGTCCATATTTCACAGGGATGTACTCACCTCCATGCTGGTTGCTTAGCACGATGCATCAGAGGCAATCCAAGTGCAACTAACTGTGGCCAGAACTGCTATACAAATTGTAGCTTGCTATGGATTCCACACCATACCCCACAATTAACGGCGCTCATTTCTTGGTGTACTGGAAAGTAGGGTTCAAACAGGAACTACTGATGTGACACTGACACTACCCCACACCTAACTGTGATACCTACTCATGTACCGACACATTAGGCCAACACTTTCATGGGTTAATAAACTCCATTCGGCTGGATCAACCTATACACACCACCACCAAGGCCAACAATATCCTAGACCTGGACATTACCAACATGTGTGACTGGTGTTACACACCTGGGGTATCCCCTCATTGGTCAGTTACAAATGTATGCTAATCACCCTTGTTATCCACATCCCGGCACCACATCCTTCATGGAAAACACAGTACAATATTTCTACAAAGCCAACTTCACGCTTTGTATGACAGAAGTAGTAAATGCCATGACACCCGTGCAGATGGACAATATAGTTACAAATGCAGAAACATTCCCAACTACACTTCATTAGCACTTACACGACTGCATGGATCATGTTTCGCAAACAGAGCCATGACAGTACCCACCACATAACGGACGCCCCTCTGGGGGTCCACTGCCATGGACATACTACACGACAGAAGGAGACAGTTTCAAAGTAGGGTACACTCCCATGGGTGTGGTAGCTCCCTAGTCAGCCTCAGCAGGATTCTGGGATCCCTTCTTACATCCTCCAACACTAGCAACGTAAACATTACTGTGACACATTCAAAGGACTACCACTAAGCATTATGGAGGTATCACAACTCTCTATGGCAATACCCACATCTGCTCTGACATACAATGGTTGGCAGAAACATTACAGAACCGACTGATATTGGCAACAACCTGGCAGCTAACTTTACACCCTTCTCACACCCTAAAGGGCCCACATCTATACAGGATCAATGCAGAGTCCCTGCAGTCACAACTACGCAGTTCAGACCTGCTCTCTCTAAGGCCTGGAACACACACTCCATGTGACCATCCAACATCCCAGGCTGCGATTTACACAAACCTCAGAATGACAGGGCTCCCCTCTTGGGCACCAGATTCACTAATAGCCTTGTATCAGGCATTGTGGACCCTGAATGGTACACAGCAACAGTTATCACACTCCACAGAGGTGGAGCCACAATGGACCAGAGGAACTATTGCCCTATATGCCTGACTAGACTGTTCTGCAAGGCTATTGAGAACATCATCATGGAAGTCATTCACAGAGACATTGTTGGCCTCCAAACTTTTGATACCACCCAGGTTGGATTTGTTAGGGCCACACCATGGCTCCTACACCTGGTGGAGTCCTTTGTGACAGTTACCAAGGTAGTCGATGATCATAAGGGGGTCCACACAGCCTTCCTTGTCCTCTCATTGGCTTTCAACACCGTTCACCATTCTGGTATTGTCAATATACACATCCACCTGCACAGCGACCCATACGTCTTGAGATATTATGCAAAGTGGCTCACGGACAGGACACACGCGGTGAGGGTAGCATACCACAGTTCCTACTGTACATCAGTTACAATTGGCATACCCCAGTCCTCGGTCATAGGGACCCTCATGTTCGTTATATGCTTCCCTGAGGTGCAGGCTAGCACAGAAAGACTTTCCCTGAATAGATTTCCAGACGACTGCAAACTAGGGGCCATGATTGATTCACCAGCTAATATACACACCCTCCATATGGATATCACTGTGATGGACACCTGGTGTCAGTAACATGGCCTCAAGCAGCATGGCAGAAGGTGCATAGACATCCCCTTTGGATTACAACAATCACCCTGTGACTATCACATAGGTGGTAGTCCCCTACATACATAAGACATTATAAGGGATCTTAGTACACATGTAGATAGCACCCACTCCTTTGATAACCTTATTGCCAAAGGGGCATGGATATCCTTCTACATGGCCACCCTAATCTGTAATGGTTTGTAGCTGTAACAAAGGCTGCCATTGTACCTCTATACTCCTGACTTATGAAACACATTCAGGGGTACAACACCCCCTTTGGGGTGTACCTTACGGGACAGCAATGGATTTAAATACCACAACATTAACACACCAACAGTATTACTCACCTCCAAAGGATGACATATGCAGCACAACTACTGAAACCCCAACTGTAGTCATTTGCATACTACATACTCAGAGGTGACCTCTGCTGAACATACAAGGCCCATGTCCACACCAATATTTATGGATATGCTCCACATAAGCAATATAAGCAAAAGCCACTGAGAGTGACATGCTCTGGGATATGTACCCAAATGCAACGATGAGTAGCACGTGCTGGAGGGATACATTCCTCAAACGGACACTCACCATGCTTTGGAACATGATTCCTATGTACATCAGGCAGGGACCCTCACTTGCACTCTTCATGAGATCGCTCGATGGGTGGATGGGGAACAAACATGTACGCCAGGGATCACTGCAGTGGCTGTACTGTACACAGGTGCAGGAAACAAATGGCTGTGCTGTTCACAGGCACAGGACACTAACCTAGGGAGGTGCCGCCAGTGAAAACACTGTATTAGGGCTTACAAATAGATTTGGCCAGACAGCATAGTACCTAACTATGAACCTGTGAAGCTATTACATGTCCTTTGTGGATGGATAATTGAGTAGTTCTTCCATTTCAATTAGCTATCATGCTGTTACACTGTCTGATGGTTACAAGACATATGTATCCTATCATTGTGTATTGTACAGTCCAATACACATACCTTATGTTTGCATAATATACCAGTCATGCTATGTAAAATATTTGACTTATCTACCTACAATACTGTACTTTTCACATTTTTGAAACCTTATCCCATAATGCAAAGCATAATTGCACAGCAGGACCCCCTTAGGCATGTTATTCTAATTACACGCCCATACATATGCCTACTGTTACAGTATATCAACATAAACTATCCCCTGTTATGGCACGTACTTGTTGGACAAACCCTACCACCAACAGCGGCTGGAGTGGAATTTTTATGTTTAAAGCCCTTATGTAGCATCCCTTGTGGTGTCTGAGGTGTTTACCTTGTGGCCCACAGCAGTACACACAATTTCTACAAGTGTTACTATGTTCAACAAGACATCACTACATAATACCTTTTCCCACTGTCTGCATTGTGTACACTTTCATAAATACAGAACAAGCACTACATACACTAACATACTGAGTGTTCTACATACCTTCTTAGTGGTCCAAGTATACGATAATATCTGTGTTTCTCCTTTCCTCTTTAAATGATTCAATGGTATGAGCATACGGTTTGAATGCATGGCAAGCCATCGTTTTATACGTGGATACCTGTAACATTTGGTATCCTGCCACCAGTTGGTGTTCCAGAGTAAATTATTACATGCACATCAGCTGTGCAGCTACTCCACTGGCCAATTACATGGCAACAATGGTGTATAATTGAATACTCCACTTGGGCATTGTCCTTTTGCCCTACCTTCGAGGGAGACGGTCTGGATGTATTGTATTGTGATGAATTGCAACAGCTATATGGAGAGACACAGATACTTTGAATTCATGTCCCCCCGTGGATTGTGTGTGACGGCTAGAGTAAATAGTTCTACATGTGAGTGTAGCTGTTATCTCAACCATCTGATACGAGACTACTGCAAACAAAACCTGTAATATCGTTATCTGTTCCATTGTACAACAGCAACAATTTCACATGGTGCCATTACAAGTGTGTCTCTCACAAGGTATGTTAACACTTCTGCAGATGTCATTGAGTGAGTGGATGTTTGTGATGTTATTACAGTCTGTATTGCAATTGTTTCGGGTGTGGGGAAGATGTAGGTGGGTGTACATAGCAGATAAAGGTTTGTGGGGACTGCATTTATACATATTCCATATGTGTGTGGGGGCCCCTTCCCTAATTGAAGACCTGTCATTTAGTAGACTAATACTATGGTTATTACAGGCTTATTCATTAAACCATTGTTAATTGGTTCCTATATAGCATGCAAGTGATGTTGATCCTTCAATCCCTCTGAAATACATTGATATGTACTGAACTGTTGCTACATGAAAGCTGTCTCGTGTATTTCTGTCACAAATATTTGCACTCATTGCAGTTGTGTTGGTGACTCAAACTCTTTGGCTTGGGTTGCCACCTTTTCAATTGGCCATATTGGGACATTTGCAGGGTTTAGAGGCCGACACAAACCCACTGTCAGTACAAAGGATATAACTTACTTTTGCCCTAAATTAAACCTTATTCTTGTAGCACTTTAGCTGCTTATTATGTTTCTTGTACAATTTACGTATTTGAGAGACAGAAATAACTATTTCATGCAACTATTACTTAATATATGTGACATCATTATATCCTACAATCTCGGTACATTTGCCCTTTTTAATATTTGTTGTCAGGGCACAACTGGCCAAAGAGGGACTGTCCCTCTCAAAGTGGGACAGGTGGTAACCGTATGCCTAAGGCTGGCTATGACCACAACTACTGTAATAATCTACCTCTGAGTTAGCACAAACAGACCCATGATGCAAACACACACACACACACACACACACACACACACACACACACACACACACACACCCATTACAGTCCCACAGAAACACACATCGCACTCTCAACACGCACTTACACACACTACAGCAATCGGAACCACACTTAAACGCAGTACCTACCTGGACCGCAGCACCGGCAGCAATAACTAAATGTCCCTTAACATCGTGATAATATTACTCGCAGTTATACTGTTCCGGTACTGTGGTCTTTCGGTCTTTAAGCCTCGTGATTACGCGTGTCAGTATGTAAAGCATTCGGTAGTTGGCAGTATCCTATTCATTTGTACCTCCATGGTTGTGTACATGTCGTTAGCCTGTCTATATATTTGCAGATATATGTATTTCTGTATATATCGACATACATTTATATATATATATATATATATATATATATATATATATATATATATAGTCAGGGAGAAGGAGAGAGAGTGTACACACCTTTCGTTGGGTACATGGCGGTGTATTCTGTTTGCTGAACCCTGCCCTTTTGTGTTTTAACCTGTCACAATACACACCTGCCGTTGGTACATCTCAGGTAGCTTAGTGGTAGGTGATTGTGTACATGGTTGCGTGTTCTACTCCTGCCTGTGGTTGTTTTACCTCTCAGAGCAGGCACTGTTAGTCCATGGGTGAATAATGCTGGTTTCACCTGTTCTGGACATCCTTGACCATGATCTGCATGGAATTCAGCAAAGCTTAGACCTGTTTTGCGTATATCCGTGAAGTCTTGTTTAAACAACATTTACCGTCACTTGCTGCTTTATAAACATGCTAACATGCGCTTACACGTGCTCTAATGACCTACATCCAACATCTGTTATTCTTGCCATTGGGATTACATAATGGACCTTGCAAGACGTGGAACCGGGTACATACACGACGCAGTCAGTGGCTTTATCACTTGGTCATCTGGTGTTTGTACAGGTGTTAATGGTGTTTTGTATGTGGACTGAACTATGGTTGTTCCTCCATACTGCAGTCAAATGTGTAACTCAGTTAGTTTACATATGGATGATACCACTTCATGTATGTTCAAGTGATGTTTTATGGATGTGCTCCTGCATTGGGAATCTATGTCAGAGTGAGCCACACACTGTAATGTGCTACACCTTGACACAACCATAACTGGAGAATGCTGGGGTGGCAGATACCTGTTATGGGTACTCCCCATGCTCTGGCACTACATCCCTAATTACATTATAAGGAGGCCCTCTTAACACACCGGGGAATCCATACAGAGTAGGTGGGGAACAGTGGTTACACACGTGGATCCCACAACTGGCTCTGCTCCACAGAGGGACAGTTGGTTGATCGATGGGGTGGCGATAGCAGACACATTTTGCCTAGGCTGCTGAATGGCCTCTGACAATTGGGCATGTACCTACTGACATACCTAGGAACCTATACATACAGTATCAACATATGCTGTTAGCTTCGTTTACTGTTCAGGTGTTGACTTTCCTTGTTCCAGTAGCTGTTGTGTGTGCAATAATTGAGGGCTGCCTATGCAAGATTCATACAGTAGGCCACCTATACATTACAATTTGTAGGTGGTCGTGTGTGTGTGCCACCCATTTTATTGTGTGTGCAGGTGGAGAAGTGTGTCAGTCCGTAGGGGCCTACACTGTCAGTGTATGTGCTATACGTTCCATCTGTGTCAAGGTGTGGGCATATTGGGCACGCCTCCATCTGCCTACTGGGGCTGGCACAGGTTGTTCATGGTCTGAATCTCTCTGTGCCTGTGATGGCCTTGGCAATTGCAGTGGGCTGTGAGGGCCTTCACCATTATGTCTCTGCTGCAGCTGTTTCCGCAGGATCATATTATGTAGCATGGCACATACTATGAAGATGTGGGCACACGTGCCTGGACAGTACTGCAAGGCTCCACCAGATATGTCCAAGCAACGGAACCGTGATTTCAGCATCCCAAACACATGCTCTATGATGATTCTGGTTTGTGCGTGTGCCTCATTATGGTGTTCTTGCATGAGTGTGTGTGCATTTCTGATGGGAGTCATCATCCACGGCTCCAGTGCATAGCCAGCATCCCCCACAAGGTGGCCATATGGGATGTCCCCCTGACAAATACCTGATACAGCTGTGAGGCATGGCAGATGTGGGAGTCATGGTAGCTTCCAGGGCTGCCAGCACACACATCCGTGATAATGCCCTGGGCATTGCACATGACCTGGCAATTGATGGAGTGGTATCCCTTGTAGTTTATGTAGCGCCTACCATGGTCTCTGGGTGGTGACTTGATCTGTATGTGCGTGCAGTCTATTGCACCCAGTACCTCCGGTTAGTGTGCCACATGGTGGAAGAGATGCATATTGCTGGCCAACTCCTCCTGAGTTTGGGGGAAGTATATATGCTCACTGGTATGTGGTAACATGGCATCCAGGAACTGGTGGAGTACCCTGGATGCTGATGCCTGTGAGATCCCCATGATAGCTCCAGTTGGCCTTTGAAAGGTACCTGTGGCTAGTATTCTCAGGCTTACACATACCTTCATGTCCACTGGGATGGGTTCCCCTCTGTTGTTTCTGGCTCTCAGGCGTGGCCAGCACAGCTCAACTATTTGCTGTATGATGTCCCTGTCCACCCTGTAATGCTCTACTATCTCCAGATCATGTAGCCCCTGGTAGGTTACCCTTGGTCTGAACACTCTTCTCCTTTTCCGGGGCCTGAGGTGGTTGTCAGCATTGTCCTCCACAACACCTTCAGTCTCCAACACATGCTGATGAATCACAGCTATGGCAGCTTCCAACAAGTACATTATAAAAGTTCCCTGTCTGTTTACACCAATGGTGCCATGTTTGGGAATACACAAGTGTGTGTGAGGTGCCTTCACACTTTATACTATTGTGCTTTGAACACTGATGATATCATAGGGTGTGTATGTACATTTGGAGCTGCAGGGTATCTTGTGTTTTACCACAGATACTGCTATTGTGCTGCCTTTGGTGTTGAATTACATTTAGCTGCCATGGATTACCTCTTGCCCTTGCCTCCACTTTTCTTAACAATTCCCCTCCCATTGTCTGGCATGCATCCAGCAGCTTGATTTCTTGTTTTGCACTTTCCCGAACCAGGACTGTCTTGCAAAATGTGTTCTATTGCCAATCTACTGCAGGTTTGCTTTGCTCAGTGGTTAAAGTTCTCTTTTTTTGCAATCTGACACCTCCCCTATCCTGTTCTGCAGGTTGCTGCTAGCAGCCTTGTTAGCTGGTGTCAATTGCCCACTGTGAGTTAATAGGTGTTAAAAGCTCAGTTGTACTCCAATTACCCTACTGTAGCATTTCCTTATTGTCTTCCCCTAAACTTCCTTTTTGGGCTGTGGTGTGCGTGCGTGAGTCTGCTTACTGGGTTTCGGGCATGTTTTCATCCACTTACACATGCGCTTTCGGGCACCATTTGTGCTCTCAGCTGAGCAAAACTATACCTACATCCACACCCCTGTCCTGCGACTTTGCTTAGCAACAGGCAGCCTGGATTTGCATTGCTCCAATGTGCTTACAGCTGCAGTGGCACACCTCACTGCTGATGTCATGTATTCCTCCAGACCACTCCTTGGTGTTGTAGTGCTGCACCGTATTGTACATCCTTAGGCCACCGGGACATTTGCGATTCACTGTTACTTGTCTCATTTGCATGGCATTGACTACTAATTCATAGTTACCGTGCCAAACACTGTCACAGACCCTTAGCAACCCTTACGGCTTGGTTGTGGTATAGCATGCATACCATTGACTATTATGGTGAAATCATGATTTGTATTACATTGCTATTTTATAACATTTATATATATTTTCCTTGTGTTCCCATTTGCGCACACATGCCCTACGGTTGTACTTTGCCTTACTGTGGCCATGACATTAAATGTTATTTTTTATGTGTTGTGCATCTTTTCTTTTGCCATTGGCTGTATATTTAGCCATTGGCATATGTTAACTTTGTAATATATGAGTCTGGTCTGCTTCCAAGGCTCCAATGTTCTGTTTGTCAACATGTAAACCATTTTTTTTGGTTTACATTTCTGTAGGCTTACGCTACGCCTACGCCACTTCATGAATCGCTATGTACCTTCATTTGCATGCTGCAGTACTGCACTTGGGGTGATTTGCATACCTACGCTGGGAGCTGTGCAGATCTGGCATACACTGGTAGTGCACGTGGAATTGGATTGTACCTGAATTGCTCGGTGGCCATATTTGGTGTTATACCACCTACGCTACGCCTGCGCCTGGCGCAAGCTTCATGAATCCCGGGGCATAACTAAATCTTACTAAGAAATATACTGTTATTCTTACCCAAATCCATTATCTCATAAATGCTAAATTCTCACAAACACAAGTCGACTTGCAGGATATTAACTTAGTAAAACTAATACTAGAAAACCTCAGGATGAAAGGGAAAACAATTTCTAGGACATATAAACTTGTAACAAACATAAAACACTGGAATTCTATATTATTTTCAAACTATTGGCAAGAAAAAAAAACAATCTCTGACAGATGAAAATAAGAGACTGGCCATTGAGAATACGATAACATTCATTCCTTTTAAGAAACTGCTATATACACAAATTATGATAATGTAAACTATACCCCATCAAAACTAAATAAGTTAAATTCCAACTTCTTGCCTATATATCCTCACTGCCCAAACCAAACTGCAGATATTCTCCATGTCATTTGGAAATGTAGCAAGGTACACAAACTATGGTGCTCTTTAAGAGCTAGGTTAGAGAAGATGGGATATGAAAAATCAACCCTGTCATGGGAGACAGCTATATTGCATATTAACATGACTTGACTTCCAAAAATTAAAAAAACATGTCCTTATCACGATGTGTGACCTTATTAAATTTCATATCACTAAAATTTGGAATGACACTTCTCCAATTACATGGGAAGGTTTTAGCAACCTTGCTATTAAATATATCTCATCTTGCAAACTAGTTTATACAAAAACAAAAAAGAAACACTATTATCAGAAATATTGGGGTTACTTACTAGATGTAATTCTTAACAAAGAAAGATAGTCAGTACACTGACATGATAAGACAAATTTGTATTATGCAGTAACTGCATTATAACCAGTTTTTAGGTTTTTTTTTTTTGTTTTTTTCTTTTTTTTTTCTCTTCTTTCCCTTTTTCCTCTTTATATATCTAATTGTATTCCCTAATTACATTAAGTATAATAAGTGGTTGAATTTCTATATTTATCTTCATAAAATATGTCCCTTATACTATCCCTCACTTTCATAAGTGATGTTAAAAACCTTTTATGCTCCGTTTGATGATGTAGTGACTTCCATTGTATATAGTGTCTATATATTTCTTGTGTTATTAGTTTTTTGAAAGTTTTCTTTTTGTATGTACTGTTTGTTTTGTGTGTTTGATTGGATTTATCATTGTTAATATCTGAAAATTTAAATAAAGAGATTTTAGAAAAAAAAAGACAGCACATTCACATGTTTGCTTGTGATAAAATAAATGAACACATACATAAATAAAGGCAGAATTTATCTCACTGCTCTGAGAACCCTACATTGCATTCCAGAGCATAAATCCCCATACCCTCCAAAAATCTTAGCTTAGGAATCAGAGACAAAGACTGAACAATGTGGAACATATTTTACATCTCTCTCTCATATATATATATATATATATATATATATATATATATATATATATATATATATATATATATATATATATAATGTAGAATATTGTAATAGTAAGCAATTTCTAAAGGATGTAAAATCCAAAATATCTGAAAGTCACATACCTAACATTATTTAGAGACTGTAATCCACAATTTGCCTGAAAGCGCCAAATGTTACAAATAACAGACAAAAATAATTCTCTTTTTTTTCACAAGAATTCTGGACAAAAAGCCAAAAGTAATGAGGAGAAGCCCCCAAAATAGACAGATTTTAAATACTTTTACCACTATATTGACTACGTGAACCCACTTGAGAAAGTACATCCCCGGGATTCATGAAGCTCGGCGCAAGGCCGGTGTAAGGCTTGCACCGGCAGTGCAGTGAATAATCGGCGTAGCAGCACCATATGCATAGTAATGAGTGCGCGCCGCAACCACAGACACGTGCGGAGGGCACGTGAGCGACCCCAGGTAGGATGTGGCCGTAGGCGTGGCCAAGCCGGCAGGCGATGAGCAACCTAAAGTGCTGACTTCCACAGGCCGCCTGCAATAGTAACCGCACCAGCAAGGGTCCGTGGATAATGAAACGCATAATACAGACTATGCAACATAGTACCCGTTCAAACAAAACGGAGAACCAAACATTAACCCACGAAGTCCAAAGTGTACCCGCCCAAGGAACAAAGGATACGCGTAATACCGTGTCCTATCCGCAATGCACCGCCAGTGGCATACCCAGTGAAGGTGTACCGCGAGCATGTCAGCGCCGCACCTACATAGAAGTAGCCACATGGGCATGGTCACCAGCAGTAGTGAGAGTACACAGCCGGGTAGCCGTGGTCGATATAACAACAAGAAGGAAACTAGATACTCCTAAACACAGGCAAACATGTGCATAGCAACATGTACTACACCCAGCAACGTGTCCGCCGTGATACACATAGGACGCGTGATGCCTAAGCGTAATATCCAGAAGCAGAACCCATGCATGCAAATGTAATACACAACAGCCCGTCATAGCATGTAACCCGCACCCATGTACGACCGTGCACCCAACCCAGCTAGCAGCCTTGCGCAGCTACACACCTACACACAATGGGTATACCTGAAATGTAGTAAGAAGTATTGTCCTAGGCAGTGCCACGTGGGCAAATATGTACCCCACATGTTAACATCCCACCTCAGGTACAGATATCCAAATGACTGCATGTGAATGTGTCAGCAGAATGTGGACATCCCGCATGTGGTATGGACCTGTCGAAACCCCATAAGCGTGCACATGCCACGGTGCCCATAACTGTACACACATCTGGACAAGGCGTATGTCAAACACAACACTATGTTCACCACGACGATTAGCTA
>NC_056729.1:1750839308-1751011808 GCF_019279795.1 Protopterus annectens
TGAGATGAGGGAGAGAAACATTCATGTTTTTTTATTCACTGAATACTTCATTCAAGAAGCTTTCTAAGAGGTTAAGGAAATCATCAGCTTTCTTTACCCAGTGCATCAGTCTCAATGCTAAAAAAGTAAGATTAAAAAAACAGTTAACTCAGTTTTCATAAAGTTTTAGACCGCAGTTCTTTGCATAGGCACCAGAACCATAGGGCAAGGGGGAGGGAGAGCCCCACCACTTTTACAGCTGCAAGACCTGGAGTTTTTCTTTAAGAAAGACCCAACAGATGACTCATGTGTGTACCACACGCTAACATAATTTAAACACAAAAGTGTGTGGAAAAAAGAATCACATCATTGCTAGCGCACACTAAGCCTGCTGCCAGAATCAACACTCACAGTAAGCTATCCTCCGTTTACTGATCTTATTTAAGATTTATGTGCTGTGGTTCTCCGATCAGATTTAAGTGTTGTGCCCCATTTAGATTTAACTAATGTGCCCCTGCTCCATTTAGTTTAGGATTTAACTGATGTGCTCCGTTTAGTTTAGGATTTAATCGATGTGCTCCATTTAGTTTAGGATTAATGTGCATGTGTGTGTGTGTGTGTGTGTGTGTGTGTGTGTGTGTGTATGTGTGTGAGAGGGAGAGACAGAGCGAAAGAAAGAGAAAGAGAGAGAGAGAGAGAGAGAGAGGGAGAGACAGAGACAGAGAGCGAAAAAAAAGCTGGAATCTGCTTCCTAGTGATATAACACTAATCACATCATTGCCTCTCTTCAAACAAAAAATCAAAGATTACTTCCAAAGTCACTGGCTCTGTTCCTGTACTAAACCTGACTAATCTATTTACCTATACTCTGTTTTTTCTCCTCCTCTACTTTCTTCCTTCTTTTATTAGTTAGTCTTGTTTCCAGTCGATCTCTATAACTAATTTTTTTGCTCATCTTTTTGCTTTAATCCCTCAGGTCTGTTTCATTTTAATTTACCTTCTCTTTTATTAAATTGCTTCTATTTCTCCTTCTTACAAAAGTGTTTCTTTTTCTCCTTTACTACAAAGTTTAAGTTCTTTGTTAACATTATAAGTCAATTTTGTTCTCTGATTTGTTACCCTGTATTTGATGTTATTACATCTAATACTGTTATCCATGAAAAGCGATACTTTTCACATGTAAATAATTTTTGTTAAGTACTATTTTATTTGTCTTTGCTTCTGTGTTGCTGTCTTGTTTTGTTTTTGGATGATTTGTTAGTACTTGTGTGGAGCTCTTCTCCCCGGGCCTCTACTGAAAATGGAAATATATCCAGCTGGACTAGCCCGGTCAACAAATGTAAAATAAATAAATAAATAAAAATGTGGAACACTAGACATCCTACAGGCCTGTGCACATCTTGTGTAGGCGTAACATCAATCCACCATATAAGATGTGTTGAACATCTTGAGGGTGTTGCAGCATGACAGCAGTCACCTGTACAGTATCCACATCAGGCCACAGATACAGTACATTCCCATTGCTGGTGATGGACATAAATGCCATACTAGCTCCTTGTGTGTGTGTGTGTGTGTGTGTGTGTGTGTGTGTGTGTGTGTGTGTGTGGTACACAGATGTCATGTGGGACATGGTGTACCAACATGTTTGCCATGTCTGGCCCTAGTTGCCAGGCTGCAGCAATATGGTTGCAGATGTGCAGGCGTGTCATCCGTTTACCCATCAGTGACCTGTGTCACAGCTTCCACATCATGGTTTAGTGTGTGTACACCTCAGTGATGTGGGTCCATTCCACAGTATATATGTATTGTATCTGAACACAGTCATGGCTATGAACCCTGTCTGTAACTCACACAGTATAGCACTAGAGATGCCTCATGATTCCCTGCAATGGCCATGCACATCAGCTAAATTTGCAGTATATCTGTAGAGTGGACAGACAACACTGAATTGGTACACCATTGCCTCACTGTATATTTGACAGTACACCATTGTGTTAAACATGTATGCATGTCATAGCACACATCAGCAGATCACATGCCATACTACATGTGATTATCATGGTCATATGCCACACATCAGTCAGGTGTGCTGTTAACCTGTGCTGGTCCACATGGTGTAACACAGGGATATATGCTAACCACTATTATGATTGTGTAATTTGCATGCCGTCTGCTATAACACATGCATGCTGTTGTGTGAAATCTAGTGATGTATGATAACTACCACTATTATTTTCTGCGCTGCATGCCGTCTGCTGTATCACATGCATGTTGCATGCCTCTTGTCATATCACATGCGTGTGTGTGTGTGTGTGTCTATTGTATAGATTGTAATGTACAGTTCTTGTCTGCCCTCACAGGTGATGTAGGTGCATTGCCCTCCTGTGGTACATCAGATGTTAGTGTCCCCACAGACTCTAGCAGTGATGATGAACATATGATTGGGATACAGGCAGAGTTTTCAGGGGGTTAAACTGTGCCATTGGTTGCCATTCCATCTATATCCACCTCATCCCCGCACACAGATCCCATACTTGCACATACTCCATCACCAGTGGCCATAGAGGAAGGACAGTTGGCACTTGGTAGCTTGGAACAGGAAAGTGTGGGGGCTATGGATGGTATGCCTGTACACCATGGTGTCAGCCAAACTACTGGTGGTGCCCCACACAGGCACTTGGCCAGTGCTGCTCATAGGAGGACCTCTGGCCAACATGCTCCTGTATGACAGAGCACAGCAGCTGGTGTCACCAGACGCATGTTTCAGGCTGTAATGGAGGCACAGGCATGTGCTGAATGGTGCAACAGAGAAGATCAGAGGCTACAGAGGGCTGCTGCCATTATTTAAACAACAGCATCCAGGCAATGGTAAATGCTCAACAGCAGATTGCTGATCCTTTGGATAGACGGTTGGGTGACATGGTTGGAGTCCTTGACCATGGCATGACAATCCATGAGCGTGAGCTGTCTCTGTTGGAACATCTGGTAGGAGTGAGGCATCGGGCACATGGAAATAGGCCTGCTACATCACCTGTGTCAGGTCTACAAGTACGAGCTAACTCACATGCCCGGTCCCATAGTGGCGGTAGCAGCAGCAGTGCATCTGGTGCTGTGCTGTCCACACCACTACACATCAGGCCACGTGCACATGGCCTGGGATGGTCCCAACAGGGACATGGTTCCAGTGGACTAGTGACATCAGACAGTACCCAATCTGCACCTCTGTCTGGTAGTGCCCCTGCAACCCCTGGCAGGCACAGGTCACATGTCCGTGACCGGACACCGTGAACTGTAAAACCTTGCCTGTACAGTCTGCAGCTGTCAATAATACCCCTGTGTAGACCAGACACATGGGAGAACTGTCTGCAGACATACACGCACACACTGGACACATATGTAGGGCACATGCATAAAATCCACACATGCCCAATTAGATCAAAGGCCCAAACCCACACACATAATGTCATCCAATGGTGCAGCCTAGGCCTCTGGCAAACATTAACACCCTGTGCATATGATGATGCCTGTGCCACATCCCTGACATCCACACCATCAGTGCAGGGACATGCTCATATGGTCTGATTCACAGGGTGAACAGACTAGGATGATACGTGTAGTTTACAAATGTTGAAGACTGTTGGCAGGCAGCAGATATACCATGTAGTACAAGTGTACAATACTGTTAACATCATGTGTCTTGTGGAACAACAGTGAATGCATGTCGGTCATGATGTTCTGCTGTCCTTCTTCAGGTCTAATTGCACATGCCGGTGGATGTCAGTGTTTGCAGTTAAGTGTCCCATATGTCAATGTGGACTACTCACAGGTATGTATAAATATACCAGCATGCACCGTTTGGCTGCCGCATACCAGTGAGAATGTCCTACGTTACAAACACATCTACCATCCCAAAAGCATGATAACTGTGTATTAAGCTACTGCCGCCACAGATGTGACATCCATAATGGGTGACATCACAGGTTCAGTTACATGGAGTGGTGAGGTAAGAGAGTGGTCTAGCTGATTACAAGGGTAAAGGCCAGTGGGAAGTGTGATGCCTCGACTGGAATCAGTAATACACGTTCCCATGACAGGATGCCAACACACAACTCCACCCACACACTCAGGTATTGACACACATGTATTCAATGACACTTTAACACACACACACACACACACACACACACACACACACACACACACACACACACACACACACACACACACACACACACACACACACACACACACTCATGGCTTCACCAACACAGTAACACACACTCGCACACAGTTGCTAGTGGTGGGATGAGGACCCCTGCCTATTTGCAAATCATCATTACAGTTCTGTGCACCTACATGATGTGGCACAGAAAATACACATGTACAGGTAGTCAGTACGGCCTAAGATCGGGGACATCAACATGGATAGTAGAATGCATTGCCTGAATGGTGGGAGAGGTCTTATCAGTTCAGTATGGTAACATACATCCTCACCCCAGGGACCAGTCAGCCCTACATACACACACTGTGACATTCAGTAATTAATACACCTACGTCATGCACATACAGATCCCTCACATGTGTGATACATGCCCATGCTTATGTCGTGCTTTCTACATTTCAGTCTGTACAGATGTGTACACTAGTGTACAGGAGAGTGAGTAACAATTGAGATGTATTCCCCACAATACGTGACATATATGGACACACACGCAACCACACATGCCAGTACTGTGAATCTCAGACCTGCCTAGCTCATGTTATGTATGTCAGACGTACAGCAGTACTGCATGCTTTACAAACTGTACTGATGCTTCCTGTACCAAGAGTGCTGATATATGCACTAGGGACATCATACCTATTAACAGGTGTCAAGTGATTTACCTTCGCTCTCACCTTGACCGCTGTCTAAGTTGTGTGTTATGTCCTTCAATTAATGAAACCATTGCTTACCCATTACACATGGTATTGTAGGACTGCTTGTGACACACCTCTGAGCTGTCCACAGCAAACATCCATCTGCAAAGATGCCCCACCACTTAGTTATTTCAACACATCTGTCCATACCTGTGGTACATCTTTCTGTACATTCAGCATATCACCATATACAGTTGGCAATGTTGAGGCTGCATTGCAGCTGCATGATGTACTCGGATACACGCCACCTGCATACATCAGCAACTGCACATGCATGTCTGCAGTTTGCATCCTAGAATGCAGCATGTGGCACTGTGTCCTGCACATGGCTCATCTGTGATGCCTTTCATAGGGGGACCAGTCAGTACATGTGAGTGGCCTTTATAGATGTGGGTACACCACCAGGAGCGGTCCGTATCTGTGTTATAGCAAAAGGCAGTCCATACAGCCTACCTCGACCTAGCAAAGGCCTTCGACACAATACCCCACTCAGGTATCATCGAAAAACTCATCAGCTTGAATGTAAACCCATACATCACAAGATGGGTTGCAAACTGGCTAAGCGACAGAACCCACAGGGTCAGAGTTGCTGGAGCCATGTCAGACTCAAAGCCTGTCACAAGTGGTGTCCCACAGGGCTCAGTCCTGGGTCCACTCTTTGGCATCTACTTTTCTGAAGTACAAGCAAACACAGGAGGGTTATGGCTGACAAAGTTTGCAGATGACTGCAAACTGGTAGCCATAGTCAACACATCTGACACAGATATCCTCCAGAAGGGCCTCACAGAAACGGATAACTGGTGCCAGAGCCATGGCCTGAAGTTAAACGCCAAAATGCATAGTCATACCCTTCGGGAAAAACAAGGTTACCCCTAGCTACCATATACGTGACAATCCACTGAGCACAGAAAAAGTCATCAGGGATCTGGGGACCCAAGTTGACAGTAGTCTTCGTTTGACACTCATGTTGCTAAAGTAGTTAGGAAAACCTTCTATATCGCCCACCTGATCATGAAGGGATTCACATCTAGATCATGGGAGGTCATCGCCCCCTGTACTCATCACTCATTAGACCTATGATTGAGTACAATGCCCTGCTCGGAATGTATCTGACCAGACACCTGATGCAGCTTGAAAGGCCCCAAAGTTCCTCACCAAAAGGATAAAGGGTCTCAAAAATATGTCTTATGCTGCCCGACTGAAAGAACTCCAGCTTTATTCAGTCTCATACCGCTTGCTCAGAGGTGACCTGTGCCTGACATATAAGGCCATGTCAAACCCAGATTTGATGAATATGCTTCACCTCAAAAAATCTAGATCCCTCAGAACCACAAGGGCGGAGACTTAAACCTTGACACGGTTATAAATAGAACGTGCTGGAGGGACAGATTCATCACCCAGAGACTCCTATGCTGTGGAACAAAATCCCGGTACATGTGAGGCAGAGCACCTCGCTGGCCTTGTTCAAGAGGAATCTTGACCAATGGATGGGAGATCGCAGATATACCCCAGGGATTACTTCAGTGTCACTGCTTGACAGAGGCACAGAAAAATGATAGGCATAGTTTTTATTCAAACTAAAGGGGTGGCGAAAGCCACATAACTATGGGCTAGGCTTATAAATGCCCTTGGGCAGATAGCCTAGTATGAACCTATGAACCTATGAACCTATGTCTGGTTCTGAGGTATATGGTGGTAGTGCTACTGTGCACTACAGAGACATCAGCCAGGTGTTCCTCACTGTACAGACGTCAGTAATCCACATTGTTGGATCTACAGTGACCAGCTGTGAATATGGACACTACACATCTAGCACTGGTTAGCATTAAGAAAACAATGCAGTTGTCCTGTAGGTGTATGGGAGATAACCTGTATTTAGGACATTTGCCTTGGAATGGCACTGTGTGGGCAGATGCAACTTGGGTAATATCCACACTCCATTGTACCATGGATGCATGTGATATGTGACAAAGGCCTGCCTACTGTCCGCCATGTCATCCCAGAATGACAGCTTATGCTGAGTAAAAGACCGGTGTCAAATATATGTACAACAGCATTCCTACTAACAATGACAACTACTAATACCAGAGCACATTACAAATTTGTTCTTTACGTCTACCAATAATCTCAGTGGTGTGTTCTGTAACTGTGTAATGCTGTAGTGTAATAAAGTAGTTAGGTCAGTGTTCTAGTTCCACACTTGCTGTGTGTGTGTGTGTCCCAGTTTGCCTGCGGACTGAGTAATGCTTTTATACTGCTCACGCTCCATACATTTCTTATACCCACCGTTATCAAGGCCGATGATGTCACCGATCTACAAATACACCTCTGGGAGTGCTGTGCCCCAGTAATCTTGGTAACATGTTCTGTAATTGCATAATGCTGTAGTGTAATAAAGTATTTAGGTCGATGTTCTAGTCCCACACTTCCCGTCTGTGTGTGTCCTCGTTTGCCTGAGGACTGAGTAATGCTTTTATACAGCTCATGCTCCATACATTTCTTATACCCACCGTTATCAAGGCCGATGATGTAATCCATCTATAAATACACCTCTGGGAGTGCTGTGTCCCAGTGATCTCAGTAACGCATTCTGTAACTGCATAATGCTGTAGTGTAATAAAGTAGGTCAGTGTACTAGTCCCACACATGCCATGTGTGTGTCCCCCCGTTTGCCTGAGGACTGAATAATGCTTTTATACTGCTCACGCTCCATACATTTCTTATACCCACCGTTATCAAGGCTGATGATGTCACCCATCTACAAATACACCTCTGGGAGTGCTGTGTCCATGTAATCTCGGTAGCACATTCTGTAACTGCATAATGCTGTAGTGTAATAAAGTAGTTAGGTCAGTGTTTTAGTCCCACACTTGCCATGTGTGTGTGTGTGTCTGTCCCTCTTTGCCTGAGGAATGAGTAATGCTTTTATACTGCTCAAGCTCCATACATTTCTTATACCCACCGTTATCAAGGCTGATGATGTCACCCATCTACAAATACACCTCTAGGAGTGCTGTGTCCTAGTAATCTCGGTAGAGCATTCTGTAACTGCATAATGCTGTAGTGTAGTAAAGTAGTTAAGTCAGTGTTCTAGTCCCACACTTGCTGTGTGTGTGTGTGTGTGTGTGTGTGTGTGTGTGTGTGTGTCTGCTTGCCTGAGGACTGAGTAATGCTTTTATACTGCTCATGCTCCATACATTTCTTATACCCACCATTATCAAGGCCAATGATGTCACCCATCTACAAATACACTTCTGGGAGTGCTGTGTCCCAGTAGTGCTGTAGTGTAGTAAAGTAGTTAGGTCAGTGTTCTAATGCCAGACATGCCAACTGTGTGTGTGTGTGTGTGTGTGTGTGTGTGTGTGTGTGTGTCTGCCTGCATGAGACAAGTACAGTGCTTTGTTGTATCCTCTGTAGCGCATGCCCTAAACGCATGTTGCTGCAGTGTGATATGGTAGAGGTTTGTATACAGGACATGGCAAGTGTGTGTTTATCTGTCAGAGCCTGTGTAGAGGTGGCCGTGACTGTCTTACCATTGGACATGTTTGGGATTGGGTTTTTTAGTTTTCCTGTATAGTATCCGTCTTATGACATATTGGCCACCTCGCAGGGAGTACAGCTGTCAGTCAGCCACGGCATTGTGTTGGCAAGCCATACCCATACATCTGGCAAAAGGGCTGGTGAGCTAAGTATGCAGCCCTACTAGTACCCAGTATATGTCCCGCACCCACGTGCCATGCACATACAACCTTGCCTAGAATATCCCACTATGTTGCTACTAACATGCAAATTGAGGACACATAGTAGGCATGGTGTGACCGCAGTGGCCTGCAGAGGACATGGCACCCTGTACAGTGGTATAATAGGCACATATATGCGGACATTGTGCCTTCACTATGTCCAAACTGAGTGGCTGCAACATATGTGGTGCCATCATATGTGATCCACTAAGGTCAGACAATGTTGTACATGTGTGCCATGTATGGACACATGCCACTGACACCACAGAATACCTGTCCATTCTATCCATGCAGGTGCAGGGCTGACCTGCTCACTATAAGTAGGTTTTACCACACCAGGCCAGTATTGGCATATTGGGGTATAACAGGATGTGTACACTACATGTGTCTGCCAAACCAGGTACACCTGTACATGTCTCTGTACAGTATGGTGGGACATTCTCATCCCAGGTAATGTCCATGTGAAGGTCTATCAAACACAGACATGGCATGCATTGCAAAGCTATGGCCCTACACATTGGTAACCAGGATGTCAGGCCAGAAAATGCAGTACCCATCTTTGTGGGACATTGCAGACACTACACCCCCCTGCACTGCACACCATTGTCAGGTGATGCAATGGCAAGGATTACCCCTCACCCAGCCTTGTACAGCCATCTTGCACAGCCAAACACTACACACCCATGGAGCATTGCATACCTGCATGACAGTACTGGCACCCTGTATCTGCATGTGGGTTGTGTTGGTCCCAACCACAGTCACTCCCAGTATAAACCTCATTGGCATACCAACAGTTGTCAAGCACTTTCACATGCCCTAGCCCATAGAGCCTTCAGATATCCCCTGTGGTGCATGTGGTCCTGTGCATTACTGCGGTGTGGCAAACTAAGTAGTTACATTGTGTATTTGCCTCCCTGGCAAATGTGTCAATGAGTGTCCATTAGAGTGCAGTTGTGGTGACAATGGCATCCGTTCACGTGGACCGACATGTGTCACACCTAATGTATGTCTACTATATCTTGTTGCAGATGGCACTCACTCACCTACACACATGTTCTTACAGCACTGCAGCATGCCACCTCTGTGGCACATGTAGTAATGTCATGCACATGTAATAGCAATGAGTAGTCAGGGGTTTGCCCCTGTACTATTCAGCATGTGGCAGATGATACTTATGGTTAAGTCTCCAAGCCCTTCTGTGGTGTACATTGCCTGTCCCACCCACACACACACACACACACACACACACACACTGGTGGATGTGAAGGTGTACACCTGCACAGCAGCAGCAAGTGTATTGTAACAGATGGAAATGGTCAGGTGATGGCCTCTGCACCTATTGCAGTCCTCCTCTAGCTGATTGCATGTGGTACAGCTGTGATGGTGTTCCAATAGCCATCCACATGATAATCACAGTACACTATCTAGGGAAACATGTTATTATCTGGCCATGACAGTCGCTGTGAGTGGTACCTGGATGTGGTGTTCTGACACAGCATCACAGATGATATCTGGATGTACCTCAATCATTTTCCACAGTGGGAAATAGCCTCACGACAGGAGGGTGATGTGCCCCACAACTACAGCATGTAAGTGTAGCTATGCTGCATTGAGACTACTACCTGTTTAACATGTGTGTGGTAATGGCTATTCTGCATGTTAAAATACAGACATAACAGTACTCTGTTCATATGAGAACCCCATCTGTAGGGCCATCTGTGAACAGGTCAGTTTGTGCAACCATTTGTTTCCTGTGTTACACACTGAACACACTTCTGTGCACAGCAGAAGCATGGTGTGGGGATTGCAGACAGTACATGATGATAGAGATTTTTTACTGCCATCGCATCCCTGACTGGACATGTGTCACATGAGACAGTGCTATGAATGACACTGTGTGGGATTCCCAGTGACAAGTCAATGATGGGCAACTGTTCATAGCTGCGGTCACACATCTACTACACATTGTACAGTTGTCATGCGGTATATATGCATATGTTGTGCTCCCTCTGCTAATGTATACCATCTGTTGTGTTGGGTTGCTGGTGATATCTATGCATACTGTTGTAGGTAATCCTGTATGCGGTTGAATATCACTAAGCCATATGTGGGTTTAAAATGCAACACCATAGGCTGAATGGGTTGGTAGGTCCCAGCAGATCCTCCTGTCTTACTTCATCTGACCATGGCACCAGGCACTAGCACATCTGGGGCCCAGCCATTAGTATCAACCTATGTTGGCTCTGCACCACCTTCTGGTGGTACCACCACTGAGGATGGAGCATGTCCCCCTTGGGAGTGGGACCAGACAGGTACATATCTGCTGTTGTGCAGTCCCGGACATGTTGCGTAGGTGGCTCCCTAAGGGGTTACAAACCCAGATACACCAGTTCAAGGGCAGAGTGTCACATTTACAGGGAGATGCTGCCCCTCCTGGACAGACCCCAGCACTGCCTCCTTTGCAGCTGTGTAGGTGCAGTGGCAGTTGCCCATGGCTGGAGACCTCCATCCCACTGTTCCCATGGACTTTTGAATGCTGAAGACCCATCCCCATCCAGGGTGTATCCCCCCACATGTGTCATATACCAACCCTGTATACTGTCATTTCTGTGCTCCTACCTATCCTCCACAGCCATACCTACACTCCTTCACCAACATCTGACCCTCACCTACAGACACACAAGGCCATTCAGCTCCTAGGACACCATCTGCCCTATACATAGCTGTCCATTACACATGCATGCCCAATGGACACATGAAACCCTTTTAATATGCATCATAACATACTATTGTTATCCTCACCACTGTCCCTCAGGCGCATGGTCCTGGTATGCACATCACTCTTGCATCATCCAGGTACACGTGAGGAGGACAACCCCATTGTACACAAAACACTACTTGTCCCTCTATGGTTACCCCATTTACCTTTATCATGATGATGATGTTGCACACAGCACATTGCAGGAGTTCTGTTCACACATAATGATTGGACAGGTACCGTTGTGTTAATGTACATTACATGCACAGAGTGATGTATACTGCCAATGTACAACTATTTGCGTGTATGACTGACAGATGTCTGAGGGAGTCTTGTGATCACATAGAGCAACACCACTATGTAATACAGACATTGTTGGTGTTTCCCGTTTCATTCGTTTGTAATGCATTGTTGCCACATGGTATGTCCCTGATACATGTCTATATATGTATGTATCTATATGCTGGACAGAAACACTCACGTGTACATCTACATGATGGGATACATTCCTACACTGTTGAATGACTGCGCTGTATGATATCCTCTGGTTACAGCTTCTTACACTCGATTAGCCTCTACTGGTAGCCAAACACACTTACACCTGCTCGATCCCGCACTTGCTAATGCACCGGCATTTGTGCTTGTATCTGTCACTCACACCCCTGTGTATGAGCAAGGACCACAATATTACCTTGTGATGCCTATTACATTGTACTACATGACTCCAGTATCGGGATTAGCCACCCATTAATCGATGGCATCGCGTTCAACTGTATGGAATCGGCGGCCTGTCCAGTGACACAATCATATTAGTGTGTACCTCATACAATGTGCTCCCACCTTGTGATGCCTATTACATCGGAATACGTGAATACAGTATTGGAAATGGCTGCCTATAAGGTGACAGCATGGCATTTGACTGTACGGAATCAGTGGCCTGTCCAGAGAATCATTCATATTCATGTGTTTCTCTTAGGCATACCTTGTGATGCCTATCACATCGGACTACATGACTACAGTCATAGCCGACCTTAGGCATAGGACAACTAAGTGGCCGCATAGGGCATCACTTTAGTGGGTGCACTTTATCAGTATTTATTTGGTGTAGGTAGACCAGGACGGGGGCACTGGGTGGTGTGGTGGGGGGTGCCATTGTGCCCTCTGCCTAAGGCACCAGTTGACCTAAGGCCACTCCTGACTACAGTACTGGGAATGGCTACCCATTAGGTGACCACATGGCGTTCAACTGTATGGAATCAGCGGCCTATCCAGTGAATCATTCATAATTTTGTGTTCCTCTTACAATCTGCTCCTACCTTATAATGCCTATCACATTGGACTACATGACTACAGTATCAGGAATGGCTTCCCATTAGGCGACGGCATGGCATTCGACTGTATGGAATCAGTGGCCTATCCAGTGAAGTAATCATATTTGTGTGTTCCATATACACTCTGCTCCCATCTGGCTGATACATGGGAACCGAGACCCTGCATTACAAATGAGTAGTTGGGCTGTGGTAGCCACATCGGTCGGATGGGTCAAGCTACTGCATACCTATTATAGGTTTGCCACCTTCTCAATTGGCCAAGGTAGGACTTTAGGGTTACCACCTGTACCACTTTGCGAGGGACAGTGCGAAAATAATCAAGACATAGCACATGTCCAGATTACAAGAAATTATTATATTCTATGTTTCATTAATAATTGCATACAACAATTATTTTATATATGACACTTCTATATGTTATGTGAAGTAACATAAGCAATTCAAATGCAACTAGATTAAGCTATTATTTGTGCAAATAAGTGTAATCCTGTACTATGCATGGCTGTAGGTATGTTTAGTCCTGGAATGTCTGACATTTCTACAGAACATGTCCCATACTGGCCATTTGGAAAGGTGGCAACCCTATAGGACCTGTATGTAGAGACATCAGACTTTGCAGGGCAACACACCCACAGCCAGTAGAAAGGAGTGTACTTCACTGATTTGCCTAAATAAAAGGTTAATCTTGTAGCATTATAGTAGCTTATACTGTTACCTATAACATTTAGGTGTTTCAGAGGAACATAATTGTTTTATGCTACTACTACAGACAATATAGGTAGTCTTTGCCCTAAATCACAGGAAATTTGCCTTAATTACAGTTATTATGCAGGACACAACTGCCCACAGGGGAGTGTCTTTCGCAAAGGTGGGCAGGTGGTAACCCCAAACCTATTATTCTATCAATTTTCTAAGGTAGTCGGTGGAACATAGGTTCATAGGTTCATACTAGGCTATCTACCCTAGGGCATTTATAAGCCTAGCCCAAGTGTGTGTGGCTTTCACCACCCCTTAGGATGAGAATCTATACCCATTATTTTGCTGTGCCTCTGTCCAGTAGTGACACAGTGACGATCCCCGGGGCAAACCTATGATCTCCCATCCACTCCTCAAGATTCCTCTTGAACAGAGCCAGTGAGGGGCTCTGCCTCACATGGACCGGGATTCTGTTCCATAGTGTAGGGAGTCTCTGGGTGATTAATCTGTCCCTCCAGCACGTCCTATTTATATCCGTGTTGAGGTTTGAGTCACTTGCTCTTGTGGCTCTGATAGATTTGGATTTTTTGAGGTGGAGCATGTCCATTAATTCCGGATTGGACATGGCCTTGTATGTCAGGCACAGATCACCTCTGAGCAGACGGTATGCAACATGCACTTTCTCTCACTAGCAGACCTCTCATACGAATGGGGACGAATAAACATTGAATCAGGGACACTGCATAATGACCTCAGGGACACATTTAGAAGGTTGGTGCTATGAACCTGACACATTGACGGACACAAAGCACTTATGTACTCATACACATTGTCTGAGGTGCATGCAGTTTATGACTCTTACATGTTGTCATTATTCATTATGTGTATTCCTCCACCTTTCCTCCTAATATCACTAGTTCTAGGATGGTTTAGTTGGGACTGTGTTAAGATTCTGATTCATAATCAGGGACGTCCCTGGTAATCGGGGACAATTCAATGATATGGTCCCTATGTATTTCCCCAGTGGTTTACAGACTGTCCAGTAGATGTACTCTTACAGTTTGGGAGATATGGGCATCTGTTATACCCACATTGGAATATTACTTACACCCACGGGGCAGTGCTGACACATGTCTGCCAGCCAACACCTGCACGCCTAGCCCCATAATCGCATACCCATAGTTCCCACACCTGCCGCTACCTCTACAGCACTCATACTTACTGTGGGCGCAGGTGGACACAGGTGGGATATGAACACACACCTACACACTGCCCACTCTCCCTGTGTCGGGACACATGTCGTACGTTGTGTCATCCCATGTGTTATCAGGCTTGCACAACCTACTGTTCCGTGTACAGCTACTTCCTGGTCATAATTGTGTTGCCCCATTGATTGGAAGTACCAGATTTTTGGTGTCCCACAAGGGACATCGCTGTTCATGTTTAAAGTGTAGAATTGTAGATCTCTCCCACTGGTAGTTTCCTGCTGGTGGTCTGGGAAGCAGTGCTGTATTTACATTTATTATGTTTGCATGTCTGACCGGCCTAGCTGGGGGGGGGTTGGTAAGTATACATTTGTTGAGTGGACCTCCAACCAACATATGTCCGGTCTAAACATGTTACCCGTAACTGCTGTAACATAACCTAGGTTTATACATGTGTATATTTACTGTAACATATATATATATATATATATATATATATATATATATATATATATATATATATATATATATATATATATATATATTTACATTAATATATACAGACATATCTGCATATGTATTCATACATGTATATTCATATCTTGCTGTTATTTATATATATATATATATATATATATATATATATATATGTGTGTGTGTGTGTGTGTGTGTGTGTGTGTATGTATATATATATATATATATATATATATATATATATATATATATATATATATATAAATATATATATATATATTTATATACATATCTATATATGATTATATATCTGTTCATCAGCATGTCAATACATTCCCCGCTCATATGCACTTACACATGCATAATGGTGTTTATAAGCTTCACCAGCATACTAGTGCCTTATTCATTATAACACCGACACACTCCAGTTATCTTGTAATCTGTATGTAGCACGTTATGCAGCAGACAGATGTCGCTATATGTTAATGTACAGATTACCAATGGTAATTGGAATGTGATAGTGTGATTCAACCTGTTCCTTTTCTGCACAGCCTATTATTCCATGTACTGTCGATGTTTGCATGGGCACATTGCTATTATTTATGTCAACAAATGGAATGCATGTGTTGCAGAATTTGTACTTCAACATATATTGTTGTCTGCATGTGAGTATGCATATATACCTATTATGACCTAGCTGACCTCCATGGGGTGGTCCATTAGAACCGGCTCATCCAACCATGGCATGCCTGGATCCATAATTGCATACCAATAGTTCCCCCACCTACCACTACTCTACAGCATTCATCCTTACTGTGGACGCAGGTGGATGCAGGTGGGATATGAACATACCCCTACCCACTGCCCACTCTCCCCGTGTCGGGACACATGTTGTACGTTGTGTCAATCCATGTGTTATCAGTCTTGCACAACCTACTGTTCCATGTACAGCTACATCCTGGCTGTAACTGTGTTACTCCCATTGGATGAAGGCACCACATTTTTGATGTCCCGCTAGGGACGTCGCTGTCCATGTTTAAAGTGTAGACCTTGTAGATCTCTCCCACTGGTAGTTTCCTGCCAGTGGTCCGGGAAGAAGTGTTGTATTTATTTACTTTATTGTGTGTCTGTATGTCTCACTGGCCTAGCTGTGGGGGGGGGGGGGGTGGTAAGTAGACATTTGTTGAGTGGACCTACCACCAACATATGCCCGGCCTAAACATGTTACCAATAACTACTGTAACATAACCTAGGTATATGCATGTGTATACTTATTGTAGCATATATATATATATATATATATATATATATATATATATATATATATATATATATATATATATATATATATATATATATATATATATAATATATACAGACATATCTGCATATGTAGTCATACATGTATATTCATATCTTGCTGTTTTTATATATATATATATATATATATATTAAAATATATATATATATATATATATATATATATATGATTATATATATGTACATCAGTTTGTCAATACATTCCCCGCTCATACGCACTTACACATGCATAATGGTGTTCATAAGCTTCACCAGCATACTAGTGCCTTATTCATTATAACACCGACAACCCCCAGTTATCTTATAATCAGTATGTAGCACATTATACAGTGGACAGATGTCGCTATATGTTCATGTACAGATTACCGATGGTAATTGGAATGTGATAGTGTGATTTGACCCATCCCTCTTCTGCACAGCCTATTATTCCATGTACTGTCGATGTTTGTATGGGCACATTCCTATTATTTATGTCAACAAATGGAATGCATGTGTTACAGAATTTGTACATCAACATATATTGTTGTCTGCATGTGAGTATGCATATAAACCTATTATGACCTAGTAGACCTCCATTAGAACCGACCCATCCAACCCTGGCACGTCTGGATCTATAATTGCATACCCATATTTCCTCCACCCCACCCGAGTTGAATTTACACGTGTAACATCCATTATCCACTTGTTATCGCAGCCATGACACACCTTTACACAATTCCCTCTCCACAGCTTTTGGGGCCCCACACACATTCTGTCCCGTCTTGTGTATTCACAGGGTCTCCCGCCATGTATATTTGCACATGCATGCCTTTCCTGGGGTTATGGAATATGGCCATTTGCACTTTCCAATTTTTGGAGGTCCCAGCATGGGATTAGATTCCATCTGTGTGTAAAGTAGACCTAGCATTTCAATTATGTTACTCCCACTGGTAATACCCTGCCTGTGGTGTGAGTAGCAGTGCTCTGCTCACTCCTGGGCAGCTTTTTATGACATACGCTGAAAGCACTTTATAATACCAACATTGCTCTTGATTCTCTTCACATCCCTTGTGTATGCTTTACTGTTACAATATCCATTCTTTATACAGATATATAAATATATATATATATGGTTCTACCTGACTTCGTCGACAGCTGAGAAGACCGACATCGGAATCCGGAGCTCCAGAAGATCGAAAGCGAAGAAGACCGACGCGAATCGCGGGTTGCAGAACATCGACAATGCAGAAGACCGACACGACGGATGACAACACCAACGCCGAGGATGCCGACATGGGGAAAGGCTGTGTGAGTATGCGGTAGTGACGGTCTTGAGCAGGTAAGTGTGGAGATTGACGGCGGTCTGTGGGGATAGGGGTGGGTTAAGTGAGTTAGGTTAGGGAAGCGATAGGGGTGGGTTAAGTGAGTTAGGGTTAGAGGCGATATAGGTGGGGTTGAGTGAGTTAGGGTTAGAGGCGATATAGGCGGGTTAAGTGAGTTAGGTTAGGGGCGATAGGGCGGGTTAAGTGAGTTAGGGTTAGGGAGGCGGGTAGGTAAGTGTGCGATAGTGACGGACCTTAGGGTTAGGGTAAGGTTTAGTGTGGGCTTGTAAGGATTTTGGTGTGCTTGTGTTGTGTGTGTGGTTTGTGGAATGGGGATGTGTTTTGTTTTGTATGGGGTTTCGTGTTTGTGTACCGTCGGTTATTTCGTTGTCGGTTATGTGTGGTTTCGTGTTTATGGACTGTCGAATATGTGGTGTCGGTGATGTGGTTGTCGGTGTTGTGTGGTTTCGATTATGTCAGGTAGAACCATATATATATATATATTTCTCATGTATGTGGACATATATCTACACACAAACATATATGTGTGTGTGTGTGTATGTGTGTGTGTGTGTGTGTGTGTGTGCGTGTGTGTATATATATATATATATATATATATATATATATATATATATATATATATATATATATATATGTATATATATGTTACATCTGTACATACAAACATACAAACATACATTTCCTATGCTGATTTCTGCTTACTCCCGCACAGGTGCACTCGCCTATGCTTACTGTGCATTACATATGTTTACTATCGCTTATTTATGCTTATTTGTGCCTTATACATTATGACAATACCTCTTTGAGTGAAAGGATCTGGTTAATAGTCCCATGCGATACACGTGTTCACTTTTACATGTTTAAATGTTGGCTTTACAGCAGAGCAACATTCATTCCTCAAGGAAAATGATATGTGCTATTGTCGACCTTGAACCGTGAATGCCTTTTCATTAGGCGGATGCTCTAACCACTACACTATTGGTGTTCTGCCTCATTTATATGTATACCCATGGTGCATAGTTACCCGAACACATGCCTCATCACATCACTTACACAAGAGGCATCCATTTACCTGTTGGGGAAAAACACACTACTACACATGCGCCATTCCCTATTCCCTACTGCTCTGGACCCGTGCCGCATGTTGACTCACTCCGAGGATATTCAGACCTCTACAGCCTACAGTCCTGGCACATACTTGTGTTCGATTGCCAGGGTGTTCATATGGTCTTCCAGGTTTAGGCTTGTCTGACTGGAAACCGGGACTGCCCTGTACCTAGCTGAAAGTCAGACTAGGAAGGAGAGATTGTTCGTTCCACTTTTAGCATCCTAGCTGTGGTTGGGGATGCAGAGGTGTGCTCACCTATGGCCATCCTAATATATAACAGCACTAACTATTATGGGGATTTCCTATATTGTGACCATGTTCATTCTTCATATCTACATACATTTATGTGTATATATATATATATATATATATATATATATATATATATATATATATATATATATATATATATATATATATATATATATATACATTGTGTGTGTGTGTGTGTGTGTGTGTGTGTGTGTATTGGTCTGTACATACACATGCATATACACCTACATGCTCATTTACATTTCCCATACCGTTGAATCACCGCCGCCTACTACTGCGCATACTCGGGTTGCCACTTTTTCATATGGCCAAAGTGGGGCATTTTCAGGACACACATCAGACTTTACAGGCCAACACATACCCATGGTCAGTACAAAGGTTAGAACTTTACTTACTGGCCTAAATGAATGTTTATTCTTGTAGCAGTTTGTTTACTTCATCTGTTTCTTGTAACTTTGAGAATTTTACATAAATAACTGTTTTATGCAACTGTTACATGATATATGGGACATATTTCCTATAATCACAGGACATTTGCCATTGCATTATATTTGGTCTGGACACAACTGCCCCAAAACGGACTGTCCCTCACAAGGTGGAGCAGTTGGTAACCCTACTTACGTCTGCTTTACAGCACCTTAAGCACCCTATATCCAACTGCCACTATGCAAATGTGTAAGGTATATATTCTCGATAATGTACGTGGGGAGACGTGCATCACGGTCAGGTGTTTAATCCCTTGCAAGGTGGTGCAGGTAGTAACCCTAATTACATCTGCTTTAAAGTGCCTTAAGCACCCTATATCTGACTGCAACTATGCGGATGTTTAAGGTATATATTCCCAATAATGCACGTGGGGAGACGTGCATCACGGTCAGGTGTTTAATCCCAGATCGTAGGTTCTGCAGGACCAGCTGGAGGCTGAGCAGTCTTTTGGACAACTACTGCTCATACAACTTGTGTCCAGATGTATGCAGGACTGGACATTGTGTTGTGACACCAAGTCTAATGTTTAGAACAGATGCATATCCCATGAGGGATATCCAAAAATTGTGGGGACCGATGACCATCTTTGCTTTACGGCTGTAAGGTAGGGGTATATATGCAAGGGATACCTACTTTGCAATCCTGAGAATGCCTAGGGTGAGACTGCCTACTAGATATGGGTAGGGGTCACTATGTGCAGATATGGCTGCACCTATCTAGCAGCCCGAGTATGGCTGTTTTTGGTGGATGTTCAGAAAGGGGTTGGTGTACTGTGAAGGGGATGACGGGTATTTAATTATGTATCCGGGTGTGTTGGGTTGGATGACTCAGTTCAGGGCAGACGATTATGTGGGTATGTGCCGGTAACGTTTCTGTGCATGTGTATTGCACATTTTAATGTTCACATGTTTGTGGGATTGTATTGCAGATGTGTATATTTGTTCTTTGGTTATCTTCCTGATTCACCCACCACTCCCTTGTAGACCGCCAGTTCACCTGTTGTGCATCCAACCCAGTCTCCCCTTGGCAAATTATTACATTACCCATCATCCCCCACTCCCGTATTCCACAAACAACATTCATCCCTTCTCTAGTTGATGGCCCATGGCTCAGTCAACAGAACACATTACGTACACTACATATCTCTGGGACCAATATGGTTGTGAGGTCTACACCAACATTTCAGATCATCTACATACTGTACTTCACACTCATAGGTACTTGCAAATACTTATCTTTCATGTCATTGTAGGTAGACCTGGGTAATACCTGTTCATCTATGGACCATCCTGACAAGGACGACTTGGACCGTGAATGGGCAGATATTGGGTGAATGCTGTGACCATTGGAAGGGTTGCCACCTTTTCATATGACCTGGATGGGACATTTTCGTGGCACACATCTGAGTTTACAGGCCAACACATACCCACGGTCATTACAAAGGACAGTACTTTAGTTTCATGTCTACATATAAGCTTTTATTGTTCTAGTGGTGTAGTTGCTTATTCTGTTTCATTTACTTGCTTGTTCTGTTTCTTGTAACATATAGGTATTTTATATATGGACATATGTACTGTATGGGACTATTACAAAACATATGGGACATAAGTATGTCCTACTATCGCAGGACATTTCACATTTATTATGATTTTGATATGGGCACACCTGCCTACAGAGGGACTGTCCCTCACAATGTAGGACAGGTGGTAGCCCAAACCATTGGGCTAGGCTTGGCAATTGGCGGCGCACTAACATGATGCGTTTCACTTCCACTTGGTGTAACTAGTGACACTACAATGGAATACAGGCATGGGGTTTTAAATATCTTTGTTTGAGGGATGGGGAGTCAATATTCAGCTATGTGCCTTTGTGTTTACTTCTTATTGTGGTGTTCACAGTGATGTCTTGTATGCTTTGCATACATTTCAGTATCCATGGACACTGACAGGAGTGATTACTATTAGAGGCAGGCTGTACTAGTCAGCATTTTAGGTTGTGCGTATGCAGCTGACATGTTCACATCTCCGTGCAGTACTTGGACACACCCCCTGCACTCGTACATGTTTCCTATGCACGTGGCCGTTACGACAGCGTGCCTTCATTAATATGCATGTGGTGCTGCTGCTGCCATCTGTATGCCGCATGGTCGGCACAAGGCTAACACCGTCCTTGCGCCGAGCTTCATGAGTCCTGGGACTGGGAGACTTTGAAGGTACGGTAGAGAAGGAACATAGAAAATAAAAGGATAATCAGATGCATTTCTCTAGTTTTGCATAATGTACCTGATTATACCTTTTATGTTTGTCTGTCCCATCTCACTTGTTGGTTTCAAGTCTCTGATTTTGTAAGTTTATCATTTTTTTCTTTAAGTGAAAGAAAAGTGAAATTTTTGTGGCATATATTAATGTAAGAAAGTCCAGGCAACTGGACCTTTTTTCCATTGCTATAGTTCGGATTTGTTGGGGTGACCAGCTGATCAGTGTTCTACTTTTTGAATATAAATGGCCAGTCATTGTATAATTTCCATTATTTCACATAAAATAACACCACTATACAATACAATGGAACTACAGCAGTGCTTAAACTATATACAAAAGTCAGGCTATACTGAAACTGCTAGATAATATTTCTATAGTGAAACATACATTGCAGACATCCACTCAGTGCTTAGAAACTTTCAAAACATCTATCTTTTCAGAAAGCAGCAATCCCCTAGATTCAAGAAGCTCCATGCAAGAATAAGACTATTCCTGCTAGAAGTGGTTCATGTCTGTGTAGAGCAGCCTTGCATATTCATGAGGGTGCGCTGCTGTTTAATCGATACGGACATGAACTGTGAATGAGTGCAGGGGGCATGTCCAAGTAGTGCACAGACACTAAACACACCTCCTGCACTCAGAAAGTGCCATATGGCAGTTTCTAAGCTGAACTGGGCATAATATTAGAGCTTTGATCTAATATCATGCCAGTATTTCAGTGTCCGCAGACAATGAAATGAAAAAAAATGATTATGTCAGTGTCCATGGGCACTGAAATAAAAATTTGCAACACGAAAGCAATGGGAGTGTGTGTGACAGCTTCTGTGTCACACACCCTGTATTGCTAAAGTGCCATATGACACTTTTGCAACCTGCTAAACCAGGAAATGTGTGCAAATGCACACATAACAGGGGATAAATCCTCCCATACCTCTCAAGTGTACCTGATTATGAGGAACGTACCTCATTTGGGATCTTAAAAAGCTCATGTTCCTCAAAGTTCCACATTGAAACGGTCTGTCACATGTTCAGTTTTTAACTGATATCCATGGTAAATAGAAATTAATCATATTCTTTCATGAAAAGATCTGTTTTATAAGTACAACCAGCATATTTTTACCATCCTATCTCATTCCTAGTTGAAGTTGTTAGTAAGCTATTAGTATATGCTCAGCAACGAAATAGCATAGTTGTTAGAGCTCCAGAGTTGTGTGTAGGTGTTCTAGGTTCAAGTACAAAAGCAGGCCATTTATTCTTAAATGGGAAACAGTGTTAAATTAATTTTAAGTGTCTCTATTAGGTAGTAAGTCATAATGCTCCAAAATGACAATGTCAGTAGATATCTGATGTGGATTGTGCAATCACCTTTTTTTATTTTCCTTTTCTTTTTTTTATAAAATTAAGCCATGATTAAGCATGCTTAAGCGAGTTTCAGCAGCGGTAAGCGATGGTAAGCAGGGTTAAACTCAGCTAAGCGGCTGTTAGCATCGCCTAGAATTGCACAAACCTGCGCATATCTGCTTACAACTTCCAAACAGATTTGCACAGTGTTAAGCAATGCCTAGCAATTATCCCTTTAAGTACTCTTCAACCCAGCTTAGCAGGTTTGAGTACTGCTTAGCTAAGTTTAGCATTTTTGAAATAGCCCAATGATGGCAAAGGGCCGGAATATGGGCTTATTTAAACCCCACAGGTGGGAACACATCCAATCATTGTTACAGTCCAATCTCTGCTGCAACTTAGGGCTGGTGGTAATGGCTCATGCTTTCAGGAGCAGTGCTGGGGCATCCTTGAGTCCAGGGTCATGGCTGAACTCCTAGTCAGGCACCATGATGAGAGACTGCTGCAGGGCCAGTACCCGGGGTCTCAGTATAAAGCTGAGGCCTGGGACCATCTTGCCCGCAACCTTACCAGTGCTACTGGCATCACCCGCACTGGTGAGCAGGTCCAGCATCACTACTCTGACCTCAAGCAGAGGAAGGGTGTGCTCTTGGATTAGTGGATCCAATATGCGAGAGAGAACTGTGTTCCAGCAGTAAGTATCACAGATGTAGGTATACCAAATACTAGCCCGAGTATGTGACAGACAGGTATGCATAATGCTTAATTTCTCCTCCACAGCTGCAGATGAATGGGGGTAGTAACATACAAGCCCATGCTGACAGACTGTTGAGGTTGGATTGACAGGCTGGTGTTTAAACATCTAATTTGCAGTATATTGTGCAAATAAGTAAGAAGGAGTACAATGTGTAGTGCTTGTAGGTATACTGTTACTGTGTTAACTGAATAAATAAACTATGTCCAACTAAGACTGATCTGAAATAAAAAAAAAAACTAAACAGAAACTGTTGTGTTTACTTTGGTATGCTGTTGTACACATATAGAATGTATACAGGTTCTTCACAGCAAATATGGCTGTGACAGCATATATCAACCGAGGTCGTTCTGTGAACCATTTGTTATTAAAAACAGTAGATAGTAGAGCTGTAAAGCAAGATATAAATGAAATGTGAAATATATACTGCACTAAGCTCTGAACCCTGAATAGTAATGTGTAAGGTATCAGTGTGTTCCATGCAGCATTGCCTTGTGTTAACTTTTGCTTTCCAGACTGTAGTAATCCAAAGATTAATGCACAGTACACTAACTAGCACTTATACATGCATCACAAGACTACAAGTTCAGACTGTCTAACCAAGACACTAATAGGTAGACACCAGTGAAACAAGAAGTAGTGCTTTCCCAGTAGCTCAGTATGATGAGAAATAGCTTAGTTGTTAATTTTGCATACCCAGACATGGTATGAATCCCGGGAGTGGTACTAAGATGTATGCAGATCTACACACAAGGAATCAGGAATAAATGTAAAAACAGTCAGGTAGTGTTAACAGATATTTTCCCCACAGGTTTAATAGGTAAATTAATGTCGTTAGTAGCTGTATGAAGGGTATACTAATAAACTGTACAACTGTTCAAATGTCTCACAATATGTCTGCAAATTACAGCAGGATAGGTACATACCACATGCACTCTTCCTGATTCATGTCTCTCAAGTTTCATGCTGTCATGGCTAGTGGTAACTGCTGCCAATCACCCTGGACACACAACAGTTGAAGTATGCCAGCAGCACACTCACATAGCAGTTCAGGAACTCCTCCTGTGACAGATATGTAACCCTGACATGTACGAGTCCCCTCTAGTCATGTACCCACAGTTGTCATGGTTCACCCCACTGCATTCCAGGCTGCCAGTTTAATAGGTATAATCACAAAAACAGACACCAGCCAACACAGGTTCCTGAGTTCTAAATAAACCTAAAGACAAGCAATGATAAAAACACAGAAGAACTGGTACGACCAAGGTTTCCACTTTCAATTGAAGTTTTAATGTTAAAACATAAGCCCTTTCGTAGAAAAAAACACTTCATCAGATGCTAATAAATACAACTAAAATGTATTTTTATTTATATAACCTCTAGCAAGCACTAGTAGTCACATGATACAAATTAAGTGAAGACAATTAACATCATAGGGTGTAACGTGCTCACTGACCTACTAAGTAGAAAAAAATGCATATAAACATGCACTAGTATTTGTAAAAAGCACTTATAAAAAAATATATAAAAAAATCACATTCACATATAAAAAACATATATACATATATAGAAAGTCTTTTAAATGCAACTTTAAGTATAACATTTGTATATTTATAAATATATATATACAGCAATACCAGAAATACCATTTGGAGATTTGCTTGAGAGAAGGCTTGGTCCCAAGGGGGCTACTCATCCTTAAAATTCCTTCACATAGAGATTGTGATCATGAATTACTTACTGAATAGCAGAAAATTAACCTCATTGCCAGTATGGGCTATTTAAAACTTTTAATAGCCTCAGCAGAGAAAGAAATTAAAATGATGTTAGTGTCTGTCAAACAACAGCATGATGAACCTTTGAATCAGTTTGGTCAAGAGTTACTAGACAAGTATACAATTGTTGTTCTTGACTCTGTCTGTGCATGAAAGGAAACTTATTAAATGAAAAAATGAAGAAAATTTCTAGGGACCGCCAGGACTTCCAATCTGGCAATGTTTGACCTGGCCAAGATACAATGAAAGTAAGAGGGTGGATTCTAGTCAGAATGCAACAGCAGTTTCTACCCCCCTCCCCCTCCACCGACTCATGCCTTCACAAATGAATTAATGGTTCCCTCAGTGAGTGATGACATGAAGCAGGTTTTTCTGCAAAAGTGCTTATGTTTTAACATTAAAACTTCAATTGAAACTGGAAATCTTGGTCTCACCTGAGTTCTTCTGAGTTTAATAGGTATGTTTGTGATACAGAAGATATGGCCCATAGGTAGATGTAAAGTGAGGG
Source organism: Protopterus annectens (assembly GCF_019279795.1). Taxonomy (NCBI): domain Eukaryota; kingdom Metazoa; phylum Chordata; order Ceratodontiformes; family Protopteridae; genus Protopterus; species Protopterus annectens. Next base: position 1,750,865,554 of record NC_056729.1, read on the forward strand.
CAGACCCATAGAGTATTGGCAGTACTGATGTGGGTGGAAAATAGCAGCACAGACATTTGTTAAGTGAGTTTTTGTCTCTACCCCCACCCCTCATCTGCATCAATAACCATTATTCATATACTGCAGGTATGTCATTATCCAAACCTATTTTTGGGACTTCTGCTCTATTATTTTTTTCATATATTTGATTGGTTCCATGTTAACATACCTTGTTGAAATACCATTGCTGGTGGCCTGTTGCCATCAATGTTACATGCATGTTGTTATAATGCATACCGTTGTTCCATGTATGCATGTGTTCTCTTTGTTATACAACTGTTTAAAAACTGTTTTATGGATTTAATTGGAAAACCAATGGACGCTGTTATCACTAATATGGAAATGTGTTCTGCATGACTAACCAACATATTCTGTAAACCCTCACCATCACAACACAATTGGGAAGGCAGATCGCAGCAGATCTGCCTGTCCTGCCTCAACTGGCCATGGCACTGTGCCCCAGCATGTCTGGGACCCAACCTGGGACATCCTTGTCCATTGGTCCTGCACCACCTTCGGGTGGAACTGCCTCAGGTCACCAACAAACATTTCTGGGGTTTAGTGCACAGAACCATCCACTTGGAGTTGGCTGGCCAGGTGCACCAGATTGAGGGCAGCCTGGCATACCTCAAAGAGCAGGTTGCCCCTGCTGTCCAGCCTGAAGCACAGACAACGTTGGGGCCGTGAAGGTGCAGTGCTGACTGCCCATGGTTGGAGACCTCAGTCCTACTGTATCCATTTGGGGGCTCATGGGCTTAGGATTCCTAGCCACCCTCCCCATCAAAGGTGTTCACCCACCACTTGTATCAAACTCTGCCCCTGTAGCCTGTCTTTTCTGTCTACCTCTCCTACCCAACCTACCTCCCCACATGTCCCTATATCCCTTCCCCAACATTCCTCTCTCACCTTAAAAGAAAAAGGGCACTCTGTCCCCCCTCAAAAAAAGTAATTGCTCCATACATGGCTATCCCTTTCACACACAAGTCCTTGGGACACAACTAATTTGGTCCAATTGGCTACACAACTTATTTCTGTTGTTCTCACCCCTCTCTCTGGGGTGTGAGGGTCAAATTACATATACAAAGACAATAGAACTGTCCAGCTGTTGCTGCAGAAGAAACGGGTAGCTATGGTGCTTTCATACAGCTGTCTTGCACATCCCTACCTGTCTTTCATCATGTTCTACCTGGCTTACCCCCATTTCACCACCTATCACCCCTTTTTTCTTTTCTTTATTTAATATTAGTGTGAGTTTGTGTGGATGTAAGTGAAGCCAAGCAGCCTTGCTTACCTCTGTGCAAACCCACTTAAAACTGCTTATAACTGCTCTAATCATTCTGTGTCATCCACATACTGTTCTGCTTAGCAACAGAATAACTAGTTTGCCACAGCTTGAACCCAGGACCCTTTACACTATAGTCACAGCAGCATACCACTTGGTCATCTGGGAATTAAGAGATGAATGGTGTTTTTCAAATATATTCTTCATTAAAGCCAGGTAACAGTAACAGAAAAACAGCCCTGCCAGGACTTGAACCCAGGACTCTTTACATCATAGTCCTAGCAACATACCACTAGGCCATCTGGGAAGTGAGAAATCAATGGTGTTTTTTAAGTATATACTGCAATGAAATCCTGTAACAGTCCTGCAATACAGAAAATACTGCCACATATTGAGGCTAGGACCTTCAAAATGACAGCCATGGCTATGCAGCAGTAGGCCAGCTGATGTTGGGGGACTTAATAGTGTTGTTTTGGAATATGTTCTGCAGTAAACTCTAGTAACAGTACTGACAGTGCAATGTGCTGCTGACTGTTGCATTCAGACCCTTTTGAAGCACACACAGCAATGCACTAGTAGGCCATCTAATTTCTGGAGAACTAAGATATCTTTTTAGATATACTCTTCAGTGATGTCATTTAACAGCACTTTAAACATCTCACCCTGACAAGTGTAGGTCGAAGAATTCAATGAACAACAGTGCACTGTAACACAGCAGTAGTCTACCTTCAACCTTTGGGAATCACAGTTCCTGTTAACTACACATCCTGACTAACAGTGGCACAGCTTCCCCATATCATGTGTTAACTGATAGCACACCAGGGTCTGTGATGGACAAACTGAATCAGTACACAGCCAAACACATGTTGATGGATTTATTGGAGGCCTATCATGTCAGGTACAGTGCAAGACTGCACACACCACTGCTGAATGATAGGATGACTAGCAAGTACTGTGTATCTGTATCTGCAACATTCCTGGTAACAACCTCCATGGTAAATGCCAGGTGTGTTCTGAGTTACTGCTTAACAGTATCACATACACTGATCCCGTTGACTTAGTCTACCTGCTAGCAGATAGGTGCACTGCAAAATACAATCATCTGTCCCCCCTCTGATCCTTCCATCATCCATGATAGTTGTCCTGCAAATCTCCATACATCAAGTCTTGCAGGTTCAACCATGGCAACACACACTGCTTCCATGGCATTGCATAGAACCCCAGGAGGTATTTGACACCATATTTGGCCACAAATACCTTCACCATTGAGCATCCTATTCATCTACAGCCCACATACTGCCATCAGTCCAGCATAGTGGATAAATGGCCATTACCATCCCCTTGCACACAGGTGTTACCAGTACAAACCATGTAAAGTAGCAGGCCACTACCCTGACAAATCCAACTTGTAATGCCATGGATTGTAATATTATGGATCCCATAAAGAAGGACACAGGCAATTTGCAAGCACTGGAGGCCACCCAGTTTGGATTCCCCAAGCACAGTTCCTGACTGCTGGGCCTAGCTGACTGGGTGGAGGCTGTCACCAAGGCTCTGTATGAGAGAATCGCACTACATGGGGCTTACCTCGAGTTAGCCAAGGCCTGTGACAACATCCCCTACCAGGTCATCATCAAATAGCTGCCAGCAGTGACATAAATCAATGTCTCCTCCTGTGGGTGGCCAAATGGCTGACTGAGAGGGTCCTGAAACTCAACATGGGCACACCCACTTCCAATACCAGACCCGTTAGTACTGGAGTACCCCAGGGATCTGTCCTGGGACCCCTTCTGTATTGCAACTATATGTCAGATGTCAGAGGTACAGGCAAAAATGACAGACATGTGGCCAACCATGTTTGCCAACAATTATCACTGAGGGGCTGTCAGTGACTCCACAAACAATGTACACATACTGCAAGAGGGTCAAACATCAACTGAAAACTACTGTCACGTGCATGGTGTCACACCACATGCTATACAAGGTATCCTCATACCATTTGGCAAAGGCACAACACCTACTGAATACCACATGACTGACAACCCACAAAGCACACAACCTGTGTTGAGAGACCTGGGTACTCAGGAATATAACCCCACATGTGACCATCATGTAGCAGCAGTGGTCATAAAACACTGAGTGGATCAGGCCTCAAAATGGTGTAAACAACACACACACACACAGACGGTATGAATGTCATAGACAGCAACCCACCCACCCAGTTAAAGCAGTCACTGCTAATATTAGAACCCCTACCTATCTAGCTATTTGTACTACAGTATTATGCAGTTATTACACGGGCCACATAGCTTACTGGGGTACATAGTGTCTGAGGTGACTGCTAAGGTGAGTGTCATCAGAAGGCCTTCTAAACTAGGGCAATGGGTACCATAGTGGGCTCCACAGGCCTCAAAATGATATAATCAACACACCCACACAGGAGATGAGTTTCTCACACAAAATCATTCAAACACACACAGTGCTGGGATTAGAACACCTACCTATCTAGCTACTTATACTACACTATTACACAGTTATTAAATGTGCCACAGAGCTTACTGGACTACAGATGTGACTGCTAAGGTGAGTGTCATCAGAAGGCATTCTAAAGTAAGGCAATGGGTACCATAGTGGGCTCCACAGGCCTCAAATGATATAATCAACACACCCACACAGGAGATATGCTTCTCACACTCAGTCATTCATACACAAACAGTTGTCAGTGCTGGTATTAGAACAACTACCTATCTAGCTACTTGTAGGACAGTATTTCTCAGTTATTACACGCGCCACAGAGCTTACTAAGCTACAGAGGGTCTGAGATGACTGCTAAGGTGAGTGTCATCAGAAGGCCTTCTAAAGTAGGGTAATGGGTAGCATAGTGGGCTCCACAGGCCTCAAAATGATATAATCAGCACACCCCCATATGTTATGTGTCTCACACACAATCATTCATACACATACAGTCACCAGTGCTGGGATTAGAACACCTAACTATTGAGCTACTTGTATTACACTATTACACAGTTATTACACACACCATGGAGCTTACTGGGCTACAGTTTCTCAGGTGACTGCTAAGGTGAGTGTCATCAGAAGTCCTTCTAAAGTACGGCAATGGGTAACATAGTGGGCTTCACAGGCTTCAAAATGATATAATCAGCACACCCATAGGTTCACAAGTTTATAGGTAGGTACTAGGCTATCGGCCTTGGGGCCTATACAAGCCCAGCCAAAAAGGTACCCTGGCTTTTGCTACCCAAGAAAATTATTTTCCTGTGCCACTGTCAAGCACAGCTACAGAGGTGATCTCTTGGGTGAATTTCCTATTTCCCATCCAATCATCAAGATTTTTCTTGAAGAGTGCTAATGAGGAGCTATGTTTGATATAGATAGGTAGTTTATTCCAAAGTATGGGAAGTCTCTGGGACAGGAATCTATCCCTCCAGCATGTTCTGTTTAGGTCCCTAGAGCATGTAGCTCGGATGGATTTCTTTAAGTGGAGCATGTACAGCATCTCTGGGTTCGACATAGCTTTGTATGTTAGGCAGAGATCACCTCTGAGTAGGCGATATGCAATGGAGTAAAGCTGGAGTTTTTTGAGACGGTCTGTGTAGGGCATCTGTTTGAGGCTGGTAATCCACTTTGTGAGGTATTTCTGTGGCCTTTCCAGTTGTTGTAGATGTCTTGTGAGGTACATACCAAAAGGGGAGTTGTACTCTATAATGGGTCTAATGAGTGATGAGTAGAGGGGAACAATGACCTTTTTTTTCTGGATGAGAAACCTTTTGTGATGAGGTGTGCCATGTAGAAGGATTTCCTGACTACTGTGGTGATGTGATTATCAAAGGAGAGACTACTGTCCACCTGTGTCCCAAGGTTTCTTATCACACTTTTGGTGTTAAGTATACTACCGCCTATGTTGTAGTTCATAGGTACAGAGTTTTAACCAAAGGGGATGACAGTGCACTTTTTGGCATTGAACTTGAGGCCATGGCTTTGACACCAGGCATCTGTATCAGTGAGGCCCTTTTGTAGGATGTCCATATCATTAGGAGTTTCGATTATGGCTCCTAGTTTGCAGTCATCTGTGAACTTCATTAGCCAAAGACCGTCTGTGTTAGCCTGTACATCAGATAAGTAGATATCAAACAGGAGAGGACCCAGGACTGAACTCTGTGGTACTCTACTTGTCACTGGTCTGAAGTCGGATTTGGAATCTGTTACTTTCACAGTGTGGGTTCTGTCGGTGAGCCAGTTGGCAACCCAACTTGTGACATAGGGATTTATATCTAGTTTAGTGAGTTTATCTATAATTCCAGAGTGGGGGATGGTGACAAAAGCCTTGGAAAGATCTAGATACGCTGTGTGAACCACCTTACCATTGTCTACAGCTTTGGTGACTGCTTCAAAGAAGTTTATCAGGTTTAGGAGACATGATCTGCCTTTTAAAAACCTGCACTGGGTGGGGTCCAGAGTTTGGAGACTGCCAGTGTCTTTGTTTATAAGTTCCATGATGATACGTTCCATGGCCTTGCAAACTAGGCTCATCAAGCTAATGGGGCGGTAGTTCCTGGGATCAGTGGTGGCTCCCGCCTTGTGGAGTGGGATAACCATTGCTGTGCACCATTCAGCAGGCACAAAGTTTGAGGTGAGGCTATGAATGAACATGGTACTTAAGTGGGGTGCCAGTTCATTCTGTAGCTCATGTAGAACGCAGACTGGGATGTTGTCTGGTCCCATGGATGCTGTGTTCTTGGCTTTGGAGAGTGTGGTTTTTACCTGTGCAGCCATGATTACAGGAACTTTGCATTCTTCCGGTATAGAGATGGGCTCTTTCGTGGGTGAGAGGGGGTTAAAGTTAGCATTGAACCTATCTGCCAGGATGTTGACAATATCTGTGCTGTAACTCAGAGCAGATCTGAGTATTGCCATTGAGATTCTTGCTATAGCTATAGAATGCTTTGTGGTTGTCTTTCGAATCAGTGGCAATTTTGTTTTCGTAACTAGCATTGGAGGATTTTATCAGGAATCGCAGCTTACTAAGGCTGACCAGGGAGCTCCTCCACTCATGGGATTTTACTCTCTTTTGCAACAGTTTCTTCCTTCTGTTGTACAGTTTGTTTATGGCAGGGGACCACCAGATTGGCTTCCTTTTTTTGGAGGATAGCATTTTGATTCTGTTTGGGATGGCACAATCCACGCACTCATGTAAGTGCTTATAAAGTGCAATTGGGTAGGATTCAGTAGTCATAACTGTATTGTCCATCTGCATGGGTGTCATGAAGTTCACCACTTCTGTCTTAAGAAACATGAAGTTGGCTTTGGAGAATTTTTTTACCATGTTTTCCTTAATGGGGGTGGGGGCAGGATGTGGATATCTAGGGTAATTAGCTTATGGTTGGATCGGACCAATGAGGCGTTGACTTCAGGTGTGGATCACCGGTCACTCATGTTGGTAATGACTAGATTTAGGATATTGCTGCCTCTGGTGGGGGTGTGGATAAGTTGATCAAGGGCATTGGAGTTTATGAATTCCAGAATGCATTGAGCAAAGGAGTTGGTACATGAGTAGTTTTCCCAGTTAATGGTGGGGTAGTTGAAATTGCCCATTATTAGGGTGTTTGGTTGAACCCTAATATTTTCCAGTACATCAAGAAAAAAGGAGTGGGAATCCTGGGGCATGGTGCTTGATCTGTAGCAATTTGGATTGCAGTTTTGCCCAGAGTTAGTTGCACTTGGATAACCTCGGCTGCATTATGCTGAGCAACTAGCCTGGAGTTGTGAATATCCTTAATGAATATGAACACACCTCCGCCTTTGGTGTTCCAGTCCAGGTTACATGGCCGAAAAGTGTGGTATGAGTTATAGTCTGGTAGTGCAGGGGTGCTCTCTGGAGCCTTGAACCAGGACTCCGTCACTTCACAGATATCGATGTTCTCCATTTTAAGGAGTGCCTCGAGTGAGTACATTTTGAGATTTAGACTTCTAGCATTGAGTAGCGTCACCCTCAGTTTTTGATTGCCTGTTCCTGTTACGGTGGTGAATTTGTCATTTAAACCTTGCCTAAAAAAGGCACTATAGGGGGCGGCAAGAAGCTTAGCCAATATCCAGAATCCCAGGGGTGACAGGTGCAGGCCATCTCTGGCAAAGCATCGTGGTCTGTCGACCATGTCACCCAGGCAGACAGATACTGGATCCCTTTAGAATGGCACCAGAAGCTTAGCCAATTGTTGAAGTCAATCATTTTGTCCTTGTACTGCAGCATCATTCTGGGTGATGGCAGAATGCTACTCAGGGCTAGGGTCATACCTGCCTGGGCTACAAGATCAGAGAGCTCTTCCATGTCTCTTTTCATGTAGTCCGGGGAAGTACGTCTCAGGTCATTCACAGCAACATGGACAATGACAGAGTCATATTTGTACTTGTTGTGGAGTGACCTGAGTGTGTGGGTTATATGGTGGATCCTGGCACCCAACAGGCAGCTGACAGTAACCTACTCCTTGTTTAGCCTGATGAGTGGGACATCAGTTTGCCTGACTATAGAGTCACCTATGACTAGTGTGCTGGGTACGTTGTTTTGCCTTATTGGCTGTGGTTGAGGAGATATGCTTCTCATACACAAACATTCATACACACACAGTCACCAGTGCTGGGATTAGAACACATACCTATCTAGCTACGTGTACTACAGTATTACACAGTTATTGCATGTGTCACGGAGCTTACTGGGATACAGAAGGTCTGAAGTGACTGCTAAGGTGAGTGTCATTAGAGGGCCTTCAAAACTAGGGCAATGCCCAGTGTTATTTTGGCCAAGGTTTCAATATACTCTCACCTGCAAACACACACACACAATGGTAGGTGATCTCAGATTGCAAGCACTACCTCAGTACTGTTAAGCAATGGAGCTCACCTTCATATTGGTACATGGCAGTACTTACATGAGGTGTGCAATTGCCTGCAGAAGAACAGCACTCTATGCCTTTCAGTGTGTCTGTATCTGTCTATGACTCTCTGCCTGTGTGTATCCCCCTCTCTCTCAGTTTCTTTCTCTCTCTCTCTCCCTCCACCTGTCTCTGCCACTGTAGGATTGATATATATGTATATGTTGCCCTTACATATGCACATGTATCACACTCACCAGATGCAGACATATCAAATATGGGCCACCTACAGATAGCTGAAGGTATGGCTGTGTGATAGGGGTTGGTAGAGACAGTTTAGCTGTACATAGCTGTCTGTATGTACTGACATATAGCCACAATACATTTGTAGAAGCTGATCTGGGTTTACACATGGGCTGTGATTCTCTAAGTGTAGGAGCATGCCCAGTGTGACACTCCATATTGAGTGTTGGACTCCATTCCACAGATAGTTGTACTCCGGTCCGGGCTTTTTGTGTGCTATGACCATAAGTCCCAAAAGTAAACAGAACTGCCCTAGAGGTACTGGCTTTGTTTTAGCAGACTTTTTTCTGATATATCTGAAGTCTGACACTACAATGTATTCAGTCATTTCCTACTGACAGAAATCCTCAGGTCATCACAGTGTTTTTTCCAGTAGAATACAAGATCTATGATGCACAGACCAATATTATGAGCCCAAATATGCACAGTCTTGCCCAAAAATGCCAGTTGAGAGATGTGGCAACAGCCAGATGATTGATGAAGCTTTGTAAACAGTCCAGCAACTTGGTACTATCCTGGCTATGGATCCCCTGCTTGTGTGGTATTCTTCCTACCTGACAGGTCATATCCTGGTGTAGCCATACCTCTGAACAGTACATTTCTTATCAGATGATCCGGGGGTATGTCCAGCAGTGTCATCCACTCTACATAAAGTTGTGTTACTATGGCACATTAGTTGCATACACTTGAAGACTGACGTTACAAACTAATGACAGACATTACTGTATCAGACGTCCTAACCTGCGGACAAGTCCTGGTAATGGAAAACACCTTAGCCTATCAGCTTCCTTGGAATGTAGAGCACTATTCACTACACATGCCTATCATGTTGTCTTTGTCCCACTTTCACTTATGACCTTGTCCAGATGTCTTGCTGACAGAGGTTTGGGGTTATGGGTGTGGGTATTGAGTGCAGTCTACTGTGCAGAAATGTCCATCATATGTGTAGTATAAGCCACATAGCACAGTAACTTACAAGTATGTCAGTGGCAGAGCAGGGCAGGGCAGAGTAATCTGGTGTACCACTGACACACAGTTGTGTGTGGTTTGATCGGTTGCTATGACATTAGTAGGGTATGGGCCCTGAGGCCCTTATCATCCACACAGATGAGAATGTAGGCCATGTTACGATGTGTCAGCACACAGAGCCCCTGTCCATCAAGGGACACAGGGGGATCACAGTACTGTAGTTTCTGGTTCCCGTGCATGTCTACAGGGAGCACAGGGTATTCAGGCACTTGTCTTGTCATGCCACAAGTTATCATGTTGATTGGAACAGCCCTGACAATGTGTACTCTACTGCTATTTCCCTGCAGACATACATGTTACTGGATTTCTGTGGGAATGGGGTGGGCACCTGTTAACTATACACATTTGCACAGACTGAGCTGATACTTGCTTTACATTTTGGTTCCATTTTGCATAATATCTTGCCCTGTGTTGTAGACTATAAGCATATCACTACAGACAATAAGGCTGGACTGTAATGGCACACATAGGTTCATAGGTTCACAGGTTCAGAGGTTGGTACTAGGCTATCAGCTCTGGAGCATATACAAGCCTAGCCATAACAATTCCCTGGATATTTCTTCCCGCAATTTTTACTTTCTTGGACCCCTGTCTAGCAGGGCGACTGACATGATCCCCAGGGTGAATTTTCTATCTCCCATCCAATCATCAAGGTGCCTTTTGAAGAGGGCCAAGGAGGCAATCTGCTTGACATGTATGGCAGTCTATTCCAGAGTATGGGGAGTCTCTGGGTCAGGAACCTATCCGTCCAGCATGTTTTGTTCACTGTGATGATAAGGTTTAAATCTCTGGAGCGTGTGGCTCTGAGGGATTGAGATTTCTTTAAGTGGAGCATGTCCAATAGCTCAGGGTTTGACATAGTTTTGTATGTTAAGCAGAGATCACCTCTGAGTAGACAATATGCCACAGAGTATAGTTGGTGTTTGCATATGTCATCTGTTTTAGGTCTGTGATTCTTTTAGTGAGGTATTTCTGCGGCCTTTCCAGCTGCTGCAGATGTCTTGTGAGGTACATACCAAAGAAGGAATGGGTCTAATGAGGGATGAGTACAGTAGGACAATTACCTGTTTTTTCTGGATGAAAAGCCCTTAGTGATGAGGTGTGCCATATAGAAGTATTTCCTAATTGTTGTGGCGATGTTGTTATTGAAGATGAGACCACTGTCCACCTGTGTCCCTAAGTCTCTCATTACACTTCCAGTGTTTAGTGTACTGCCACCTATGGGGTAATTCATGGGTACCTGTTTTTTTCCCAAAGGGGATAACTATACATTTCTTGTCATTATGTTTGAGCCCATGGCTCTGGCACCATGCATCTGTTTCTGTAAGGCCCTTTTGTAGACTATCCACATCACCTGGGGATTCAATAACGGCTGCCAGTTTGCAGTCATCTGTGAACTTTGTTAGCCAGAGTCCTTTAGTGTTGGCCTGTACTTCAGAGAAGTAGATGCCAAGCAAGAGAGGTCCCAGGACTGAACCCTGAGGTACTCCACTTTCACTTGTATGGAGCTGGATTTGGAGTCAGCTACTTTTACAGTGTGGGTTCTGTCAGTAAGCCATTTAGCAACCCATCGAGTGACGTAGGGATTAATGCCCAGCTTAGTAAGTTTGTCTATGATTCCAGAGTAGGGGGTGGTGTCAAAGGCCTTGGCAAGGTTTAGATAGGCTGTGTGGACTGCCTTACCCTTGTCCACAGCTTTGGAGACTGATTTGAAGAAGTCAATCAGGTTCAGGAGACAAGATCGGCCCTTCACGAACCCATACTGGATCCCCTTTAAATGACACCAGAAGCTTAGCCAAGCGTTGAAGTCGATCATTTTGTCCTTATACTGTGGTATCATTCTGGGTGAAGGCAGGATGCTACTCAGGGCTAGAGTCATACCTGCCTGGGCCACATGATCTAAGAGCTCTTCCATGTCTCTTTCCATGTAGTCCAGGGAGGTACGTCTCAAGTCATTCACTCCAACATGGACAATGACAGAGTCGTATTTGTACTTGTTGTGGAGTGTACTTGAGTGCATGTGTTATGTGGTGGATCCTGTCATCTGACAGGCAGCTGACAGTAATTTTCTCCTTGTTCAGCCTGGTGAGTGGGACATCAGTGAGCCTGACTACAGAGTCACCTATGACTAAAGTGTTGGGTACATTGTCTTGCCTTAGGGGGTGTTGTTGGGTGGCACACTGGTGTTGTGAGCTATGTGTCACTTTGGTTGTGACTAGTGTTTGTTTGCATTTCAGCTTCGGAGGTCCTTGTTGCTTGGGCAGATTAATGTTAAGGGCCTCCACATATGTGGGTTTAGTGTTGCTATGTGTGGGTGTTGATGTTGTGGGTTTTGAAGGACTATGTGTTGCTTGAGGTGTAGTGCAGGTGTTAACCTTCTCTTGACTGTCTAGTACAATCTTGGCTGGAGAGACCTTTGCTTCCAGTTTGGCTATGTAAGTGCATCTCTCACAGGTTGTAGTGTTGGGTGGTAGGAGGAGAGGGTTGTCTATGTACATGAAGCAGTTGGTGCATTACCCCAGTTTGCCTAGATTCACCAGGTGGACAGGAGAAATCACCAGAAGCTGACCCTTGGACATGCCTGTTTAGGTGCTTTTTTTGTAAAGTACAAGAGCTGCTTTCCCTTACCTTTGCAAGGTATTTTGCAGTTATAGGCAGTTTAGTGCCTAAGATTAATGTCTCATTATTGACAAGGAGAGCTGAGTGCTTGTATCAGTTTCAGGCTTTCTAGTGCTTTCCAGCAGGTTCTAGAGCAAGTGCTAGTCACAGGGCTTCAGATTTTAGTGCTACTACTGAGAAATCAGCTAGTTCTAAGGGAAAATTTGAAGAGCAGACTTTCTGCCACCTGAAATAGTTTAACCATCGCCCTCAGGACTGCACAATGCAAAAAATGCACAAACACATATGGCTGTAAGCCAGAAAGTTGAAAGGGATAGGGATCAGCCCAAAAGGGCTAATAAAATTACAATTTCAGAGATGGAAAATACTCCACTAGTGTTAGATAGGCAGTACAATGCTCACCACTCCCACTGGTAAGCAGTAGGACTTCCCTCCACCACAGCAAGATCTGGATAGCAATAAACACAGAAAATAAAGCTGTGAGACAAGCAAATCCTGGGAACTAGACTATACTGGCTAGGAAAGGTGGGAAATGAGCAAACAAGATAGTATTTCTTTGAGATTCAGACTTTTTGCTCTACAGAGCCTTAATGCAACTACAGGACCTGCTGTGCTACCAATGTGTAAGTCTGTAGAGAGGTATTTCATCATTGTTAGCATTTGTGGGCCTTTGCCAGACATTTCATTATGGTTTCTTACAGCTGACTTGCTGGGTGAGGCTGAGGGGTGAGTATGGGACACCCACAGTGACAACCATGCCTGTGACCTATGACCCCCCGTTAGTTGGCCCCACATATACTGCAGCGGTATCTGGTACCTTGGGTACTACTGCATAGTGTGGGAAAGGCAGTACTGGGCAAACATTTCATGGTGTCCCACACTGCTGTCACTTGTCTGCTGCTATGCTGGTAGGCCACCCCACTCCCTTGCATGCATCCTGCATTACCATAGCTACAAGCATATACAGCCAGTAGACAACCAGAAACTGGAGCAGCATGCACAGGCAGATAGAAAAGGAGACATAACACATACATCTACCCCCTCCCTACAAAGACAGATAACATTGACACACTAAACTGCTACACAATCCTGATTGTTTGTCAACAATAGCCATAAATACACAGACCTCTCAAAAGTTCAGAGTCATACAGAATGTTCCGGCTTTCTCATGACATAGAAGGCCTCTTACACATAACATGTCTGTCAGTCTGATACATCACTGGGATGATATGTGGAATGCAGGCACTAAATGATGATATACCCCACCTATCACCCTCTTACTGCATGACATCTGGACAAAGCCCGACATACTTGGGGGACAAAGGTCCAAAAACAGGGGCATATGTGAAATACTGCTGTTATAAACTGAGACAGTTGCTGGTGTAACAGGGTTTCTTGTAACATATCTTTTCTGAGGGATATGAAGTCAGAAACACAACTTGATGATACCATTTACTGACTGCAATTCCCACAGTATGCTACTGATTTTACAAAGACAAAGAATGTCTGAGGAACACACCAAACATGAGACTCCAAAATCTGGCCATTCTGCAGATAGCCATACAGTTGAGAGTTATGTCAACCACATAACGCTGCCAGACTTAAAATCATGCAGAAAGTCCATGTCCACACAAACCCTGTTAAACTAGCATTAATCCAACTGTATAACAATAATACATACATGCTGTCCCTAAGACTGAAACCTTTTTCTCCATTTTGTTGGGCTGTCTCCACAGTTTCTGTTGTAAGAGGTATATCCAACTAACCTCTGAGATGCTGTTGTTCACACACCTCCATGAAGTCCTCCTCACAGGCAAGGAAAAGGGCCAATGCCCAAATGAAGTACTCTCTTATAGGACTGTGTTGCCATGGACTGTGTTGCCATGCCATTGGCTATAGGAATAACAACACAGCTATTCTGCATGCAATTAGCAAGTGGGGGACACCAACTGGTGCACAGGCCTTCACCTGGTCATGAGCATTACCTATTAAAGGCAAGCTGCTGCTTATGCACAACATGTGTATATCTCTACTGCTGTAGACAGAGATAGAGAGAGAGAGAGAGAGAGAGACACACACACAAACAGGAATCAAAACCAGCAATACTTGGAAAAAAGGTATGTCAAACAAGTAAGCATGTAATTAATGCAGTAAGGGGTATGTAATAATGGAAAATAGGATGTTTAACAAATATATCTCAATAAAGCTTGCTGTACTGATATATTGCTGATAATATCCTATGGAAATAGCATCAACTCTCAAAGCAAACATTGCATCTCTAGTGCTCTTTCCTGGGTTAAAACCATAGTGCTGATCTTTGATCATCACCTCCCTTCTTAACCTAGCTTCCACTACTCTTTCCCATGACTTCATGCTGAGACTGATCAGTGTTATCCCTCGGTAGTTACTACAGCTGTGCACATCCTTATTCTCAAAACCATTACACAAAAACTTTTTCTCTACTCCTCATGCATCTTTCCACTTTCCAAGATTTCATTAAACAATCTGGTTAAAAGCTTCACTGCTATTTCTCCTAAACACCTCCATGCTTCCACAGGTATGTCATCTAGACCGACAGCCTTTCCATTCTTCATCCTTTTCATAGCTATCCTTACGTCCTACTTGCTAATCTGCTGCACTTCCTGATTCACCATACCCAGATCATCCAACCCTCTCTCTCTCTCTCTCTCTCTCTCAGGCTCTTCATTCATCAGCCCCTCAAAGTACTCTTTCCATCTGCTCAACACACTCTTCTTGCTTGTGGGTATGTTTCCCTCATTATCGTTTATCACCATTATCTGCTGCACATCTTTCCTAGCTCAGTCCCTCTGTCTGCCAATCAGTATAGGTCATTTTATCCAACCTTAGTGTCCAACTTTTCATGCAACTCTTCATATGACTCATCCATAGCCTTCACCACCTCTCTTTTTGCCATGAACCTCATCTCCTTATAATCCTGTCTACTTTCTTCATCTCTCTGACAAACCCACTTCTTCACCAACCTCTTTCACTGTATACTCTCCTGTACTTCCTCATTTAACCACAAGGTCTCCTTGTCCTCATTCCTCTGTCAAGATGTCACACCAAGCACCTTTGTAACCATCTCCCTTACTAGCTCTGCTGTAGTTACCCAGATATTCATAAACTCTTCACTGCCACCCATTGCCTGTCTTAACTCTTCCCTGAACTCCACCTCACAATCTCCCTTTTTCAGTTTCCACCATTTCACCCTTGGTGCTGCCCCCACACCCCTCCTCCACTTCTCAATCATCAACACCATCCTACAGAACAACATTCCATGCTGTCTAACTACACTTTCCCCTGCCACCACTTTCCAGTCTACAATCTCCTTCAAACTGGCCCTCTTGCATAGGATATAATCCACCTGTGTGCATCTTCCTCCACTCTTGTATGTGGGTCTATATTACATTGTCAAACATTTACATGTTTGAACGTCATATTGTCGATACCAGATAATAGAACATGTAAATGTTCGAACGTTTCAACAGAGATCTCCATACAGTGCGTAAATGGATGTTTTCCATTGTCTGCACTGTACTGTGATCTCAGAGTTGGTATATTTTAAGAGCAGAAGTGTGGGGTGCAGGGGGGCTTGCCCCCCCTGCTTAACCTTTCAGGTAGGTTTTTTCTGTTGTTTTTCTTTTTGATTTTCCAACTTTTAAGAGTTCAAACACATGGTGTTGACCATATGATGTTTGAACTTTTAACAGTTCGATGATCTAATATAGACCCCTTGTATGTCACCCTATGCTCCTACTGCTTGTTGAAATACGTATTTACCACAGCGATGTCCATCTTTTTTGCAAATAATACTACCATCACAGCTTCTGCTTTCCTTTGCTTAACACCATACCTACCCATCACATCTTAATCCCCTCTGTTCCCTTCCCCAACATGGCCATTGAAATATGCTCCAATTACCACTCTGTCACCCTTGGGTATAGTCATCACCACTTTATCCAACTTACTCCAAATTTCTTCTTTCTCATCCATCGTACAACCAACCTGCGGAGCACATGCACTAACAACAGTCATCCTTACACCATCAATTTCCAGCTTCATAAACATCACTCTATCTGACACTCTTTTCACCTCCAAAAAACACTCTTGGCACACTGTTCCATTAGGATAATCCCTACCCCATTTTCCCTCCCATCCACACCATGATAGAACAATTTAGACCTGCCTCCAAAACACCTAGCTTTACTCCCCTTCCATCTGTTCTCTTGCACACACAATATATTAACCTTCCTTCTGTTCATCATATCAGCTAGCTCTGTCTCTACACCAGTCATACTGACAACATTAAAATTTCCTACCCTCACTACCACACTAGTAGCCTTTCTCCTCTCTTCCTGCCATATGAGTGTGAGACACTCTCCAAGGTTTGTCTGTGAATACAAAGACTATTGTGCTATCAAATCACTTGTGTGCTACAGCAGTATTAAGAAAGTGTCACTAATTTTGGCCCACTGCCCCCCCCATGTATGTGTAGCATCCTCCAGATGTCCTGCTCTAACAGATTGAGAGGAATGACTGAGCAGAAAGAGTGTAAATACAGCATGACATACTGACATAGAACAGAAATGTATATCAGGTATCACCTGTGCACATGTCAGAGTAAGAGTGTAAATACAGTGTGTCAAACTGACATAGAACAGAAATGTATATCAGGTATTACCTGTGCACATGTCAGAGTAAGAGTGTAAATACAGTGTGTCATACTGACATAGAAAAGAAATGTATATCAGGTATTACCTGTGTACATGTCAGAGTAAGAGTGTAAATACAGTGTGTCATACTGACATAGGATATAAATGTATATCAGGTATTACCTGTGCACATGTATGTATGAATGAGTAGGTGTACCTGGCCACATCATGACAACAGACATGGGATGCAAAACGTCAGATAAATAAGCTGTACATGTTGTGCACATGTGTAATCGTATTTCTGTGTATCCATGATTTCTACAGCTACTGGTTGTTGCACACAGACATGGTTACTAGAATAAGCATGATTATCAGCTTGAAACTGAAGAGATGTCCAGCTGTGTTATGAACTTGTGTCCATGCCTATTACAAACAGCTATATAACCACCTACATAGCTGTGAAGACTCAGCAATACTGGTCACTATGTTGGCTGTACAGGGCAAAGTAGGAGGGGGCACCAATTTGGCAGCAAGTCAACCTATGTCTGAATGAGCATATAAGATTACAGGTGGATTACTGTAAGCCTAACTATGAGTAAACACTGGATACATCCTCCAAGGTAAATCACAAGGCCATCTTCACATATGTCTGCAATCTCAGAGGCAACAACCCAACTCACCCTGTAATGGTGGCCAATCACACCACATACACAACACCATAGCTATAGCCAACCTGCTGCAGACAGGTGTAGGGCAAACATCACCCCACAAGCTCACCATCAGTATATGTGGATATGCACAGCACCTGCATCCCTCCCATCAACATCAGGGAGCAGGTCCATACTGCCTAATCAAAGTCAACCATAGCAAGTCTCCATGGGACCTGATAACAGTCCTGTCTGCATCCTACATGAACTCAGGCATATGCTTCCAGCTCCATTGCACACTGTATGCAAGTAAAGCCTGAGCACCACTGACATCCCATCTGCAAGGAGGACAGTCACTGTCATCCCTCTACACAAACATGAATGATGAATGGTGATTTATGCAATGTACTGCTCCTCATTGGGGAACATGACACATCAGGACCAGGAGTGCAATGCAGCTTCATACTGTGCTGGTAGATGACAGGGATATGATGTGGTTGTAAGTGGTAGCTAATGATAGGCAATGCTGATGTGGCAACTGTGTAAATAACTTTGAGCAATGTCCAACGTCCTGTGATGTTTTTCCCTGTTTATGTCTTCCAGGTGACATGCAGTGTCAGGCAGTTTATAGTGCAGAAGGACATGCAGCAATCATTGAGGCAATCCTTCAGCACCATGGTGTGATGTTTGGCCATAGGCAACAAAATCTGCTGGAGCGGACTGCCCTGTGGAACGAACTTGTCCACAGAGTTAACACCTTGGACCACCATGGCTGCACATATGATCTGGTCAGGCATTGGGCTACTGACCTGATAAGTCGTGCTTGGCAAAGGGCTGCTGCTGTGGCCAGGGATCATAGTGCTACAGGTGGGGGCCCAGCCACTTAGCCCCCAATTACAGAAACTGAGGAGCTCCTTGCCATCTTTTGGGCAGCCCCCACACTACAGCCAACAGAACACACACAAGTCATGGAGGTGGGTGTCACCCAGGCAACAGGCGAGGAGCATCAAGGTAAGGTCACAGTGCACATCAATTTAGTCATGTAGCATTCATACTGTCTTCTATGGAATATCTAGATGCATATGTCAGTTCAAACTGCATTTGTGTGTGGGGTTTAGTAATGCACACAAGTGCACATCTATGGTGGAGGACAGCAAATTCTGTAGTATCAGACCCTGCACTGTCCATGTGCAGAAAATTAGCATTCATCTTGTACCACTGCAAAATGTGAGTCTGCTGACAATACCCCTCCCCCACAACTGCATAGGTCCCACTGGTCTGCATGTAGGACAGCAGCCTGAAGCCGGTGAGTGTGGGATTTTTGTGTTGTGGCTCACCAGTACCCCAGGCATATTAAGGTCATGCATTTGACCATGCAAACAACTGTTACTCTTAGCCATATTGCGATATCTGCATGTTCACTTGTGGTGGGGTTAACTGCATTGCATCACACTGGTCATCACAGGGGCCTATTTGCAGGAGATATCACATATCTGTAGCATGCCTCGTAAAATATCATTGCAAGAAACCTGGACAGTGTCTGTCTCTCTCTTCCCCATATGTCTGTGTGTGTGTATGCTTGACATATAGTATTTCTAATATGTTGCCCACATATATGAATGTGTATCACATGCAACAGATGCAGATATATGACATATGGGCCACCTACAGCTGGCTCTGGGTACTCATGTCCGATGGTTGCATTTGGAGACAGTTAGGTGTACATAGCTGTGTGTATGGCAAGACATCTGCACAATACAGATATATACAAGTCCGTTGTGGTTTCAGACATGGGCAAAACATCTGCACAATACATATATATACAAGTCTGTTGTGGTTTCAGACATGGCTTTATTTCTCTAAGTATAGGAGCATGCTCAGTATGAGCTTCATTAGTAAGTGTGGGACTCCATTCCAGGAGTAGTTGTAAGTCCAGTCTGGGGTGTTGGGTGCAACAGCCATACCTTTTAACTTGTTTGTGCAGGATATCTGTAGATAGATTGCCAACATGAGGTAACAACAGGCCAAACGTAGGGTGATACTGTGTAACTATTACTGTTAGTAATGTGTGAGTTGCTTGAGTTACAGGGTTTGCTTTAGCAAACATTCTCTGACTTCTGTACTGTTTGACACTGTAATTTATTGTGTCATTACCTACTGACAGATATTATCAGATCATCACAGTTATTTACCAGAGAAATGCAAGATGGATGATCCACAGACCAATATTATGAGGTGAAGGCTAGACTTTCTTGCACAATCCAGCCAGTTGGGAGGTGTGGCTACAGCCGATTGACTGATGAAGCTGTGTAACAGGCCCTGCACCTTGGTGATATACTGGCTGGGGATCTCCTCGTGCAGTATTCTTTATACCCGCTTGCTTTCTGTTTTGGGTGTGACATCTGCTTCTCCACTGTCTGCCAGTGATGTTTTGACATGACCTTTTCTTGCTTTGCACATACTTTGCATGCAAATGGAATCTTAGTACAAGCAGAACAAATATATATGGCATATGTTGTGCTCCTTATATGACAACCTGCCATTCCAGGGGTATGGCTGTTGGCCAGTGACATGTTGTCAATGCTGACACAGTCAGGTGGCAGCCTTTCATGACCTGCCAGTACACTGACCTTTGGTTACCTGCTGTGCTACTAGGCACCATACCTGTCTACATATGAGAGCCACACATCTGGACAAATCCATGAGTAATTAGGTGCCAAAGGGCTAAATATAGATACCATTTTAACTACTGGCTGTACAAACCTAGAAGGATGATACAACAACAAATGTTGCATTAGCATGCATTTTCTATTAAGTATGAAGTCAAAGACACTACATTCTGTTAGTATTTTCTGACTTTAGACTTTCGTGGTTTGCCAGTGATTTACCACACCACACCAGTATTTCATGACAAAGTCACCACAAATATGGTGCAAACCTCTGTATATTCAAACATCAGCTGGGAGTAAATGCAGGCCACATCCTGACAGTATTTCACATGCATACACATAGTTCATTGACTCCTGCATATTGTGGACATGCAACAAGTTATCATGTTGATTGGGACAGCCTGGCAATGTGTGCTCTGCTGCTACCATACAAATGTACATGTTACTAAATTTGTATGGGAATATGGGGGGGTGGGCACCTGTGAATGGTACACATATACACATAACTGTGGTGATATTGGCTTTATGTTCTGGTTCCAGTTAGCATAGCATTCTGGCCTGTCTTGTGGAATAGACACATATCAGTAGAGACCACAGGTTAGATTGTACAGGCATACAGTTGCATTTCAGACATTTTTCCCTTCAGATTCAGCACGACACAGAAACAGCAACCAGGATCCAAAACAGGTTTATTGTCTTCAAACTCTAGCGCCTCGGCCACTGTAAGCCTTCAAGGAGTAAAGTTTCAATAACATGCTACAGTTTATATAATCACACCAATCAATCAATAAAACTATTATACAATTAAATAATAAAATTACTCAATTAAATCACATTTCTCCAACAGCATTCTGTGTTTAAGCCTCTAGGTAATAAAGTGCCAAACTTTAAGATAAAAACAGTTTCATACTTTAAAAGTAATTTAGCCACAACTACAACATCAGACTCTGTCTTAGCTATCTGTTGTAAAATAGTTGCTTTTAAAGTGTCAGTGTTACCATTATGAAATTCATTGAAGTGTTGAGCCAAAGGGCTCTCCATTTTTTTATTTTTGATATCCCTAAGATGTTCTAGCAACCTAACTTTAAACATTCTTTTAGTTTGCCCTATATAGAACTTATGACA
This sequence comes from Protopterus annectens, assembly GCF_019279795.1. Lineage (NCBI taxonomy): Eukaryota > Metazoa > Chordata > Ceratodontiformes > Protopteridae > Protopterus > Protopterus annectens. Next base: position 1,750,886,827 of record NC_056729.1, read on the forward strand.
TCCACATGTAATTGCATAGACCACCCTATTAGTTCTGCAATTGTATGAACCACTTGAATAAAATGGTATGTTATTAATATGAGAAAAAGTTCTATATACAAATGGACAAGCCTGACATTTCTTACATGGAAATGTGCCTATACTAGATGGTTGTAGTGGTATTTTATTGCCTGGATTAAAAAATTTTGTTTGTACCACCATATCCTTAATACTCTTACCTCTTTTATAAGAAAAAATTAATTTTTTTCATTTTTAAATTCCTTAATTCATCATAATTCTCTAAAAACTCCCAAAAATGTAATATTTTATGTTTTATCATATCACTACATACATTGTATGTGGACACTACAAATAAACTATTATCCACCTGATTTTCTCTATTTGTTATATAACTATTAGTGGTCTTTTTCTTATTATCATATCTCATGTTTATAATTTTTTCTATATCAGCATCCACTAATTTACTATCATAGTTTCTATTCAAAAACATCTTTTTAGTTGTTTGAATTTCCTTAAAAAACACTTCATCATTACGACATAACCTAGAGATTCTTAAAAATTCACCATATGGCAATGCTCTGATAATATGTGCAGGATGACAGCTAGTTGCTTGTAAAAAATCATGTGGGTCCCCAAATTTCCTATATAAACCTGTAATTATAGGCAAACCAACAATGCCTTGTAAATTAATATCTAGAAAGTTAACTGACTGCCCATATTGTAGCCCATCAAAATTAATTTTAAATCTATTAATTTGGATTTCTTGTACAAAATTATGTATGTCATCATATCCACCCTCACACAAAAATATCAAATCATCTATGTATCTATAATACAATTTCACATGTTTCTTTACAAAATCATTCTTATAGATACATTCATTCTCTACCAAACCCATAAATATATTTGCATACATTGGGGCAAACGGTGCACCCATTGCTGTTCCTTGTTTTTGATGGAAAATTAAATCATCAAAATAAAAATAATTATTTTCTAAGCAAAATTGTACAAGATCTAATATATAATGTGTGTCAGGTGAATCTCCCATGCTGTTAAACACAGCTTCTAAGCCAAATTTATGTTGGATGTTCGTATAAAGACTCTTCACGTCTAAAGTAATCCAAAACATATTCTTATTCCAAATAACTGATTTGATTTTTTCCAAAAAATCAAAAGAATCTTTAATATAGGAGGGAAGACAGGCAGCTTCTTTCAATAATACTTTATGTAACACAACACCTAAATTATGTAAAAAGTACTTCCTAGCAGACACGATAGGTCTGCCTGGTGGTTTATTCATATTCTTGTGTAGTTTGGGGAGACAATAAAAATAATCACAACTAGTATCACTTAGGCAAAGTTTCTTCTTTACATCATTCTCAGACCAGAAACCCAACCGTAAACCTCTTTGAATTAAATTCTCATATTTGATTTTTGCCTGTTCAATACTATCCTGGTGAGCTTTACAATACACTGTTTCATCTCTTAATAAATCCCAGCACATTTCTAAATATTGTGTATAATGCATAATCACAATCTTATTGCCTTTGTCCGAAGGCTTTATGACCAATTCTGTTTGTTTAGAAAAATTTCTCAATTCTTGCCATTCTATTTTGGATAAGTTATATGGGACTAAATTCCTATCAAAATGTTTTAATTCAAACTCTAATTCAAACTCTAACATTGCATGTAATTTTTTAATGCCATCATTGCAGCATGGAGGCATAAACGTGCTTTCAGTTTTGATGCCTGAGGTATCTATATACCTATGTTCCAAAAATTCACTGTCACAAGAAATAAAAGATTCTTCTGTCTCTGAATCACTCTGTTCTGACACATTTACATTGACCTTATCATCCATAACAAAATTTTTAGATGTTAAAACATTAAAATAATACCGTAAGTGTAGTTTCCTAATGAAACTGTATAACTCTATTTTACATTCATATATTTTAGGAAGTACTGTGGGTACAAATTTCAGTCCGTAGTTTAAAACAGAAAGAAAGTGTTCAGAAATATGACAGCCTGATAAATTAATTACATTTTTAGTAAGTAATTCAAAATTAGTACCATTTTGTTCTTTTATTGTCTCTCCACGGTCTTTGTGGACCATTCCTATAATGCTCCTGCTCGCCAAAACCTCTTTTCCGTTGTTGACCAAAGTTTCCCGCATTCCGAAACTGTTCGGGAAAAAAATGGCGATTAGCTGGGGAAGGTAATTCCGGATACTCACTCGCCTCTCTTGCGTGCATGAAATTATCCATGTTCTGATTGGGTGTCATCACGCTCGAGGTGCTGTCACGTCTCTGACCATTCTCAATGGGTGGATTCGTTGTCTGAGCCGATATACGAGACCGCTGATTGGATCTAAATAGGTACACATTGCCCTTTTCAAAATCTCTTAGGTCTCTCTGAATTTTGTACATTTTCTGATCAATAATTTTCTTTTCCAACCCATTGACTTTTTCTTGAATGTCTCTAAGACAGGAATCAAGATTGTTCCTGTCTAATACAGTTACTAAACTATTGCATACTACATTAATCTCTTTTTTCAGGTTCACCAACTTAATATTATCTCGTTCTATTTGAATTTTGATCCATTCTCTTGAGCATTGATGGGCTGCACATTCCCATCTCGTCTGAAAAGATTTATCCAGCTGACATGTTGAATCAAAAGGCTCAGAGGGAAATTTAAGTGCCCTGAGCCCTCTCAGAATAATGTCTAGTTCGAGATATCTGGATAGACTATTAATATTATAGTATGTAGCTGTTTCCTTACTCATTAAATTAGTCAATTTAGAAATGGTAGATTTAATTTCAATAGGAACATCCATGGAACGCTTACCAATGTTCGCAAAAGGGTTGTTAGAGCGTTTGCTTCTTGTTTCAGCGAGGAAGCGCTCCCATGCTGGAATATCCCCAGTATTTTCATTACCTGTTGTTCTCTCTACCCGGTCATAATTCCGGTCTGGATTAGTATTGAAGAACCCATCTAGTGTTCGCTGGGAACCACCTCCATTGTCTTCTCTTCAGAGCCTTACTGCAACTGCAAGGTCTGCTGTGATATCACTGTGTAAGTCTGTAGGGGGGTATTCCATCATTGAGTGAATTTGTGGGTGTTTGCCAGACATTCCTTTATGGTTTTCTACAACTGACTTGCTGGGTGACTCTGGGGTTGGGTATGGGATCCCCAAATTGACATCCATAAATTGGCCTTTGCCCCCCTTAGTTGGCCACCTGCATATACTACAGTGGGATTTGTCACCTTGGATAATACTGCATAGTGTGGGGAAGCCAGTATTGGGCAGACATTCCCTGGTGTCCCACATAGCTGTCAGTTGTCTGCTGCTACCCAAGTAGGCCACCCCATTCCCTTGTGTGCATGCAGCAATACCATAGATATGCTACCAGAACATGGTACTCCATTCATATATTGTTTGGAAGACTGACTTACTTTGTGCCTACAGCAGTTGTGGGAATGGTGGGTGAGGGCTGATTCTGTCAGATGCACACAGTACACTGCCTATACAGGGTAAGCTACAGGTAGTGTGATATGCGTGGCATACATTTTACTGTCTGTGTGATTCGGAGAAAAGTATCAATCCCTGGGTCCCTACAATGTCAGTGTGTGTGCTATGTGTTGCCTCTTTGCAAAGGTCTGGGCATACTGGGCACACCTCAATCTGCCTACAGGAGCAGGCTCAAGTGGTTCCTCCTCTGAGTCCCTCTGTGCTTGTGGGGACCTTGACAATGGTTGTGGGCTGTGTGGCCCTTCCGTGTGCTGTTCTTGCTGCAGCTGTTTCCACAGGATCTTATTGTGTAGTATGGCACATAATATGAACATGTGTGCACATGTGGCTGGAGAGTACTGCAAGGCACCACCAGATATGTCAAGGCATTGGAACCATGACTCGAACATCCAAAACATACAGTCTATAATGGTCCTGGTTTGTGCGTGTGCCTCATTATGGTGTTTGTGTGTGTGTGTGTGTGTGTGTGTGTGTGTGTGTGTGTGTGTGTGTGTGTGTGTGTGTGTGTGTGTGTGTGTGTGTGTGTGTGCATTTCTGATGGGTGTCATCATCCACAGCTCCAGTGCATAGCCAGCATCCCCCACCAGCTGGCCATACGGGATGGCCCCACTGGTAAATGACTGGTACAGCTGTAACGAATGCCAGATGTGGGGGTTGTGACAGTTTCCAGGGATACCAGCACACATATTCATGATAATGTCCTGGGCATTGCACATGACCTGGCAGTTGATGGAGAAGAATCCCTTGCAATTTATGTAGAACCTACCCTGTTCACCGGGTGGTGCTTTGATGTGTATGTGCATGCAGTCTATGGCACCCAGTACCTCCTGGTATTCTGCTTCATGGTGTAAGAGATGCATATTGCTGGTCCTCTCCTCACGGATGTTGGGGAAGTAAATGTGCTAACTGGCATGTGGTAGCATGGCATCCGGGAACTGGTTGCAGATGCCTGTGAGACCTACATGATGTCCCCAGTAGGTCTTTGGAATGTACCTGTAGCTAGAATTCTTAAGGCTACTCATATCTTGGTAGCCACTGGGATGGGTTCCTCTCTGTTTGTTCTAGATCTGAGTTGAGGCTGGCACAGCTCAGTGAGTTACTGAAGTATGTCTTTGTCCACCCTGTAGCACTCTACTATCTCCACATCATGTAGCCCCTGGTAAGCTACCCTGGGTCTGAACACTCTTCTCCTTGGTCTGTGACAGTTGTCAGCATTATCCTCCTCACTGCCCTCAGCCTCTAGCACATACTGATGGATCAAAGCAATGGCAGCCCCTAACATTTTTCAAGTTAAAATTGCCATGCATGTATACATCTATGGTGCAGAGTTTGTGGGAAAAAACAGACTGTAAGGTGTTTCCATACTTTATACTGTTGTGCTGCAGATGCTGCGATTGGCTGACTATGATGCATTCCACCTGATAGTTATGTAATTTGTTCTTGATTGCTTTTATTTTGCTATTTTCCTTTTTTCCCTTCACATTTCCACCCCTTTAAGAGTCGAGTTGAGCCGCATAAACCCAGTGCACAAATGTAAACAGTCCTGCTGTTTCTGGGATTTTTTTTTTTTGTTTTCGTTTTACACCAGGTGAGCACCACGCAAACCCATTTAGCTAAGGTAAACAATGAGAAATGGTCCTCCCCTCATCACTCTTCATTTCATGGAATAAGTCAATTCCGCCTCATACACAACCCCTTGCTTAACTGTGCTTACCTAAGTTCAAATCTGAACCATGGAGCTCCAATGTGCTTACACCAGGCATGACACACCCTCTTTTCATGTCAGCTGCTTCTCCTGTCTACACGATTGTGTTATAGCACCTACACAGTTAGGTGCAGTGTAGCACTTAAAAGAATTTTGTGATTCAGTAAATTTCCCCTCACTTGCATACCCCACTGCCTTAGTCCCTAGTTAATACACTACTCCAGAGCCTTTCCCCTTGACAACCACTGTTCCTGTTATTGTTTTGATTCTGCATGTCATAGACTACAATGGCAATATGCAGATTTCCATTAAAAGTTTTTATTTACGTTCATGTTTGCGTGCCGCTAAGCAATGCTTAAACAGCCGGGGTCGGCAAAAAACAAAACTTTTTTTATTAAAATAGAACACTTTTCCATGCCAATGGCCATATATTTGGCCATTAGCATGCCTAAAATGTGTAATGCATGCTTTTTTTGGAGCTGTCATGCCTCCGTTTTGTTATTTGTAGAAATGTATTCGGCTAGTAGCCAAACACATTTCTGCAACTAACACTGTTCTTGCACGGATACCTGGATGCTTGCTGAATCCCTAATTCACCTCATTTGCATGGTTTTCACCAGCAAATGAGGTAATTAGCATTCTGCGTGGATTTCCATGTAAGAACAGTGTAGGCAGGCTCATGCACATGAAAGCATGAGTTTTCTGGATCGGTCGGCAGCCGTATTCCATGCAGGAGCAGCTACACTGTTCCTGCATGGAATTTTTACTTTCTTGAATTTGGAGGAATGTTTCTAGGAATACTTAGTTAGCAGAATATCAACACATTCATCACCAGGAATAAGACGTAACATTCAATGATTACATTTATGGAGCCACTGATGGACTTAGGCACTTTTAAAGTGGCACACCCCCTTTTGACCTGCCTGAAGTGATATCTGCCACCACTTCTCCCATGCTACTACCTCAGTTCATTGGTTGCCAGTTGTTTGTATTCATATAAGTAAAGAATGGATGGTGTCTGTAAATTATATAAAATAAACAAATCTGGTCAGTGTAAAGAAAGGTAATTAAGTAGAGGTCACTGGGGTCAAAGAGAAAGGTGCTGACTTTCCCTGCTCTTTCCTTTACAGACATTGGCAGATGCAGCTTTAACAGACTTTTTCTCACACATTCAGGATCCTGTAGTTCTCTCACTCTGTTAGTTAAAAAAGTAGTTTACCAGACAAGAATGACACACTAAATAGGTTAAAACAGTCAAGTTTAAATGGCAACATTGGTAACTGCAAATTATTAAAGAGTGGAGTAGAAGCAGAAGCCAACTTGGAAAAAACAGGATTTTCAAAAACAAGTCTCTAAACAGTCTACAACACTGACCAGCAGAAGAGGACCCCATATTCAACAGTGATGTTAGCTTTAACCTTAATTTTCCCCAAAACACAGGATGGTAAATAAGGTTAACTGAAAGTGCAGTGTTAAATGGTTATGTAGCACTAGTAATACAACTAAACAGCTACACCGAAAGTCTAATTATGGAAAAAGTCATGTAGGTTATAGATGTGGTCAGTAAAAAAATAAACAAACAAAAAATGCTATGGACAGAATATATTACTAGTTTCACTGCTTTACTGCAGAGTGTAGCTCAGCTGAAATTCTTGATGTAAGTACAGATAACACAACTCAGCATTTTCAGACAGTAAACACAGAAAGATCACCATGCAGCAAATAGTAGCCATGTGTCTTCCTCATCTGTAACTGAAAGGGAGATACAGGGTACCTTTCCTAGTGTAGACTAGGGCTTTGGAACATTTATTTGTTGCCCCTATTCATGAGGGACAAGGGTGCTAAACCAAGGGTGAATTTGCAGTTACATAAAAGAGATATTTTCCGTGATACATACCTATCCCACCATCATGTTCTAGTTACGTTTCAAAGAAGACTGAGATTCCATAAGTGTGCGTTCATGCTACTATTCGAATTACAAATGTATAATAAATCTGATAGGATAGGGTCTAGCTGTGGCTCTATATATGAGGCAGAAGTCACCTTTATGTAGCCTGTATGATACAGAATAGAGGGACAAGGATTTTGAGTGTGTATGTGTGGCTTGGATGGCAGGCCGAAGGCAGCACAAATGTTCTGACTTTTGACAATATTTATTTGCAAAATTCACCAGTAATTACTTGAAAACAATAAATCTAAAATCTGGAAACTTTAAGCTTTATATTGGTATAACTTTCAACTGAAAACCTTTATATTTTCCTGTCAAATTCCAAATAATAAGAAAGAAAATGAAACTGAAGAAGAATGAATCTTTCTAGGCCTACCTAACAGGACGATTTTATGAAAAAAGAACGGAAGTCAGTTCTTACAAACATTCAAGATCTGATGCTGAAAATGAACAAACTGGACGTTAACACTGATCAGATAAAGGACGATTATACTAAATAAATTACTGAATGATGTCCCGAAACAACAAAAGATCCAAATTGCAACACTAGAGGAGTCAGTGTCTGATACTAACTGTAGATTAATACAGGGGGAAAATAATGAACTCCTTCTACAGCAAAATAATAGACTTACTGATAAAATTGATGACTTGTAAAATTGGTCCAGAATGAATAATATCAGACCAGAAAGAATGGAAGAAGATAATATGGTGAATTTTTAATTGCCTAGCTTCCCAAATCTTTACATCTACCAGAAGCCTTGTCTTCCAGTATTGAGAGAACCCATAGATCGTTATCTACAGTTATTTCTAACAGCAAAATATTCACCCTAGATCCTCAGTCATGAAATTCATATCCAGCCAGGACAAAGATTGCATCTTAGACTGCCTCGGTTGTTTCTCCTCTAAAAACAGGAGATCAAATAATCAGGTTTGATAATGACTATTCTTCTGTTGTAATGTCAAAAGGAAAGCGTATATTCCCCTTATAAAAGCATTGAAAAAGGCTGATATTAAATCACAATTGATCTTCCCTGCCAAAATAAGACTTTGCTCACCAGAACGAAAAAAGACATTTGAAACTCTTGAAGAAGCTAACATTTTTGTACAACAGAAAAACGTAATTAATTCATCATCTGGACATCGTACTACATTAAAGAGGCAAACATAGAAAAACAAATTGTCAGTGAAAGAGAAGAAAAAACCTACAGACAAATAATTCAAAACTTCTGTATATTTAACACTAAAACTGTTTACAACTTTCCTTGGAACCCACAGAAAAGGTAATTCATTTTTTCTCTCTCAAAGTTAAAGAGCAATAATAGCTTTACTTCATTAACTATTGCAAGATTCACTATAACTTTGTTAGTTATGAGAAATCTTATAGGTTCATAGATTAGTACTAAGCTAACTGCCCTTGCGAGCCATTTTAAGCCTAGCCAATTACTCCTTGTGAGACTCAAACCCTGCACTTTGTGTTTGTAAGGCAAACATGTTAACCATTGTGCCATCCTCCCAACCCCCATTATAAAATATTATGGTGAAGTATTGCTCTTTGAAAATGTTTTCAGTAATGTGTTACCATTGTATAGTGGTGTTCAATCATACTGATACGTCACAATTATTACAGACGTTGTCCGTTCGATTCTCAGCTAAAGCGTCTTCTGTGTGGAGACATGCGTGAAGGGGCATACCTTCATTGAAGGTTGTGCGTCAGGTCTGGTAACTCGGCACTTAAAAATCTTCTACCAATTATTAGTGGACCGGAGTTCTGCTGTAGCGACCCCTAACCGGGAAAAAGACGAAAGACACAACAACAACTTTATTACTTTAAGGGGCTTTAAAAACAACATTTTACATGATACATAAACAAAGTGAGTGACTTAAATGTCAATTAGCTTATACATAATTTCTCAAGCCCCCCTTTCATTAATATGTAATTTTACATATTTCCTGTAATTTATGTTACTTTTTATTATATTTTATTATCAGCAGGACTAAGACAGAATATATGTGTGTGAATGAGGGGGAGGATAGAGGAATGGTGAGGATGCAGGGAGTAGTGATGGCGAAGGTGGATAAGTTTAAATACTTGGGATCAATAGTTCAGAGTAATGGTGAGTGTGAAAGAGAGGTGAGAAGAGAGTACAGGCAGGATGTAGTGGATGGAGAAGAGTGTCAGGAGTGATTTGTGACAGACGAGTACCAGTAAGAGTGAAAGGGAATGTCTACAAGAGGCTAGTGAGACCAGCTATGTTATATGGGTTGAAGACAGTGGCACTGATAAAAAGGCAGGAGTCAGAGCTTGACGTGGCAGAGTTGAAGATGCTAAGATTTGCACTGGTTGTGATGAGGATGGACTGGATTAGGAATAAGTATATTAGAGGCTCAGCCCAGATTAGAAGGTTTGGAGACAAAGCCAGAAAGGCAAGATTATGTTGGTTTGGACATGTGCTGAGGAGGGATGCAGAGTATATTGGGAAAAAGATGCTAAGGATGAAGCTGCCAGGTAACAGGAAAAGAGGGAGGCCTAAGATATGGTTTATGGATGTGGTGAGAGAGGGCATGCAGGTGGTTGGTGTGACAGAGCAAGATGCAGAGAACACGAAGAAATGGAAACAGTTGATCTGCTGTGGCGACCCCTAATGGGAGCAGACGAAAGAAGAAGAAATCTAAATTGATAATTTTATATTAATAATATGTTGAAATGTCAAAACAAAGCTTAAAGACTGAAAAATGGACTTTTTATATTACTCACATTTTATACAATACATCCATGTGCATTTTATGCTTTAAAGGTGTCATTTAAATGTTAGAATTCCCAGTGACTTGCATTTGAAGATCTTTAGAGGTCCTTAGAAGCAAGCTCAAGCTCCTGCATGTGCTAAAAAGCTCCATCTTCATGTAGAAATGTCTGTGATACCACCCAGGAAGTTTTGTGACCTTTGAACTCTCTTCTTTGAGCTGAACTCGACAGACCAACCGGATTACAAAACAGACATTTGCTTGCTTATTTTAAAATATAATTAATGTTTTTAAGTGAAAATAAAATGTAACAACCATTTTTTTATCTCAGTAGGCAAGAAAATGTAAAATTATTTATGCTTGTTGTGCAAACAGTTAAATGTTTAAAAGTGCTTAATATCTAAATATAGACACTTTTGGTTATTACATATAAGCACATAAATGCTGAGCCACATATTACACAATTAAACTAAAGGATGTTACTTAGCATTAGTGAGGGATTACTATATAATAAACAACAGTAGTAAATGTCTTATATTTTTAAGCAAATGCTGTATTACTTCACTCTATGCACAGCTAGACTTATTAACAAATACTTTCCTTCTTATTTTTGTTTTGTTATATAAATAGTGTGTCTTAAGTTTTTATTTGTTCATGCAGTAGTAAAAGATTGCCATTAGATGTCATGGGTTGGCAAGTAAGAGGCTTATATGGAGAATATATTAAACCAGGAATTCCATGCAGAGGGTAATTAATATATGTATTGTTAAGATGTTTAAGCTAGTTACTGAATATTTGTCCATAGCAAATATTTTAAATTGTCTTAGAAACATTATAGGAAAACACTATATGTGCATTAATATAAAACCTGTTTTACAATGACAACCTTTAAAATACTCTCTTTAAATATGAATTGGTTAAATAATCCCATGAAGAGAGGCAATATTAACAAATATCTTTTTTTTGCATAAAGCAGATATGACTTTTCTCCAAGAGACCCACTTACTAACATAAGATTTAAACATATTATTGTTAAAGGATTTATGTACCCATAGTGGTGGTGCTGCGGTAGCGTTGTCACCTCACATCCAGATGTTGTCCCATTCGATTCTCAGCTAGCGCGTCTTCTTTGTGGAGGTATGCATGAATGGGCGTGCCTTCGTTGAAGGTTGTGCGTCAGAGCTGGCAACTCGGTATGTAAAAATCCAATGCCAATCATTAGCAGGAGTTCCACTGTGGCGACCCCTAACCGGGATAAACCAAAAGACACAACAACAACAACACAACAACATTGTTAAAGGATTTATGTAGTGTCAGTTAGTTCCCAATGCGAGCATAAAAGAAGGTGTTCTAACTCTGTTGAGGAGAAACTTAAGATTACCTGAGATCATAGACACTTATACAGACAATGATGGTATGACAGGGTTAGTGACACAAGCTGGGAAAAGATTTTACACCCTTATTAACTCATACTGGATACCTAGTATTCACACAAAAACTGTAAAAAGACAACTAGACATCATGACTTTGCACTCTAGAGCAGAGATACTTCTAGCAGGTGATTTTAATTGTGTTTTATTTCCTACTGATACCACAAATACCAAACCTTTTAAAATGTCCTCTATAGCAAGACATTTAAATGACGATATTAATTCAAGGAAATTAAAAGATACATGTGATGTAAAACTATCTACTTCCCTAAAATTCTCTCACTATTCATGCAGGCTTGGTACATGGACTAACACTGATAAAGTACTAGTAACCTGCTCTTTATTATCAAAAGTAGAAGATGTACTGGTTTTATCCTGCTCTTTATCAGGTCTCAGTGCTATTACTTTTAGGATAGCCTTTCATGCTGATATCTTACTTTTTTGTCACAGAATCCCTACATATGTTACAAAAATAAAAGGCTTTCAAGAATGAATCTTAACTAAAATAAAACAATTCATGGACGTAAATAATAATAATGGTGAGGTATCAGAAATGACTTTGTAGGATAACTTAAAGGCGGTTATATACTGGAAAGTTAAAAGCTGGTACTTGTCTAAAAGAAAAGAGTGGGATAAGAAGTTAATTGACACACACAAAGAAATTGACAATTTAAAAATAAACCTTACACCTAAAGATAAAATAGCATTAGTCAATATAAATAAACTCAACAAGGATTATCAGGATATTCTACAACATAACATTTCCATTAACCTAGAGAAAATTAAGTTACATTCATATTCAGTCAACCTTAAATGCTTGCATAAAATTGCAATAAGAACTAAATACTTAAAAGAGAAAAAATATTAAAGAAACAGTAAACTGAAATAACTATAGGCAAAACGAAGCAGAGCGAGCATATAAAAATTAACCAAGTCGTAGTTTATTTAGGTAAGTGCTTTCACCACACCAACATGGTATCAAACATTCATTCTAAATTACATTTATATAAGGTTTTAAATTAAAACATCCAATAAAATGTCTTCTTTTGTTATTCAGTACTACATTCATAAAGCTACATATCAATCTACTTTGCCTATCATCATATCCACTATAGTCCCTTAATTGCCTCTTCATATACTCAGTCCCCTGTTCATTCAGCATTACCATGAACAGTGAAACTACATCCATTGTCACTAATAATGGAGAATCACTCATTGAAAACATGCTTGTAAAAATACACAGATCTTGCAGAAAATGTTTAGTGTCTTTCAAAATTACCCCTGATCTGTACAACACAGGTCTCACCTGCTTTTCTATAAAAATAGAGTAGGGTTCAGTTACACACCCTCTGCCCCCTACTATGGGTCTAAAGGGTGGTGTAACCAAACATTTATGAACTTTGTGTGAAGCTTGAAGCATCAGTACCATTGAATTATCTATTGTAAGAAACTGCATTAGTTCTGTCATAATGGAGTAACTCATCAAATATTCATTCAACTTTATTTGAATCTTCCTAATAATTGCATTAATGCACCCTTGGTTGATAATTTCATAAACATCACCATCTTGAAGCATGGCCTTAACTGACTCAAAATAAAAATCTCTATCCATCATCACTATCATAAAACCCATGTTGACAGGTTGAATGACAATGGATTCATCCCTCTGATCAACTCTAAAGCCTTTTGTTCAATATGGGTCAAATTATGAAAACATTTACCATATCCCCCCTCTTGGAATAAATGATGCAACTCGCCTTCATATATCCTGGCATATGCTTCAAGAATAGGATGATTGACAGGTATGTAATTACTCAACCTTTTTAAACCATGAGTTTGCATATTTCCATTCTCAGATTGTATCACCTTAAGCATTACATTCCTAATAAATACTTTCAGATCTATTCATGTCTGTGAAATATCTGCATTCCTCATGGGAATAAAAGATGAGAGATCGAAAAAGTCTTTTGCACATTAATGTTTAACAGACATGTTAAATTTTATCGTTGTTTTGTGGATGATGTGTTTCTCATTTGGGAAGGGACAGAACAGCAGTTAGGAGCATTTGTGGAGTTTCTGCATACTACATCAGATTTCCTTAAGTTCACAATTAAGTCTTCTGAAACATCGATAGAGTTTTTGCATGTCATGGTTACTAGAGAATTGGATTTGATGTTTACTACAAGCTTATATAGAAAAGAATGCCATAGGAATACCATTTTACAGAGACATAGTATGCACCCTAGTAGGGTGTTTAAGAATGTGGTTAAAGGTCTAGGGGATGAGAATGTCAAGGTTACAACATAAAGAGGAAGGTTTTAAGAAGGGGATGGAACAACTGAATAGTAGTTTTGAGGCTACAGAATATAATGAGAATGATACTAAGGAATTGTTAGCAGAAGTGGAACGATTAAGGGGAGGAAGGGCAAAGCCATATTTTGAGAGAAGACAAATTGAGGAAACAGATGGAGAAGTTGCCATTGGCAACAATGATGGCCATGGTGAAGTTAGATACACAATGTACTATACCAGCAATATCAGTAGCATAAAGCAAGTGATTGAGAAAAACTGGCCGATCTTTTTAATGGATGAGAAGATAGGTAAGTTGATAGGAGCAAACCCCAGCCATTGCTATAAAAATTGCCAATCTATGAAGAGAATATTATGTTATCCTGATAAACCCAGATATACAAACAAGGGATGGGAAGGGACATATCCCTGTGGGAAATGTAGGTATTGTGAACATATATATATGGATTCACATATCCTTATACATGCAAGCAGCATAGATTTAATGTGAGGGACAATTGTAACACCAGACATATAGTTTATAAGGCTAGATGTTTATGCTGCCAAAGATTCTACATAGCGAAAATGGACTGCACCTTGAGGGAACGTATAAGAGAACACTTATATAGTGTGAGGAGTGGGAACAGAAATAATGCTATAGCTAAGTATGTCCTTAATACGAGATCTGAACATAATTTTAAATTTAGAGTGATTGAAGTTATGCAGGAAACAGATAGGTTGGGTAATGTGGAGAAGAAGCCAGAAGGGGCTGAATTAAGATGGATACTAAAGCTTAGGGCAAATAAGGGAGCTGGGCTTAATGAAGTAGTCTCCATTAAACCAATAATTAAAGCTAGAGGCTTGCTTAGATGAGTTTTGCTGATAGCAAAGGCTGCTTTGTATGTCGCAATGGAGTACTCTTATGTTTATGTGTTTTTATAGAAAGACGATGTTGTGTCTTTAGAGATAGCCTTTATGATGATGTCATTAGTGAACAATGGGTGGGAAGACATTTTATTGGATGTTTTAATTTAGAATGTTATATAAATGTAACTTAGAATGAATGTTTAATACTATGGTCTGACGAAGCCTCTTTTGTGTGGTGAAAGCACTTACATAAATAAACTACGACTTGGTTAATTTTTATATGCTCGCTGTGCTTTGTTTTGCCTATAAGTATTTGAGTTTATTGTTTGGTTTACATTATTACGGCATTACATTCTTCCCTGGACTACTCTTCTTTTGTTGCTGGTTACTTATGTTGGAGGTTGGCAGGATCATGGAGGAAGGTAGAGGAATGAATATGTTGGAATATGGAACTATCCCACCAGGACAAGGGGATTCACATAAACATAATGTACTTGAACTTTATTCATGGCGTGCTGCCAAGGGAGATCATAGTAACATGGATATTGAATCCATGTAGGCAGTAGTGCAGAGGCTATTTATTTTCTTTTATTTCTTTTTTTTATTTTGAAATGCCATTTGCTCAGAGCGCAGCAGTACAAAGCTGATTTCATAAATTCACAGCTGACACCTACCAGACATCGATATATAGAAACCAGATGTAATTCATTAGTTCTAGCTGTCTACATTGTTGTATTTTACTGTATTTTTTTATTTCTTTTTGAATAGTTATTTGCGTGGCATAGTGTGGAGCGCAGCAGTGCTGAGCTGAGATAACACATGCACAGCTGAACCCTGCCAGACATCTACATATAGAAACCGGATGTAAATGATTAGTTTTTAGCTGTCTATGTTGTTTTATTTTAGTGTAATGTTTTCTGAATGGCTGGTTGTGTGGCACGGCGTGGTGCTTAGCATTGGTAACAGGTAGCTGAGTAGTATATGTAAAGGTATAATGATTTTTCTACTTATCCAAATAGCTAAATAGGGAGAGTCTTAGCCTAAAGTGTAGTAGATCCTGGGTTCAAGTCCCCAGCAGTTGTCTACATTTTTATTTATTTATTTTTAAATGTCCATTTCCATGTTGTGGCATGGTGCTTAGCACCAGTAATAACTTAGTAGTATGTGGTCAATGGCCACTCCCATTTGCACATTGTTAAGCATCACTAAACTGGTTTGTGCGATGCTAAGCAATCTGGCGCTTTTTTGAATTTTACAATATGATGTGTAAGGGTGGGAAAACAGCCTATATTAAGGCCAATAGGTGGAAATTCTGCAGCATTTATTGGAGTCTCATTAACCTGCTGAGGAAGCATGGTTTTGGGTGCAGAGGTGGGGTGTACAGGAGTCTAGAGTTTGTTGGACTCCTGGTTCGCAACTATGAACCCCGCTGCTACAGGGTGATTTACAGGGCTCAGAATGTAAAGCTGGTAAGCCTAGCATTGGTTGGCTAGAGATCTCACCAATGCTACTGGTATCCCCCACACTGGTGAGCAGTGGCATCAGCACTATGACACCTGAAACGAAGAAAGAGGGGAACCTTGGACACCTGGGTCCAAGTGGCTAGGACTGGGTAAACTCCACAGATATGTTAGCATCTTTGTTACTACTTTACTAAAATCAAGCTGAAACTGTGCAAAACTGGTATGTATAATGATGTGCTTCTCTCCCAACAGCTGCAGGAGAAGAGACTGGCAATGTGCAGTCCCACACCGGGTGCCTAGGTAGGCTGCGCAGTGAGTGTGATAAGTATGGATATTTTCTGATAAGTGTAGTGCAATAAACAATACCAATAAGCAAGAAGGTATAAAGCAGGATTGTGGTTTGATAAGAAATGTGTTCATATAAATGTAGTAAGGTTGTATTCATTGCTTGTCTGTTCTAATGTTGCTGCAGTCAGCTGTACAACTGTGATAAATAAAGAATGCAAAAGTAATTGCCTGATAAATGTATTTTACAACCCACAGTATGGTTCAAGGCTGTCTCCAAGCCACTGTCCATCACACAATGCTCTCTATTCCTCCCACACCAGGTTCAAAGTATGCAAAAGTTTCTCACCTTCCCAACTTACCTCTCCCACATGTACCCAAATCCTCATCCCTCTCTCTGGGGGAGACAGTCCAAATTCATCTACAAATTATGTCAAAGTGCACATCTGCTGCTGTACACAAAACATATAGCTATGGTTCTTTTCAACACCCTTCCTGCACATACCTACCTGCCTTTCGCTATGTTTTTCCCTGCTTGCATCCCATTTCACCACTGTCCTGTCTCCCCTTTTTTCTTTTTTTAAATTTTTTTGTGTGATGCTGCATGACCCTATGCACTGCTCAGCTCAGCTAAATGGAGCTATATTGATATATGTGTTTTAAATGATAATAAACACTTATAAAATAAGCACCTGTCCCGTTTTGAACCCAAGACCACCATACCTGTAGACCACTATATTAACCTGTCACACCACACAGCTGTTAACAAAAGGAGGTTGTTTAAGCAAAACATATTAATTGCAATTTACCATCATTAAGTGTGTTTAAGCAGAGTTGCGAGATGCGATGAGCTGGGCAAAATTGCCAAAACATTATTGGAAAAAATGGGACAGTAAATTGGAGTCTGGTACAGGAATACACCATTACAGAGCCAGACACAGACTAATGGATGTATGTGAGGTCTCTAACAGCAGGTAAATTTGCACTTTTACCAGCAACATTTAAAAATACACCTGCTAAAACATTAATATCAAAATACATCTTTAACCAGGACTTTGCTGGAGAAATACATCCTATAAAGCCATACACATAATAATGGATATAAATGAGGTATGTCACAGCCTGTATGTTTACACTTATATATTCACAAATGCAAACCTCACAGCATTGACTCACTAGCTCAGTCTGTTAATTGCTATAAATACTATAGTACTTTTTGCCACACATCGTCCTGGGTTCAAATCCATTGGTGTATAACATTTAATTTACATTATTGCATACCATGAATGAATGACTGTGCCATCCACTATTTATCCACCCAATGCATTTCATATGCAATGTTTGCTGTTCATTGATGGATGACAAATGCCTGTAGATAGGAACACAGTTGACATATCACTATAGCAACACTATAAAAGGCATGGTTTGTTAGGTCATGCATTAATATGCATTCACAGAGGATTTAAACCATAGGTAATGCCAATGAGGCCCACTAATATCAGACTGCAGCACACAATCATTTCATAATGATATTACAGATTAACACAGCTGCACAACTAACATACATATATGGAGGTTCTGCTGGTAACAAGGACTGCCAGCACACATGTTCCATAATGTAACACATGGCCTGGCAGTTGCCCACATGGTTGACATAATGGTATATTTACCCCTATTTTGCTCAAGGTCACAACAAACATGTTGCCTAGTACCCTGTTAGTGATAATGTTGCCTAACATACTTACCTTAAACATATGCCTTATGTTGCAGTGGAATGAGCACCCTCAACCTGACTCTGCCTCTACCACAAGGCTGCCCAGCTCCCACAGTTACTGTTGCAGCTTGTTGTCCTCCAAAATGTTCACACTCTCTGCCTGTGCCTATTGCCTGCAGCATCAGCTGAAGCCTGTGGCACACACATCTGTATGTAAAAGTAGCTGCTACAGATTTACCAGCTGCAATGACATAGTATCTTCACCCCAGTAATGTCCATCACAACATATCAGAAAGGGATTCTAATCTACATGAAGGCCTTATATCTTGTTTAGTGACTGCATATCATTGATTGACTATACTGCAGATCAGCTGTGTTGGCTGCAATTAGCATTTCAGAACCACAGATTGATTAAGAGCCAGTCACCTGGTAATGAGAACCATGTTAAAATGGCAAACAGCTGGCTAGGGGATCCAGTCTGTAAGACACTTTCTTAACACAGTGACTACATTGTTGAAAACTTTTTATATCTGCACATTTCAACAGAGGAGTACTGTGCTCCATCAGGTATGTAACCTTATTGTTTACAACATGATGCATATGTGTGAATATACTTAGGGGGGAAGGGGATTACAGCATCAAGTCTTTCTTAGAACTGTAATTAAGACATGTCATTAATCTCCAGATTTGTTACACTTACAGAGGGCGTAAATCAAGTGCAGCATGTTTTTTGTCAATGTGGCATGCTGGTCTTGTGGGAATGTTCCTTTATAGTGGTTGTAATAGCATACTATTTGTTGGTGCTGTTTTTTTCACATATTATCGGGGGGGTTGCCCCTAGGGGACACAGTACAATGGACTCCTATGTTAGGTATATGATCATACAGCAGTATCTGTCAAGACAGAAATGGCAATACCTGACTATTGCTAGTATCTTAGTTGCATTCACATGCTTAGTATGTGTGCATACTGTAGAATATTACATGCAAGATCAAGCAGTGGACATCGCCATCCATTCTGAATTTGCTGTATCTCTATATAGTGTACTTCCACTTATCTGATCCTGATGTGTTTCCATTTTGTTTTTTTTAGGAAACATGTATACCCCTTTTACAGAGGCTGAGAATGATATAATCCTGGAAGGCCTCTGTCAATACTATGAACCCCTACTGTCCAGGGGAGGCAAAACAGGGAACAGTGGGCAGCATTGTAGGCTGAACCTGTCCTTGATGTTAACGCCATAGAATACCAGGGCAGGACATATCAGGATGCTCAACACAGTGCAACCGACATGATAAATGCTGCATGCAGAAGAGCAGCAGATGTGGCCAAGGATCGGGGTGTCACCAGTGGAGGGCCTGCAGCGGAACAACCATTCTCAGCTACTGAGGAATTCCTGGCGAACCTAAGGAACACAAGACAGCTATGAGGCATCCATCACACTGTAAATCATGGAGGTAGGTACCACAGTTTCCACATCAGAGGAGCATCCAGGTAGGCTTGGTTTGATTAGCACTGGAATACTGTAACACTCAGTGTGTCAGGGTGTACATACTTTTTACATGCATGTCAGGTGTTCATTTTTTGGAGGAGGAGTTTAACTGCAGTTTGAATTTCATGCTCAGATTTTAACCAACACAACAATTAAAGATTTTGACCAACATAAGAATTAATATAGCTACTAGAAATGTGAGATATATGGATGTATTACATTGTTATAGGTTCATAGGTGTTAACTAAGCTAATGACCACAAGGGCCTTTTTAAGCCTAGCCATGCATCCCAAATCTCTGACAACTTCTGATACCCTTGATAAGTGTAAGCAGAGGCTTGGGAGATGGAACATTTACAAGCTGGGGCCTGGGAGATGAACCATTTACAAATTGCCTGTGTCCATTAGAGACATAGGTGCCAAACCAGGGATGAATTCCCTGTTCCCCATCAAATTGTCCAAGATGCACCTGAATTGGGTTAGGGAGGAACTCTGCTTTACATCCATGGGTAGCCTGTTCCAGAGAAGTGGTAATCTCTGATATAAACACCTGTCTCTCCAGCAGGTCTTATTTCTACCATAGGCAAAGTTCAAGTCCTTAGAATGGGTATTTCTGGTGCTGTTTGTTTTATGGATATGCAGGAGATCCATCAGAGTGAGGTGTGACAGTGCCCTGTATGTCAGGCATGGGTCCCCCTCAAAAGCTTGTAGGAGACAGAATACAGACAGAGCCTTGAGGCAATCTGCATAGGATATTTTACTTAAGTCCTGAATTCTGTTAGTGAGGACCCTCTATAAATGTTCCAGTTGTTAGATATGCCTGGTTAGGTACATACCAAAGGGGCACTTTACTCAATGATATGTCTGATGAATGCCAAATACAGTGGAACAATGACTTCCTTGGACTTAGATGCCATACCTTTGTTTATAAGTTGCGCAACATGGAATGATGTCCTAACTACTATAAACACATGATGGTCAAAGGCTACATTACTATGTGAGTCCCTAAGTCCCTGATTACTGGGTCAGCTCTAAGGGTGTGTGTGTGTTGTCAATATAATAGATACACCAGGGGTGGATGACTTCCTGAAGGATACTATTATGCATTTCTTGGCATTTACCTTTAGTCCATGGCTCTGACACCAGTTGTTTTTCTATGTCAGCCCCTCCTGAAGAATTTTTGTGTCAGTGTAAGATTCAATGACAGCTCCTAATTTGCAATCATCTGCAAACTTAGTCAGCCGGACACCACTGACATTGTCCTTGACTTCAGATAAGTAAATTCCAAAAAGGAGCAGTCCATGGACTGATCCCTGAAGGACTCCACTTGTGACTGGCCTCCTTATAGAGGTGGACTCCCCTATTCTAACTTCCTGGGTCCTGTCTCTAAGACAGTTGGCTATCCACCGGGTGACATAAACGTTTGTACCTAACCTACTGTCTGTCAGCAATGCCTGAGTGGGATATTGAGTCAAATGCCTTGGCCAGGTCAAGGTAGGCAGTGTGAACAATTCTGCCTTTATCCATTGCTTTAATGACCTTCTCAAAGAAGTGCACCAGGTTGAGTAGGCATGATCTGCCCTTGACGAAACCAACCTGGGTTGGGTCCAGTGTCTGGAGGTTTACTATATCACTGTTAACCATTTCCATGATAATTCTTTCCATGGCTCTACATATAAGACTAATGAGACTTATGGGTCTGTAGTTTCCAGGGTCTGTAGCTGGCCCACCTTTGTGCGGAGAGATGACTGTCACTGTTCTCCATTCATGTGGCACACAGCCTGTTTGAAGGCTATAGTTAAATAGCAATTCCAGAGGCCTTGATAGGTCAAGTTTCATACTATTTAGAAGGCCTACTGGGATATTGTCTGGGCCCATTGATGCAGTGTTCTTTACTGTTCCTAGTGATAGCAAGGGAAATATATTTGATGGTATTTCCTGAGAGAACGTTGAGGGGGAGAGAGAGGTACAGCTGGGGCTAAATTTATCAGCCAGTAAGTTTGCTATATCTTCTGGATCAGTATAGGTGGCTCCATTTATAATGAGCGCTGCACACAACTGTGTATTGCCTTTGAATTTGCAGACATAGCTAAAGAATGCCTTGTGGTTGTTCTTGGCCTGAGAGGCCAAATGCACCTCAAATTTGGTTTTGGTGGGCTTTATTTGTCCTCTGAGATGTTTGTTTAGGTTGATGAGAGTGCTTTTATCCTGTTGGGTGCTGCACCTCCTAATTATTGCCATGATGTCCTTCCTTCTGTTATACAGTCTAGTTATTTTTGTGATTCTACCAGGGTGGCTTGTTTTTTGAGTTAGTTGTGTACTTCTTCCTGGTGGGTACAGCTGGCAATATGCAGCTATTAACATGCTTGTATAGGGTTTCTGTAAACAATTCTGCATAGACAGCAGTTTTCTCAGGGTGTATGGGGGCTTGCAATTTTGCCAGGTTAGCCCTTAATAGCTGGAGGTTAGACTTACAGTAGTTCCTGAATATTCCAAGGTTAGCTGGGGGTCCAGGTTTTATTTTTACTTCAAAGGAGACCATTTTGTGGTCTGACCGTACCAGGGAAGACGTTACAGTAGGGGATGTGCAGCACCATCCCATATTAATGAGGACCAGATCCAGTATGGCTGCACCCTTGGTTGGTGTTCTGACTATTTGGTTCAGGGAGTTTGTGTTTACAAAATCAGGGAATCTCTGTGCCTATACATTTTGTGTCATATATGATTCCCAGTTAATAGTGGGGTAATTAAAGTTACCCATGAACATGGTATTGAATTGGATGGTTAGTGTTTTGAATACATTTAAATACATGGTATGAGTTTCCTGGATCATAGATGGGGACTTATAGATGGGTTCAAATTGTTCTATCATGGTGTGAATGGGAGGAGAAATGAGGTAGGGGTTATCTTGAAGGAACAGTATGCCAAGAGTGTTTTGGAGGTGAAAAGAGTGTCGGACAGAGTAATGTTTATGAAGCTGGAAATTGATGGTGTAATGATGAATGTTGTTAGTGCATATGCTCCGCAACTTGGGTGTGTGATGGATGAGAAAGAAAAATTTTGGAGTGAGTTGGATGAAGTGGTGGTGAGTGTACCCAAGGGTGAGAGACTGGTGATTGGAGTGGATTTCAATGGTCATGTTGGTGAAGGGAACAGAGGGGATGAGGAAGTGATGGTCAGGTATGGTGTTAAGGAGAGAAATGCAGAAGGTCAGATGGTAGTGGATTTTGTGAAAAGGATGGACATGGCTGTGGTGAATATGTAATTTACGAAGAGGGAGGAGCATAGGGTGAAGTACAAGAGTGGAGAAATATGCACACAGGTGAATTATATCCTATGCAGGAGAGCCAATCTGAAGGAGATTGGAGACTATAAATTTTGACAGGGGAAAGTGTAGTTAGGCAGCATAGGATGGTGGTCTTTAGGATGATGTTGGTGATTAAGAACAGGAGGACATGTGTGAGGGCAGTGCCAAGGATCAAATGGTGGAAGCTGAAAAAGGGTGATTGTGAGCTGGAGTTCAGGGAAGAGTTAAAACAGGCACTGGGGGGCAGTGAAGGGTTACCAAATAGCTGGGTAACTACAGCAGAGATGGTGGGCTCAAATTTGGTTTTGGTGGGCTAGAAAGGTGTTTGGTGTGACATCTGGACAGAGGAAGAAGCACAAAGAGACATGGTGGTGGAATGAGGAAATTTAAGACAGTATACAGAGGAAGAGGCTGGCGAAGAAGAAATGGGATTGTCAAAGAGATGAAGAAAGTAGACAGGAGTATAAGGAGATGAGCGTGGCAAAGAGAGAGGTGGTGAAGGCTAAGGATAAGGCATATGGAGAGTTGTATGAGAGATTGGACAATAAAGAGGGAGAAAAGGACCTGTACCAATTGGCTAGACAGAGGGACCGAGCTGGGAAAGATGTGCAACAGGTAAGGGTGATAAAGGATAATGAGAGAAACGTACTCACAAGTGAGGAGAGTGTGTTGAGCAGATGGAAATAGTACTTTGAGGAGCTGATGAATGAAGAGAATGAAAGAGAGGAAGGTTGGATGATGTGGGGATAGTGAAACAGATTATCAAGGAGGAAGTACGGACAGCTATGAAGAGGATGAAGAATGGAAAGGCTGTTGGTCCAGATGACATACCAGTGGAAGGATGGAGGTGCTTAGGAGAAATGGCAGTGGAGTTGTTAACCAGATTGTTTAATGAAATCTTAGAAAGTCAAAGGATGCCTGAGGAGTGGAGAAACATTGTTTTGGTACCTATTTTTAAAAATAGGGGTGATGTGCAGAACTGTAGTAACTACAGAGGGATAAAACTGATAAGTCACAGCTTGAAGTTATGGGAAAGAGTGGTAGAAGCTAGGTTAAGAAGGGAGGTGATGATTAGTGATCAGCAGTATGGTTTTATGCTGGGAAGGAGCACTACAGATGCAATGTTTGCTCTGAGAGTGTTGGTGGAGAAATATAGAAAAGGTGAAAAGGAGTTGCATTGTGTCTCTGTGATCTTGGAGAAAGCATATGAGAGGGTGCCTAGAGAGGAGTTTTGGAATTGTATGAGGGAGTCAGGAGTGGCAGAGAAGTATGTAAGAGTGGTACAAGATATGTACAAGGGTAGTGTGACAGTGGTGAAGTCTGCAGTGGGAGTTAAAGATGCGTTTAAGGTGGAGGTGGGATTACATCAAGGATCAGCTCTGAGCCCTTTCTTATTTGCAATGGTGATGGACAGGTTGACAGACGAGATCGGACAGGAGGCCCCATGGACTACGATGTTTGCAGATGACATTCTCATCTGTAGTGAGAGTAGGGACTGGGTTGAGGAGACCCTGGAGAGGTGAAGATATGCTCTCGAGAGAAGAGGAATGAAGTTTCAGCAGTACTAAGACAGAATGTGTGTGTGTGTGTGTGTGTGTGTGTGTGTGTGTGTGTGTGTGTGTGTGTGTGTGTGTGTGTCTGTGTGTCTGTATGTGAATGAGAGGGAGGACAGAGGAATGGTGAGGATGCAGGGAATAGAGTTGGTGAAGTTGGA
The DNA here is from genome assembly GCF_019279795.1 of Protopterus annectens. Lineage (NCBI taxonomy): Eukaryota > Metazoa > Chordata > Ceratodontiformes > Protopteridae > Protopterus > Protopterus annectens. The sequence goes on from NC_056729.1 coordinate 1,750,911,312, forward strand.
TGAGTTTAAGTACTTGGGATCAACAGTTCAGAGTAATGGTGAGTGTGGAAGAGAGGTGAAGAAGAGAGTACTGGCAGGGTGGAATGGGTGGAGAAGAGTGTCAGGAGTGATTTGTGACAGATGGGTATCAGTAAGAGTGAAAGGGAAGGTCTATAAGCGGGTAGTGAGACCAGCTATGTTGTATGGGTTGGAGATGGTGGCACTGACATAAAGGCAGGAGTCTGAGCTGGAAATGCCAGAGTTAAAGATGCTGAGATTTGCACTGGGTGTGACTAGGACAGACAAGATTAGGAATCAGTATATTAGAGGGTCAGCTCAGGCTGGACAGTTTGGAGACAAAGTCAGAGAGGCGAGATTGCATTGGTTTGGACATGTGCTGAGGAGGGATGCTGGGTATATTGGGAAAAGGATGCTAAGGATGGAACTGCCAGGCAAGAGGAAAAGAGGAAGGCCTAAGATAAGTTTTATGGATGCGGAGAGAGCGGACATGCAGGTGGTTGGTGTGACAGCAATATGCAGAGGACAGGAAGAAATGGAAACAGATGATTCACTGTGGTGACCCCTAATGGGAGCAGCCGAAAGAGAAGAAGAATAAGAAGCAGATGGGGACTTATAGCTGGCAAGGAAGTGATACTGGAGTTTGCCTATAATGATTTGAACATGGAGCAGCTCAAGTGCATTGTCTTGTTTGACCAACCTTGAGGTATATTTATTTACTTATACAGTGAAACATGAGCTTGTGTTCACATCACCTGTTCCTCAACCTTTCACGGGTCCATCAGGGAACGGACAAGGCTGTGGTTCTGCTCCTGGTAAGCTAGACACTGTTTTGTTATAGATGTAGGTTTACTGCAATGTATTCCCTAAAGTGTCATACCAGGCCTGCTGCCTGTATTGCTGTACTGTTGGCATGATTGCCAACTTTGCGGATATTTTCTGACTGTATACATGTTAGAGTCACACCTATGCCTTGTAGGTGTGACCACACTGATATATGTGACAGCATTGTCAGGACATTACAGATTTCCATATAAGTGTCAACTGTGCAGTGTTTTCACAAATTTCAGCAGTGTACCTCATTGTTGTTGATAAGTTTGCTGTCTAAAGAGCTTTGGTTTACAAGTAACTACAGATGTTTGTGGGAGAAGTAATGCCCTCATGTCCTACTATATGAGGTTGGGGGTTAAACAGGTCTGTAATAATGACAACAGTGTATACAGCTTTACATATATCACAACATAGTAATGCAGAGCGTAATAGTGCAGCTATTAATGTACTGTTTTTCTCTTTCTCCTAACAGGTGAACGGTGGGGATTTGTTCAGGTTTTGTTCAGGGCAATAGACCAAATTGTGCCCGATAACATGGGGGGGGGGTTCAGTTTCACTGGAGTTAGAACGTTTAGAATTAATATGGCAGATGAACACCAATGCAGGGCAGTATCTAGGTATAATGAAAGATGTTCTATTGTATGTTTTCTGAAATTAAAAAGCCTTACTAGATAGAGTCTTACGTACAGAATTCATGTAAAGTATGTATTAATTGCACATAAGATCTTAAAAATCAACAATAGTAGGAACGAACATGGGTTTACCATGTCATTTTAGTATTTTAGATATTTGGTACTTATAAAGTACAAAAACCTCTTTAGGTATTTTATGGTAAATAAGAACATTTAGTATTGCTTCTTCTGTAGGGTTAGGGTTTGAGTTTTGCATGTGGGTGTGTCTAAATGTGTTTGTGACACTTTTGTAGTCCTTAGAAACTGTAGTTTCTATGAGTACTAGTTTTCAATTTGTTGTCAAGAAGAATGAAATGAACTGATTAACTAATATTGGTTAATTACCTAATTAACTACTGCTCATTGACTACTTAAGGGCATGCTCTCAATGCTGTTTGAAGTCACAGTATTTACTGACGAAAAGCGCTTCATCTTGGATTAAACTGCTTGTTCCTACGTTTTGTGTTTGGTGCCTTCCTTCCTGCAGCCAGTTTTCAGTTTTGTGTTCTTTCATCGGCTTGTGTCTTATATTACAACATAGTACTGCAGAGCATAATAGTGCAGCTATTAATGTACTGCTTTTCCCTTTCATCTCACAGGTGACTGGGGGGTTGGTCTCTGTTCCCTTCACAACCTGATGTCAGTGTCTCTTCAGACTCTGATGATGATGGTGGTCAATGTGAGGCACAGGTGGGCTGAATCTGTCCCAGAGGTTTACAACCCTCTTCTGCCCAAAGTATCACTGCACACAGTCAGTATGCCTACACATACCCAGTCCCCGAAGGCCACAGATATTAAATAGTCAGAGCATGTGGACATTGAACAGGAAAGTGTGGCAGCTATAGCTCCAATGAGTGTAGACCAGAGAGCTGACGAGGCTCCACACAGGCAGATTGATAGGGGTGCTCGTAGGAAGCCTTCCACCACCTGTTGCAGGTGTCTCATCACTGGCTATGCAGTATATGTTTTGAGCCATCATGGAGGCACAGGCATGTTTCAAAAGGAACTCCAGACGAATGATCAAGGTTATGGATGCAGCACCGTCTGACATCCTTGACTGCCTCCACTGTGTTGCTGATACCCTGGAACAGTTGACTGAAACAGTGGAAAGACTTTGGTCCCAGACAGATTACATAGTATCTGTCTTAGAACACACAGTGTCTGTGATGGAATGCCTGGTTGGAGCTGAGCATCAGCCTCATGGACATAGGTCAGCATCTACATCTGCTGAGAGTCCATGTGGTCATGCGCAATCACACTCCCATAGTGGCAGTACATCCAGGGCACCAGAGGGGAGTGTGCTGTCCACACCAAGATGTAGCAGGCCATGGGCTTGTCCTCCTGGGTGTTCTCATGGAGAACACAATCCCAGCACCGCTTCTGACCTTGGGCATGGAGGTGCCAGTGCTACTCCTGGCAGACCCAGTTCCCATATTTGGGGGCGGAGACAATGAAATGTCAGCTGTACCATGCCTGATTCAAAGCTGTCCAACAGACACACATGTGGGCTAGCACTGAGCTTGACTGTGTTCACACACACACTCACACACCACTGTCAAATTCAGGTTACCTGCAGAAACACACAGCACATTTGCATGGTCCATCTTGACTGCTTCCCTTCCTGACTCACACACATACTTAAAACCTATTGGTAATATTTGTGTTTAAACTGAATCAGTACCTAGAGAAAGTGTATAATCAGAGCTCCTACTAGCTGCATGTGTTTTTAATGTTTAAATTGTACACACACATTGAAGAAGTGCTTTTATGACCTGAATAACTTGGGCTAGCTATACCTGAAGTGCTTTTGCTGGCAATTTTCTCGTTGTACAATTGTGAACAATTGATTTAGTTTTTCTGCTATATCTTTAAAATCTGGCAAGTGTTTATTTACTGCATTGCTCTCTTGCTTAGGTTTCTTAGCTATAAATCTTAGGTACTTTACCCCCCCACTCTCAAACCTTTCTGAATGTATTATTATAAAATAAGTGCCTGTTGTTGCCTTCATGCTTACCCTAGAATCTCTGATTTTCTCTATTCCTAGTTGAACTCTACATTTACCTACAAAACGGAGTCTACATGACTGCAATTGGTTACCATAACAAAATCAGTTACTCTCAGCAGTTAAGCAGAGTAGGTTGCACACAAAAAACATTTGTTAAGCTTTCACTTACAGTGCTGTGTAATTAAGCAGGTCACCATTTTTGGTCAGCCATAGGGCTCTTTTTTCTACTTGAATGTTTGCCTCCTTCCCCTGTAACTTAAGTAAACTGACTCTTACATTAAGAGCTATAATACTTACCTTATAGCTTTAGGACACCTTAGGAAACCTTGTAAACTTCTATAGCCCTGCTACATTCGCCCTCGCTATGCTCGGGCTCTCTTCGCTCCCCTCCCTGCCCCCAATTCCCTCCCGCCCCCAGTACCTCTAAATTTATAGTACTATTACCACTCTCCAACTTTTTAGATCCTATCTGCTTTCATTTGGGATAATTCCTCCCACCCCCATTCTTCCACCTACATTTTAATATCACCTATTAGCTTTCATCTGGCATTCTCCCATCCCCTTTCCAGTACCTTTACCTCACCACTCTATCTGCTGGTGTTGCATCACCAGGTAAAACAGTTCCTTAACTCACTAGCTAAATCACAAATAATGATATACTCCTCTTTACTACCCCTCTTGTTTGTGCCATACCTCCTTACCTTGTATGAAACCCAGTTTCTCACAGGATTTCAGGTCCCGAAAGGCCATACTATCACCCCAGCTGTAAATCCTCCCACCTTTAACCATACTTACTGTACCAGGTCCTATCCAACATCTTATTCAGTCTATCAACATCTCAACCCCAGGCACATTAGCTCTAGATCTAAACACTACCACAAACTAATCACCCACTTCAGATACACATACCCCCTCTACTTGCAATCTAAGCTGCAAACCTACAATTAATAGGCCAACTAACTCTCCCCTAGCCTGTCATCTCAATATTAGAAGCATTAATAATAAGGTATATGAATTGCATGCACTTCTGGATGTCCACTCCCCTGAGATTCTCTGTTTATCTGAAACCTGGTTAAAACCTAACACTACAGACAATGAACTGTTACCACCTGGGTACAACATACACAGGCTGGATAGTGCTTCCAGGAAGGGGGCTGGGGTAGCTGTACTCTATAAATCTGAGTTGAATGTCACCATAGATGTAATACAACCACCTCAGATTAATAACTCAGAGATTCTTGCCACCAAATTGCCACTTAATAAAAATAAATGCATTAATATCATCTATATGTACATTCCCCCAGGTAACAATATATCTATACTTGAAGATATCTTGCACTGGCTATCATGTCACTACCCCCAAGAAACCCTACTACTTGGAGACTTTAACATAGACTGGGGCACCTGTTCCTCAGAATCCCTAACCACCCATATTAACCTGCATGCATTTACACAAATCATATCCACCCCTACCAGGATAGGTAAACCCAACCAAAAGGAAAGCATACTTGACTGGGTACTCATAAATAGTCACCCCCAACTGTACACCTCTGGTACCCTCCCTGATGGCCTAAGTAATCACCTTCTCACATATGTAATTAAGCACAAAGCCATTCATTCCCAACAACCCTTACTCAGAAAGGTTAGAAACAATGAAAAACTTTGACCCTGCCAAACTCCAACAAGAACTAAATTCATGCAATTGGTCAATTCTAAAACACCTCCCCTTAGAGAAAGTAGTAGCATACTTTAACAACAAATTCCTTGAGATCCTTGATTTGCATGCACCTGTTCATTCAAAGAGAACAAAGTCAAAAACTGCGCCATGGCTTTCTAAAGAGTCTAAACTCAAAATTACCCTTAGAAACAAAGCATGGGCTTTATGGTGTTATTCTAAAGACTCCCAAGATCACATTAAATACAGGCAATCCAGGACCAAAACTAAAAAAATCCATTTTACAAGTCAAAAAAACAATACTACTGTAATTTACAGACAGTAAATCAAAATAACCCTCAGAAGTTTTGGCCAGGTTTAAATAATCTACTACATCCTGGACAAACTTCAACCCCAATCCCTGCTGCTGCTATTGATAAAACCCCTGAAGATGTTTCTGACAGTTTTAACTGATTCTTTACTGAGACAATTCAAGCCCTAGCTAACCAACTACCTCCTAGCTCCCTGGTCCTAAAAGTACCACCCCTAGAAACCTACTCGCATTCAGCTTCTAACCAGTCGCCATTTCACTTATCCGTACCTTGATCAAAAAATTAAAACCCACTACACTTTCTGCTGATCAACTCCCTGCCAAGTACCTACAAAAATCAGCTGATGCTATTGCTTACCCCATCTCAATACTAATCAATCAAACCATAATAGAAACTAAAATTCCCACCATCTGGAAAATATCCTATGTAATCCCACTTGACAAAGGAGGCAGCTCTACTGAATTCTCCAATTATAGGTCAATAGCTATACTCTCTCCACTTGCAAAGATTATGGAAAAATGTATTCATAGACAACTCATGCACCACCTAATCCAGAATCACCTTATAGCAGACACTCAGCATGGCTTCCGTCCTCATCACACCACTACTTTAGCTCTCCTAGCCTTTACCAACATCACAAACCATAATCACAACAATAATTATATATCCTCAGCTCTCTTCTTGGATCTTTCCAAGGTATTCAATATGGTTGATCACCAACTTTTAATCCACACCCTGCAAACATTCTGTCTAGATATTAGAGCTCTTCAATGGTTTCAATCCTACCTGAATGGTCGACAGCAGGCTGTCCTCTGGCAGAACAATCTCTCTAACCTTCTACCTAACACCCTTGGAGTACCACAAGGCTCTATACCAGGGCTCTTGCTGTTCTCCATCTTCATTAATGACCTTTATACTGTCATCCCAAAAGTCAGCTATATCCAATATGCTGATGACTCTACTCTGATTTGCTCGGCCACATCTCCAATAGAGTTATGGTCAGCTACCTAGACCACCTTTAATACAATAGAAAACTGGCTTTCTGAACATCATCTGATCCTAAATCCCCAAAAAACTAAAATGCTGTTATTTTCACCAACACGTAGGTCTACCGCTTTCACCTTTACTATAAATTCAAATGATGGCACAATAATCTCCCCTGAACCCTCTACAAAACTATTTTAACCAAACTATCAAAACCATCAATAAAAAACTAGGGTCACTTTACAGAATAAAAGCCTTCCTAACCCCTTCAGCTAAAATTGCCATAGCTCGCTCTCACCTTCTTTCAACCCTTCTGTATGCATCCCTCTACTCGAATTTAAACAAGACTGTCCTTAACAAACTCTCAATTTGCTACAACCACATTGCCAGGTTTGCCACCGGGCTGCCTTTTAGGACACATCATTGCATCAATCAAAATCAGCTTGGGTGGCTTGAACCACCCACCCTAATCCAGTATAACCAACTGATTATGGCCTATAAAATCCTCTATAATCCGGACAATACTCCTGCACTTAAAAATATTATCACCCCCTATAACAATCCTAGACCACTTCGATCCTCTAACAAAACTACTAATTCAGACTAGCAAAATTAATAACACAGCCGGTGAGTCTCTCTCTGCAAACTCTGTAAGTAGATCCTGGAACTCTCTTCCAGCTGATATTACCTTACTTTCCACCTTAGGTCAATTTAAAACTAGACTCAAACCACATTTGGCACTTAACTGGCTACGTCAATGTATCAAGCCTGGCTAACTCTCTCTAGAATGTGTAAAAATCTGTTAACCAGTTTACTGTGTAATTTAATCCTGACTTATGCTCGGGATTAACTCTAACCTGTGGAACTTGTTTAACTTGCTTACTTATGTAATCACTGTAAATAGTCTATTTGTAGTATGTAATTCTGGTATTATGTAATGCTGTATCTGCTTACCCTTGGAGCTTTTCTCCCCGGGCCTCCACTGAAAATGGACATGCATCCAATTGGACTATCCCGGTCAACAAATGTAAAATAAAATTAAAATAAATAAAAAAATATTGGGTCAGGCTAGGCCTCCTCCACCCCTACATAACATTATGTACAAGTGATGATACTTGTACCACATCCCTGTCATCCTCGTCATCGATGTAGGGAAATGAAGCCATGTGTTTGATGCATAGGGAACTATATAAATTAATATGCAATTGTATAATCTAGTGTTGCTTTGCCATGATACTTGTACTGGTACCGACAGATACTGTATGCTGACATTTGTAATGTGTAAGCCAAATTATTTTGGGTACTTTATGTTGTATGATGTTGTAATCGTTGTATACTTACACAATTAAAGGTGTGTCATTTACCTGCTTATGCTTCAGTTTCAGGAGTCTGTAGGGGGACGCCTATGGATACACAGTGGGAATAAACTGATAGATGTCACAGCACAGGATGGGATGTCATCACAGAACAGATATCTTCAGCAAGGTACAGCAATGTAAGTTCATGGCTCCAAATGTTCATATGTGTGTAATAGGCTAACAAGGGCAAGGGTGTCATTCAGCCTACTGATACATCCCTAATCTATGAAAAGGTCTGATACCCTTGAAAAGTGTCACCAGGGTTTCGGGAGCTAACAAAACTTCAAGCTGTGGTGATGAAGATGACCCATGTACAAATGTCCTGTGTTAATTGCAGACATTTGTCCTACACCATTTAGGATTGTCTTACCCTGCATCCCATTGTGTAACTTGCACATAATGTGTGTTACAGCAGACTGTGCTTCACATGCATGGGGAGCCTGTTACATATAGGGTGTAGTGTATGTGTCACATACCTGTCTCTCCATTATGTACTATTTATACCACAGTGACAGTGTATGTAGAACAGGTAATACATGTGTTAGTCCTGTCTTGGATAAGCAGGAGGTACACAGTGGGATCTGGCACCTCCCTCCTGTATGGCAGCCATACACATCCTCTCCAAAGCATGTAGGAGACAGACTAGACATGTACAGCCTTGACACGTTCTGCCTAGGACATGTTATCTACAATATGTATTAGTTTACCATGGAACCTGTGTGGCTGTTACACTTGTAAGATATGCCTGTGTAGTGATGTAGCAAGGGTGCTATTGCACACAATGATAGGTGTGATGAGTGCCACATTCAGTATAACAACGACAGTCTGGGATTTACATGCCATACCTTTCTGTATAGGTTGTACAAAATTGAATGGATCCCCACATCTTACCGACCAGTGAAAGTCAAAGGCTACATTACTCTCTGTGTCCGTAATTCCATGACTAGTGGCTCAACTGTGTGGTGTACAAACACTACTTTATTTTCCAGGGGTAGGATGACTTCCAAAAGGATAGTACTGTGCAGTCCTTGGCATTTACTATTTGTCAGTGGCTCTGACAACAACTGAATGTGTGTCTCAGGCCATCCTGGATAATTGTTGGTTCTGTGTGGGATTCAGTAACAGCTCCTATTATGCAATCACTTGCTAATGTAGTCAGTCAGAGGTCACTGACAGTTGCTGTGACTGCAGATAAAGGAATGGCTAGAAGGGGTACTCCATTCATGAAGTCTGAGGGAAGTCTAGTGGTGACTGGCATCATTGTAGTGTAGGTCTACTCAATGCTATCTTCCCAGATTATGACTATCAGATACTTGGCTATCCACTAGTTGACATATCAGTCTGTAAATAACCTACACAGTTTTCATCAAGGTCTGCTGGCCTAATATTGTCAAACACCTTGTAAGGCCATGGTAGGTGGAGTGAGTTATATTCCCCACATCCATTGCATAATTTAACACTGAGGTCCACTGGTTAGGGTAGATATGCATAATCTTCCCTTGAGCAAAACAAACTGTGTATAGTCCAGTGCCAGCAGGTGTATGACATTGTTACTGATCATGTCCATGCTAACTCCTTTTATTGCTTTAAATACCAGATGACTGACAGATCCAGGGACACTGCTTGGCACTACATGCCAGTTACCCTCTGTGCAACTAAGTATTGCAGTTACTTCATTCATGTTCCCAGAAAACAGTCATTCAAGGTATCTGTATACAGCACAGACAAATAATGGAGGGAAGGGTAATATGTATACCCTGTGAAGTTAAGGCAGTTAGATGTATGCAGAAATTCTGCATGTGGACACTACTCAAGCACTGTGTACTGAAAAGACAGAATTACCTTATGAAGAATGCAGAAAGCATGGGAGTATATTGCATTGCTGATGTCTGGCTGCTACTAATGCTGGTCTCACCACAACTACTGTCTCGTGGGGTACTATGCTCCTATACTTTTGCAGTCATCACACGCAATAAGTTACTATGAAGCTCATAACCCTTTGGTCAAAGTATGTCCACCTGCTACATGTCCTAAGTATGTCATACTGTAAAATTATGCACCTGGAACACATATCTGTGTTCCCATATCATGTCACACAAAAAACAGTTTTCTGTCCGGTTGCTTGACAGGCAAAGTACGCTTGCAAGGCCAACATAATGTCAGCAAAGGTGAAAAAGTATTTTGTGCATGTACAGACATCCACATCTTCACTGCAAGGAGTGCCGACACACCATGTTTCAGGCTGTCAGCCCCATGGGTGTGGCAGAATGACCCAACTTTTTTGGACTTGCAGTGTCACATTTGTAGGTAGTTATTTGGACCAAGCCTAATAACAGTATTGCGGTCAGTCCAAGGTCCACATGGCTAGAAAAGCATTGTATGGCACACAGTCAGGTGCTGTGTTACCTTAGGAGACCTACATAAAGGTGACCTATTACATTTCACCATCTGTCATGACACTGCCTAATGATGGCATGCTGTCATGTACACACAAGCATGACTGTATTGCTAATGGCACTATCAGTGACTGCTGATGAAATGAGGAAAGTGTCCCCACCCCTGTACTCCTATGCCACACAAACACAATGTGTAACAGCTGTGACTGTATTTCACACCCTGATTCCATGGTGTCTCACATAGCAGTCAGTACATATGATGGGTCTATATTACAAGACTGATGGTTGAAAACATCGAGCAACATATGGATGACACCATATGGTCGATGTCTTCAAAAGTCGACCTTATAAAAAGACAAAAAAAAAAAAAAAGAAAAAAGTACCCTATTGGGTTTAAGTGGGGGGGGACAAGCCCCCTTGTGCCCCCCACATCTCCGCTACTTAAATATACCAACTCTGAGACCACACTACATTGCAGTAAATGGAAATCCCTCTTTACAGAGATTTCCATTTACACGCTTGAGATTCTGAGCATTTGATATTTTCCTGTCGACAATGTCAGATTTGACATTATCAGCTTTCGAGAATATAATATAGACCCCATATGACAATGAGCATTTTGCCAACATATGCAGTTCACCACCTGTTCTACCCACACCCACACCACATACACCTGCATGTGTTCAGCTCCTTACCAGACACATTCCTAAGTGACAAACACCTTGAAAAATCATACCTCTGGAGAGCAAAGTACATATATTAGTTCATGCACCACTGTCTCACAAGTCAAACACCTGAGGCAAAACACAAAACCAAACCTAATATTCATCGGTGATTACATTGTGAGGCACGTTGATGTCCATGTAATCAGGCTACATATGGGAAAGGTCACAGTTAGCTCTCTGTGGGTTGACATGATATGCCATACCACACATTGCCACTACTCAAGGAATATCGGGTAACATAATGATGACATCATAGTTCCTGCAAGTGTGTACAACTAGGGACATACATCACTGGACTTTATGCAGACACATGACTGAGCTTAGACACTCTGTGTCTCTCATAGGCATGCCTGTAGCTTTCAAATGCATTTGAACCTCACCTAGGATGATGGCTCAATAAACATGCAAAATGATGGACGTCAATATTTGCCTTAGCGTGTGGTGTTATTATATGAGGATCCACTACATGACCTCCTGGGATGACATGCTCAACTGATATCAAAGCTTTGCCACAGATGGTCATCATCTGTCACCCCTGAGATGTTGAGTACTAGTCAAGGCTGCTGACACCCCACAGTGCATTTTATATGCACTGTCTGGAAGGAGAACTTTCCAATGAGAACACCATCTTCATACAACATCACGGTTATGCTGCTACATGCTGAGAATGGCAACACTAGACCCCACACTGTGGAAGGTGTCCCCACCTTGGAATATTCAGACATCTGTGTGATCAAACACACCTGGTTCAAGGCTGTGGCCAGCACCACAGCCATATCAGACTACATGTCCTTCCACATGTTCAGACCTCAAAGTGAGTCTGTGCAGGGTACTGTAGGTGGAGTATACATACTCATTAAGGATAGACACACCTCCAGATTTGGCAACACACTGAGGTTTCCCGGAGACACTGCAGGTGCCATTGAGTGCAGGACGGGAACCTAATGAAGCCATTGCCATAGCAGAAGCTCCATGAATCCAAACACCCATTGTGCTTATTTGACTGTAATTGTATCTATCAAGATATATCAGTAACCCATGGTTTGGAATGACATGAATGTAACCACCAGCTGTGTTGCTTCGTCATGCTGATGCTCAATTCCCCACAGGTTAGTCCTTAACTGCAATACCCTGGACCAGTGGCATGATATCCCCACAAGGGGACACAACGTACATTATGTGTTTACTAATACGGGTGACCACTGCAGCCCCCCCCCCACCCACTGTAAGGTTCTCTGTGATGAGATCTGACCATAGATCAGTCTCATTAAAACTAAGTATCAGACCTAACACCCCCCATGCAGAAAATAGAGACATATAATTCAACACAGCAATGTATTATCTCCTATGGGATAGTTTACATAGCTTGATTGCACCCCCTTCAGATGGGGCAGGCAAGTATGCAGAGCTGTACACCCATGCTTTATGTAAGCAAAAGTACAACTGCATAGACTCGGCTGTACCTGCCAGGCAGAAAATGAGCTCCTCATGGTACAGCAAATCTGCCTGTTGGACAACTACCATTAACAGGCTGTATAATAAGAGGTGGGCATTGCTGTGTGACAATTGGGTTGAAGGTGCCCATATAAAATAGAGGCACAACCTCCTCAGCTACAACAAGCACATACTATTGTTGTAACATCACACAGACACAGTATGTGACAAAATTAGCCTCCCCCATAAAGCATATCCACAATGCACAGTGTAGTTACATGTGTAACCACAGAGGACAGGCCCAAGTTGTTGGTGAACTTGTAATGAATGATACCACATATAATGGGTCTGAACTCATTGCTAACCTGTTGTCCCACAGGTCCTGCATCATCTTCACTCCCTGGTCCCCACCACATGTGCCAAATGACATTCCTACAACCTGTCCCATACCTTCCATATATACAGAGCATGTTGTAACTGGCCTGTCTATTGGGGATACACAGCATCTATTGGAGATTGTTAACATCCCAGGCTGTGTCCTACATGGGATCCAACAAGGATTATTAACACCTTTGGGAACTCCTTGCAGTCATACTGTAACCTCCAACTGCATCCCAGCTGACTGGAAAATGGCAACTGTTATCCCCTTGCACTAAGGTGCTGCATCCACCAACACCAGAACTATGGCCCTATTTGCCTGAGTAGCCATATCTGTACACTTGTAGAGCAAATCATCATGGAGCTGATCAGCAAACATACAGTATATGTAATGTGCAAACAGTTGACTGTACATAATTTGGATTGCTGATAGGGAGATCATGGCTGTTACACATGGTGGACATGTCTGAGGCAGTCATCAAGGACCTAGGTGAGGGGACATCAGGGCTTACAACCCCCAGAATTTAGCCAAGCCATGTGACTCTATCCCCCACTCAGGCATTATTGACAAAAGCAGCCACATAGACATCCATGGTGATATCATCACTGGGGCCACTAAGTGGCTCAGTGATGGCACACATACTCAGAATAGGGAAATCCACCTCCAATAGCTGATCTGTACACAGTTGTGTTCAACAGGGCTCAGTCCTGGGTCCTCTACTGCCTGGAATACATTTAACCATGATACAAGCAAATACTGAATGTGTGTGGCTGACAACATTGGCTGATGCCTGCAAACTGTGACTGGTCATAGACTCTCTGAGTTATGCCAATATCCTACAAGACAGTATTGATGAACAAATGCCTGTTGACATACTAATGGCTATAAACTCCATGCAACCATATATGTAATATCACTTCCATCAGTGCCACCAATGTTGCTGGTAAGTAGCACATCAGTAGCAACATGTGATGTACATACTCAGGGGTGATAGACCTGGGCACACAGGCCTGGCCACAAATGTTTACACCCAATGTACCTGAGATCACCATGTCTCCTCATTGGTACGATGGGAATGATATGTCATAACTGAGGACTCAGTCACCTAAAGTTGACATACTCATAACCCCCACGTACTGTTCCCTCAGCATGCCAACATTTGAGTGCAATGGCCATTTGGTACTGTACCTTTCCAAGCACTACTGGCAAACTGCACACAACACAATGGTCCCTCACAAGGGAACTTCACGTCTTCATTATCTGTTCAATGGGAATCACCTGAAATCACTGTCATTGTAGCCTGTGGCATGTTGACTACTCAGAGGTGACCTGTGCCTTGCATATGGGGCAATGTGTGACCCCTGCTTGACTGAAAGCACTGCATATCTGTAGGTGGAATGGTACATGGATTATTCACTGGTATGTGACATTTGGTATGTGACATTAGTAATACATGCTGGTGGGAGAGATCTGTGAATCAGCCTTTAATACACCTTTGAAACGGAATACTGCCTAATGGCAAACAGAACACCTCAGTAGACCTCATCAGATGCCATCTGTATGATTGGCTGAGTGACCATCATTTCACCACAGGGCTTCTGCCTGTGTCCCTGGTGGACAGGGGCAACATGTGCTGATCATGTAAATAAGGGCATAATCTTGGCTAGGATTGCTAGTGCTGTAGGGCCATTATGCTACTAAACCTCAAAAATCCTATGATTCCATAAGCTGATGTAAAATGCTCTAGCAGCCACACACACAAACCTGGCTACCCCGAGGATAACACCATGTCCAATTACTGTTTACAAGACACAGCACAGAACAGACACACTGCAAGCTGGCTGCAACTAGATTGGAATACTTACCTGCCTAATGGTACACACTACAGATCACAGTACGTGACACACACGCCACACCTCATCTACTATTACGGTCTTGTTAGGACATCTTATAGGTTCATAGGTTCATAGTAAGTACTAGGCTATCTGCCCAAGGGCATCTATAAGCCTGGCCTGAATGTGTTGGCTTTTGCCACCCCCTTAAATTAGTTCCCTGTGCCTCTGTCCAGCAGAGCCATTAGTTCCCTGTGCCTCTGTCCAGCAGAGCCACTGCAGTGATCCCTGGGGTAAATTTTCTGTTTCACATCAACTCATCACAGTTTCTCTTGAAGAGTGTTAGTGAGGGGCTCTGCCTAACGTAGATTGGAATCCTGTTCCAAAGCATGGGGGGTCTCCAAGACAGGAATCTATCCCTCCAGCACATCTTATTTGTCATTGTGGTAAGGTTTAGATCCCTACAGCGTGTGGTTCTTGGGGATTTGTTTTTTTTTTTTTTTAGGTGGAATATGTCCATCAATTCTGGGTTGGACATGGCCTTGTATGTCAGGCAGAGATCGCCTCTGAGTAAGTGGTATACAACTGAGTACAGCTGGAGTTTCTTAAGTCAGGCTGCATAGGGCATCTGTTTGAGGCCAGTAATCCTCTTGCTGAGGTACTTCTGTGTTTTTTCCAGCTGTTGCCAGTGTCTTGTAAGGTACATCCCAACTGGGGCGTTGTACTCTATGATGGGTCTGATGAGTGATGAGTAGAGGGGCACAATAACCTCTTTTGTTCTAGATGTGAACCCTTTTGTGATTAGGCAGGCCACATAGAAGGATTTTCTAACCACCTTGACAATATGATTATCAAAGGAGAGATTACCATCTACTTGGGTCCCCAGATCCCTTATTACATTTTCTGTATTTAGGGGACTATTACCTATGTGGTAGTTCATGGGTACTTTGCTTTTTCCAAAGGGGATAACTATGCACTTTTTGGCATTTAGCTTGAGGCCATGATTTTGACACCAGGTATCTGTCTCAGTGAGACCCATCTGGAAGATGTCTGTATCAGCCAGAGAGTCAATTATGATCCCCAGTTTGCAGTCGTCTGTGACCTTGGTCAGCCATAGTCCTCCTGTGCTTGCCTGTACCTCTGAGAATTATATACCAAACAGTATGCATGATGACATCAGCAGGCCTAGTTGTGGTCAGGCATTTGAAGGCCCACATCACCTGATGCAACCAAAATATTCCAAGGTGATCATATTTATGCTGTACAAAGACAGAGACCCCCCCCACACACACACACACACACACACACACACACACACACACTGTGCTGGAGTGAGATTGGAACCCCTACCTCTCTAGTCTTACACACTACAGATCATAATATTTATCACACATGCCACGGCTGCTTAAGTCTGATATTATAATGGCAGATGGTAGCTTTAAGGTAGATGACATCAGCAGACCTTGTAGTAGAGGGCAGATTGGAAGCTGGCAGTTTGCATTTCTGATGGGTGTTATCAGCCACAGTTCCAGGGTGTAGCCAGCATCCCCCAGTAAATGACCATGTGGGATGTACCCCCTAGCAAACATCTGATACATCTGTGATGTATGCAGATATGGGAGTCGTGATAACTGCTAGAGCTGCTAGCACAAACATTCAGGATAAACCCATGGGCATTGCACATGACTTGGCAGTTGATGGAGTTCTATCCTTTGTGGTTAAAGTAGATTCTACCCTGCTCACCAGGTGGAGCCTTGAGGTGCACATGAGTGCAATCTATGACACCCAGTACTTCAGGATAGTGTACTACATGGCATAAGTGTTTCATATTGCTGGCCTTAAACTTCAGGGTCAAGGGTAAAAGATATGTGCTCACTGGCATGTTGAAGCATAGCACCCAGGAAATGAAGAAGTATCCTGAATGCAGATGCCTGTGGCACCTCCTCCATGTCCTCATTTGGTTTTTGAAAAGTACCTATAGCTAGTATCCTAAGTGCTACACATACCTTAGTTTCCACTGGAATGAGCTCTCCGTTGTTAGCCCTGGCCCTGAGTTGAGGGCAGCAGACCTCAGTGAGCTGTTGTAGTATGTCCCTGTATCAGTACCAGCACAACTGACTTTGGCCTCTAGCATATACAGATGTAGAATAGCTGCAGCAGCCCCTGCCATTATTCAGTTTAAAATCACCAAGTCTGTACTCCAGTGGTTCAGAGTACTGAGGGAAAACTAGAATGTAGGGTGTATGCATACTTTATACAGTTGTAGTGCAGGTCCACTATGTGGGATTGGCTAATTTGGATGCATTGTAACCACCAAATGGGCTGTGGAAGGAATTCCAGCCAGTCTTGTTTGTAAAAGCAGTTGAATTCAAACAACATAAAATAAAGGTAGTCTTTAATGAAATAGATAAACGCAGAAAACTTTTGTAACAAGCAGCGTTTTCATCCAATAAGATCAGACTTCATCAGATATGATATATCCTGTCATCATCCACTTTATATACATGTAAATCAAGAAAAGCTTTCCAATCATTCAATAAAATAATTAACTACAAAGTGGTAAGTTACAAATGGCAAAATAAAAAAGTCATTGTCATACTTTTAAAATACATGAAATAGAAATCCTAGACATGTGGGATTGGCTAATTTGGATATAATTAAAATTATTTAAAGGCACTACTTATTTGCACGCTGCAGCACTCAGTGTGGCTTAGCAGAGAAAAGTAAATATTCCAATGGAATATCTCTAACTTTCATTATACCTTCCTAGTCCTGGGGGTGGGGGTTGTTCACATGAACATGCTTAGCTATATGGTGCATTGTACAAACATACATAGCTAGGATAAAATCTGTATAAAGTAAACATAAGACACACACCCTGCTGTTATACACATTCACAGGCAATGTGAACACTGTGTAGGAGCCTACACGAAAGGGATCTGCGGACATGGTTGCTTATTTTAGCTGTTCAATAAATTTAGCTCATTTGCATACATATTCATGCTGACAGCCTGGATACTACCTGGATCATACTTGTATGTGCCTTGCAACAGCATGAATGCACTATTATACAAACCCGATGCAAAGTCCTACAATACATTTCTGTGCTATACATTTATTAAGTTTTTTATTTAAATTTTTTTTTTATTTTTACATTAACCATGTTTATACATCACAACACATAGTGCAAACAAGTACAGATTATTAAAAAAATTATTATTGATTATACATTTTCCCTTGTACTTCTCCTCAATTCTCCTTATGATATACCATTTCATTTTCAGGGGAGTTATGTCCATATTTGTGGGCATTTTCATCCTCTTCTGTCTTTGTAGGGTACTGTACACTGAAAATTTCTGCATACACTATGGACAGGGACATGGAATGACTTTCTGGTTGTTGGATCACTTCCCCTGCCTAAGTTGCATGAAATTTACCTGCTTCAGTAGGAATTTGCATTACACAGATTTTTCCTTGTTCGCAGACATTTAAGCAATGCTAAGCATGCCTTACTGAATCTTAAAATTGTTCATCCTCGTGTACTCATCACCAAAAAAAAATTCATGTAGGGTTTATTGAATTCCCCCAAAGCCTTTGACTCTCTTAGATGGTCCTATTTATTTAAAGTATTATAAGAATATAACTTCTTCTCAGACGTTATAGTGTTAATTAAAAAGCTTTATAAAAATGCTACCTTCTTTGTAAAGATCGGCTCTTTATCTAGCTGATTTAAAGTATTGATGGGCACAAAGCAAGGATGCCCTTTATCTCCTTTAATTTTTGCTCTTGCCATGGAGCCATTTGCCAATTATATTAGAAATATTATAAACATTAAATGCTATAAACGTAGAGATGACATATATCCCAAGATTCATTTTTTTTCTGATGATTTACTATTAACCTGTGGTTATATTGAATCTTCTACAGAATACTTTGTGCTCCAGATTTACTTGAAAACATTATCAGGCTTAAAATGTACTCATAACAAAACTCAAATACTTTTAATAAACAAAAAAGTTACCACTAAATTAAAAACCTATAAACACTTCAACTGGGAGAATCCACATATTAAATATTTAGATTTTTCGTTGAATCTAGTCTTAAAAAAGGCCAGTTAACTATCAACATCTGATTATTTCAACTGTAAAACAAACAGACGACTGGAGCAAATTATTTTTCACATTTGAGGGCAGATTAATTTTAATTAAAATGATAACAGTACCTAAAATTCTTTCCATTAGTCAGTCATTAATCCCCCCACCTAAAAATTGCTAAAAGAATCAATGATATTTTACTCAAGTTTCTTTGGTACCATAAAAAACCCAGAATATGCCTATAATGGCACATTGCAAGTTGGGAAGAAAGAGGTGTTGGATTTCCTAATACTGATTTATATAAAATGCTGTAATTATTAACATAACACTCGAGATTGCTTTGGTTTGGACATGTGCTGAGGAGGGATGTTGGCTATATTGGGAAAAATATGCTAAGGATGGAGCTGCCAGGTAAGAGGAAAAGAGGAAGGCCCAAGATAAGGTTTATGGATGTGGTGAGAGAGGACATGCAAGTGGTTGGTGTGACAGAGCAAGATGCACAGGACAGGAAGAAATGGAAACAGATGATCCGCTATGGCAACCCCTAATGGGAACAGCCAAAAGAAGATGATGATGATGATGATGGATTAATACTTCATATACATCCTATTGGAAGTCAATACATGAAAATATATTATTAAATAATAATACACTACTAGAACCTCTTACTCAGATAGATAGGAATATCTTTATATGGTTAATACAAGAATATATTCAGAATAACTGGCAAAAACTAACATCCTTTCCCTTCATTAACCAGATATTAGTGAATTTTAAAAGATTCACATTGTCTAACCAACAAATTAAAATCTTATTAATTTACATATTCTCAATTGCTATTATAGTGAATGTTTGATCTCCTTTGATATTACTAAAATGTTAGAATTTAAAACAGCCAATCTGATGTACTGTAATCAGTTTTTATCCATAAATAAAATTCACTTAGCTGATTGCCTAATTGCTAGATATAGTTTACAAATTTGTAATTGGCTTGCTATCTAAACCTGTAAAGAATTATTCCACAACAAAATTATATTAGCATTAGCAGAATATGGTAAAAATATTCTTAAAATCCTAGACATTATCTGTACTATTAATAATGGAGCCCTAAGGGGCACCTTATTCATACCATTGATATATAAAACCATTAGAACTGATGTTCACTTTACAGATGTGCCTTACTGAAATTATTATACTAAAATAAATAAAGGGAATTTACAGTAAACAACAAAATACTTTATTTGAAGTCAGCAGGAAGAACCAAATCTTCCCCTTATTGGATACCCCCCAATCCTAAGCCTATATTAGATTCCTGCTGTTTATGGAGCCATCTTTAAATTATTAGTCTCCTATCAGGACACAAGTGCTCATCAGCAGTTGAATTCTGCTCACTGGTAAGCCATTAGACCTCAGGAATTTCTTAGTGTTGTTGTTAGCTAATTCTTTGGTCACTACTTAAAGAGCTACTAGTGGCAAATATAATCTTATTTACCTCCCCAAGTGTATACTATTGATCTGCAGTATAAACCTAGAGAAATAAAATATAACATTTTACAACTACTTACCTTGTATGCACAGAAATCAGGTACCTTGTGGTTTGGTTTTGCCCTGCTCTGCTCGCCCTTGCTGTGCTAGGGCTTGCTCTTTGCCCTACCCTACCCCCATATCCCACCCATCCCCAGTGGTGCTAGTTTTAAAGCTGTAAAACCACACCCCTCCACTATAATCTATCAAAGATAACCTCCTAGATCAAACCACCCCCCTACCTGCCACTAATTTTCCTAGTCTTCATAATTTACTCCTGCTCCAAATACAGTTCCAACATAATGCCCCAACCAGGCACTATGTTATCCTTCAAAATACTGCTACTCTTTTCACTGTTACCTCTGTTACTCATTCCATATCTCTTCAGCACCTATGAAAATCAACCCTACCTAGGTTTCCACTAACCACAATCCCAAACTATCACTACATCATTATCAAACAATACTAACCAGTTCATAATTCCCCACATACCTGACCCCGCCATTCCTAAAAACTACCACCTGATTTGACCCATGTATATCAGCCCCAAAATTAAACATTACCAAAAATGTATAAACAAAATTATGAAACTCACAGTTAGCTTACATTACAGCCTGACATGTAACAATGGATGAAGACATCCACCCAAACCCTGGCCCATCCCCACCTGCTGATTCCAGTTTCCAAACTAATATTCCTTCTAACATCACAATGGCTTATAGGCCCCCTAATTCTCTCCTGACCTGCCAATTAAATATCAGAAGCGTAAACAATAAGGTCTATAATCTGCATGCCCTCTTAGCTGTTTACTTCCCCAATGTATTATGTCTTACAGAGACCTGGCTAGAACCGGTAACTAAAGACAATGAGGTAATACCACCAGGTACAACACAGTTAGATTAGATTGTACTACTAGGAAGGGTGGTGGTGTATCTGTACTGTAACAATGAGGTAATACCACCAGGGTACAACATACTTAAATTAGATAATACTACTAGGAAGGGTGGTGGGGTAGTTGTACTATAACAGTAAGGTAATACCACCAGGGTACGACATACTTAGATTAGATCATACTACTAGGAAGGGTAGTGGGGTAGGTGTACTGTAACAATGAGGTAATACCACCAGGGTATGACATACTTAGATTAAATCATACTACTAGGAAGGGTGGTGGGGTAGGTGTACTGTAACAATGTGGTAATACCCCCAGGGTACGACATGCTTAGATTAGATTGTACTACTAGGAAGGGTGGTGGCGTAGCTGTACTGTAACAATGAGGTAATACCCACAGGATACGACATACTTAGATTAGATCGTACTACTAGTAAGGGTGGTGGGGTAGGTGTACTATAACAATGAGGTAATACCACCAGGGTATGACATACTTAGATTAGATCGTACTACTAGGAAGGGTGGTGGGGTAGCTGTACTGTAACAATGAGGTAATACCACTGGGGTACAACATACTTAGATTAGATCGTACTACTAGGAAGGGTGGTGGGGTAGGTGTGCTGTAACAATGAGGTAATACCACCAGGGTACGACATACGTAGATTAGATCGTATTACTAGGAAGGGTGGTGGGCTAGCTGTACTCTATAAAAATACACTAGATGTTACTATGGTCTCCCTACAACCACCCCAGTTTAATAATGCAGAAATTCTTATTACCAAACTACAGATTAACAATAACAAATGCATAAACATTGTCTGCTTTTACATTCCCCCAGGTAAAAATACAAACACCCTAGAGGACATTCTCCACTGGTTATCCAGTACCTACCCTCAAGAAACTATGATGCTTGGAGATTTTAACATTGATTGGAACACCTGTTCCTCAGAATCTCCTACAACCCCTGTCAACCTACATGGTTTTACACAGCTCATATCCCCCCCCACCAGGATAGGCAAACCCAATAACAAAGACAGTATCCTAGATTGAATACTTATCAACAGCCTCCCCTATATGTACAAGTCAGAGACCCTCCCAGATGACCTAAGTGACCACTTACTTACGTACATTATCAAGCACAAGGTGGACATCCCCCACCAGAACACCTTTAACACCATCAGAAATAATAAAAATTTCAACTCCACCAGTTTTCAAAATGAACTTAAAGCTTGCAATTGGTCAATCCTAAAGCACTTTCACTGGACGATGCGCTAGAGTACTCTTTCACTGTACGATGCGGTAGCGTATCCTTTCACTGGACGATGGAGTAGCGTACCCTTTCACTGGACGATGTGGTAGCGTACCCTTTCACTGGACGATGCTGTAGCGTACCCTTTCACTGGACGATGGGGTAGTGTACCCTTTCACTGGATGATGCGCTAGAGTACTCTTTCACTGTATGATGCAATAGCGTATCCTTTCACTGGACGATGGAGTAGTGTACCCTTTCACTGGACGATGTGGTAGTGTACCCTTTCACTGGACAATGCGGTAGCGTTCCCTTTCACTGGATGATGTGGTAGCGTACCCTTTCATTGGACGATGCGGTAGCGTTCCCTTTCACTGGATGATACGGTAGCGTTCCCTTTCACTGGACGATGTGGTAGTGTACCCTTTCACTGGACAATGCGGTAGCGTACTTTAATACTTTAATTCCATGTTCCTTACTATTCTTGATTCTCATGCTCCTGCTCGCTCCATTAGAACCAAAACAAAAACTGTGCCATGGCTCTCAAAAGAGACCAAATCTAAAATCATAGCTAGAAATAAGGCATGGGACAAATGGCATGCCACAAAAGTCCCACTAGATCAACTCAGATACTGGTAGCTAAGGAATCTCACAAAAAAAATCTATTATACTAGACACAAAAAAACTTCCACTACCATCTTCAACAAAAACATGAGAACAAACCTCAAAAGCTGTGGGCAGAAATAAACAAACTTCTTCACCCAGAACAGTCCTCCACTCCTACCGCATCAGCTTCCAGCCATAAATCTCCAGAGGATATTGCAAATACCTTCAACAGTTTATTCACAGAGACTATCCAATCCTTAGCCAGCCAACTGGCACCCAGCTGCTCCAACTCAAATTCTGCCACAGCCAATACCCCACTCTCCTTTAGCTAATACCACACTCTCCTTTAGCTAATACCCCACTCTCCTTTAACCAATACCCCACTCTCCTTTAGCTAATACCCCACTCTCCTTTAGCTAATACCCCACTCTCCTTTAGCTTTCATCCTGCCTCGGCATCACTTATCAAATCTCTAATTAAGAAATTAAAACCAACTACTCTGGCAGCTGATCTCCTCCCACAAGAGTATCTGCAAAAAGCAGCAGATGCCATAGCATACCCCATCTCCATCATAATAAACAGAACTTTATCTGAAGCCACCATCCCCTCCATTTGGAAAATATCTCATGTAATACCACTCCATAAAGGAGGCAACTCCCTTGAAATGTCAAATATTATTCCCATAGCTATTCTGTCACCATTGGCTAAAATTATGGAGAAGTGTGTCCATAAACAATGTATGCATTATTTGACCCAGAATAAGCTGTTGGATAACTCTCAGCACGGTTTTAGGCCACACTACAGTACCATCTCAGCCCTCCTATTCTTCTCTAACACCATAAATCATAACTGAAATAATAGCAAGCTTTCCTCAGACCTCTTTTTAGATCTGTGCAAGGCCTTCAATATGGTCAACCGCCAAATACTCATGCACACCCTTATGGCATTCTTACTAAATAGCCTTGCACTTCAGTGGTTCCAGTCTTACCTGTGTGGTAGACAAGAAGCCATCCTATGGCAAAACAAACTATCAACCCATCTACCTGTCATCCTAGGTATCCCCCAGGGCTCCATACTAGGGCCCCTTATTTTCTTTCTCTCTTTGTTAATGACCTTCCCACTGTCATCCCAAATGCTACCTGTATCCAATATGCAGATGACTCCACCTTGATTTTTTCAGCCACTTCCCTGACAAATCTAATGACAATAACCCAGAATACTTATAATATAGCTGAAAACTGGCTCTCTAACCATCAGCTGATATTAAACCCTAACAAAACAAAGTTGCTTCTTTTCTCGCCCACTTGTAAGTTTCCTAACTACTCTTTACCATAAAATCTAATAGTGGCACCATTATCTCCCCAGATGCACAAACCAAACTCTTAGGTGTCACAACAGACAACACCCTCAAATTTGATATCCATGTCAATCAAACTATCAAAACCATTAACAAAAAACTTAGCTCCCACTATAAGATCAAACCTTTCCTTACTCCATTTGCTAGGACTGCTATTGCTCATTCCTATCTACTCATCAATCTTCTCTATGCCTCCCCTCTACTCATAAATTTGAACAAATCCTATCTTAGCAAACACTCCAGCTGTTATAACCATATTGCTAGATTTGCAAAAGGCACAACCTATAGGACCCACCATTGTCACAACCTAAATCTTCTGGGGTGGTTAGAATGGCCTAGCCTATATCAGAACAACCAGCTTATAATTGCCCATAAAGTTCTCCACCACTCTGATAATATGCCTGCACTTAAAAATATCATGAACCCTTATAGCAGCCTGAGGTCACTTCGCTCTCCTATTAAACTACTGGGTCAAACATCCAAAATCAACAACTCTGCAGGGGACTCTCTGTTTGCTAACTCTGTTGACAAAACTTGGAACTCTCCTCCTGCTGATCTTACTCTTGAACCCTCTCATACTCAGTTCACAAAAGCCTCGAGCTATACTTTAAAACTCACTGGCTATGTCCTTGTTCAAAACCTGACCAGATCCTCCTCTGTAGTCTGTAATCATGTTACATTGCCTACTCAGTTTGTCAACACTATTTTAAAAATGTATGATTATATTACCTGCTTGCTCAACTGGAGCCTGTAAACTGTGTATAATAACATGTAATCAGTTTGTAATTTTTACTGTATTTTCTACCTTGGGGCTTTTCTCCAGTAGGACTATCCTGGTCAACAAATGTAAAATAAATAAAATAAAAATAAAATAATTTATATTTGGAAGTTCTTACATAGAGTTTTTTTAACACAAAGAATTGCAATAATGTATAAAAAATTATATGAAATGTTGGAGATGTAATTTGTTAAATGCTGACTGGTTTCATATGATCATTACTTGTAGAATGGTACCCCCCCCCCCTTTGGGATGACTTTAGATATTTATGCAAAGCATTGTGGACAGATAATTGTAATTTCTGATTCTCTCATACTGTTTAATGTGCCAGAATCAAATGCATATATTATGGTCAATACTAGGGATTGCAAAGAAAGTTGTTATGAAGAACTAGAAATCTGAAATCTACTCTCTTATTCAACAGTGAATGCATTTATTTAGCCAAATCAGTATGTAATATTGAAATCTTGACCATAAAGTTGAGAACAAAAAATTTAACCAAAGCTAATTGCTTGGGAAAGACTGCATAATTTGTTAGAAAAATATTAAGTGTATTCCTTTTATATATTTATATTGTTATTGACATTGTTTATAGTTTACTATGGCTGCATTTGTAATTATTTTGATTTTTTTGACCGTGTGAAATAAATAAAAACATTTTTAAGTGGGACAAGGCTTTGAGATGGTCTGCACAGTTTTTGTGATTTAGGCTCTTGATGTTTTTAATGAAAAACACTGCAATTGTTCCAGTTGGGACTAATGTTTAGGACAGGTACTTATTGAATATACCCTTATATTCAGTATTTGGCCTGATGAGAGCCATGCACAGTGGAATTATTACATACCTGTATGTGGACACCATACCTCTAGATACAAGTTGGGTAAGGAACAATGACTTCCTTACAACACTGGATACATGGTGTTCAAAGGTCAGTTCATTATCAAAGCAGGTTGCCCTGACTATAGGATCAACTTTCGGGGCTTGTTGTCAATGTCACGCTTGACAAAGAAAATGGAAATATATTTCTTGACAGTTAACTTTAAACCACAGTTATAACACCAGTTACTGGTTTGGGAAAGGTTCATTTGGAGGATTTTGGCATCCTCTATGGAGTTAATGATAGCACCTGGTTTAAAGTAATCTACAATCTTGTTCAGCTACAAACCTCAAGTATTTGCTCTGACTTCTGGGAAGTAAATGCCAAAGGGGAGTGGCTGAAGGACTAAGCCCTGGGGTACACTGCTAGAGACAGGTCTTTTGGAGGAGGTAGAGCTGCCCATCCTAATTTCCTGGGTTCAGTTTCCGAGAGAATTCATCATCTAATGAATTACATAGGAATTTACATTTATCTAAGAGATATTACCTAAGATATTACCTAAGATACCTCAATGTGGAATGGTGTTAAATGTCTTCATGAGGTCTAGGTATGTGAACTGACCTTCCCTCATCCATTGTTTCATTAACCTTCCTGAAGAAATTGACCAGGTTAAATAGACAGGATCTGCCCTTTATGAATCTGAACTGGCTTGGACTGAATTTTTGTAGGTTAACTATGTCCGTATTTATTCATTTCAGAGTAATCCTTTTCATAGCTTTACAGATGATGCTGCTCAGGTTTATATGTCTGTAATTATGAAGGTCCCACTGATGGTCCACCTTTGAGCAAGAGGATGACTGTTCCTGCCCACCATTTGTCTGCCACAATGCCTGTTTGTAGGCTGATATTGCATAACCTCTGTAGGGGGTCTGACAAGTCATATTTCAGGCTAACCAGCAGGCAGACCATTATATTATCGGGCCCCATAGAAGTAGTGGTTTGGGCCATGGATAGTGACTTGAGGACTTGTTCTTGGGAGATTTGATGGTGGGTAGTTTAGACACAGGTATGTGATGTGGAACACTGGAAGGGACAGGGGTGTGAAGTTTGGACTGAATTTGCCTGTCAATACATTAATTAGGTGTAATACATCCATGTATGTGACAAATGTTACTATTAGCTTTGTGCAGTTCTGGCACTGCTTCTGAGATTTCTAACTTAGTTGAAAAAGACTTTGTGGTTATCCTTCACCTGGGTGGCTATTTTTATCTCATATCCGGCTTTGTTTGATTTGACCAGGATCTGAAGTTCCTTATTAAATTTAGCAACAGCATTCTTGGTATGATGACATAAAAAAGTATTTTTGCATGTGATGATTGTTTCCCTTTTATTATAGAGCCTGTTTATACTATGGTTTCACCACAGGAATTTATTTTTTAAATTTGGAATTTGACTTACTTCTGAGGGGAGAGCAGAGGCATCTGCAGTTGTTTGCATGTGCATAGTATTTGGTAGTAAATGATTCTGAATAAGCAGTAGACTCTTCACAATGGAAGAGAATTTTGAATTCAACCAGGTCATTATTCAATTTTAGTAGATTGGCTGTAGCTTAATCTCTGAATACTGAGGCACTGGATGATGTTTCTGGCTTTAGTTTTGAGGTGAACGTGACTGCTTTGTGGTCCAAGTAGAGCAGAGGAGAAGCTACAATTAGTGGGAAACAAAGCTGCACCATATTGGTAAGTACCAAGTCCAGGATTTTATTACCTCTTTTGGGAGTGCAGACTTACTGGTCCAAAGAGTCTGTATTTATGAAATTCAGAAATGTCTGTGCATACATGTTTGAAGATGTACAAGTTTCCAGGTTAATGCAGGGGTAACTGAAGTGTCCTAGCATAACGGTGTTTAGCATAGTGCATAAGGACTTATTAAGTTGGATGTGGAAGAGTTTCAGTTCATTGTCTTGTCGAGTCAAGAGCTGAAATTTTTAAGAATATGAAAGAAAAGAAGATTACTGCCTTCATCAAATTTGATGGGGCTGAATGTGAGGTAGGCATTCAAACCCTGCACTGGTGGAGTATTCTTATGGGTATTAAATCCTGCACTAATGGGCAGCTCTCATTGATCATAAACCCTGCACTGATCGAGTGCTCTCACTGGTCTTGAACTAGGTCTCTGAGACGGCATGTATTTATGTTTTCCAGGGTAAGGAGTGCCTGTAGGAAGTGCAGCTTTTGGTAAAGCACCAAGTACTGTACAGCAACAGCTTTATGTTATCCATATTCTCTTTTGTTGTTTTGGAAGCTATGGAAGACTGGCATTCTCTAAAAAAAGTATTATGGTGAAGGACAAGTTTTAAGCCAATAAATCATTGGGGAGAGTCACACTTCACCTCTGGCAAAGCAGTTAGAACTGCCTACCATCTCCTTCTAGGCTGATTTTCCATATATTAACCCTTAGAATGACGCCAGAAGCTAAGCCAGTTACTGAAACCAGTAATCTTTTGTTCTCATCAAGGTATCATTCTTGCAGATGTCATAATACTGCTCGAGGCTGGGTTTATACCTGCCTCAAACACATATTCCTAAAGCTCCATCATGACTAACTTTATAGAGTTCAGGGAGGTCCATCTCAAGTCATTTAAACACACCTGCACTATAGCTGTGTCACATTTGCACTTGCAATGCAAGGACCTGACTGTATGCATGATGTGTTGAATCCTGGCACCTGACAGGCGACTATCATAACCTTCTCCTTGCACAGCCTGGTAAGTGGTGCATCAGTGTGTCTGACTATGGCTTCATCTGTGAGAGGATCTACCATGACTCTCTCCTTGCACAGCCTAGTGAGTAGTGCATTAGCCTGTCTCTCTACAGAGTCACCTATAAGTAGGATATACAATGACACTCACCCTGCATAGCCTGGTGAGTGATGCTTCAGTAAGTCTCACTATGAAGTCACCTAAGACAAGGATATTGGATCATGTGAAGATTTGCCATGTGGGCTTTTGAAATGAGACAGTGTATGTTTCATTGTAGGTGTGTTATGTGCTGTCTGTTTATGAGGTTGCTGAGGGTACTTGTTTCTTACATTACATTGGGAGTCCTTTGGGATTTGCGCAAATTGTTGTAAGAGCCTCAGCATATAGAGGTCCATGTGTTTGGTCTGTGTGCTATTATTTATTTATTGCTTTTGTTTACTGGTAAAGTCAGACTGGGCACAAGTCCCATTTTTAGCAGAGGCTCAAGAAGAAATATTCCATTCTAAAAACTGGAGTCTAAACCATTGCCTTTAAAATGTAAGCACATTAATCTATCAATAATCAGTGAAAGTATTACTCCTTATAAAGTTTTGCTATGACTCCCCCAATCAAATAGAATTGATTTAAATATTTATTAATTTAGTTTACTATAACTGTAGCTATATTTTCCAATCAGTGCGGGTCAGTGCATTACATGTAGACACCAAGTAAATGTGCTGGACAACAAATAACAATGAAAATACACATGAAAATGGAATTAAACAGTTCAGAATGAATTTGTCTAATCTATACACAGACATATGGAACACAGACACACACACACACACACACACACACACACACACACACACACACACACACACACACACACACACACACACACACTCACACACACTACAATATCAAAAGGTATTGCAACGCAGCTCCTTTTATAATTATAACCTGTTACACTGGAATTGTACAGTGGTCATTTGAACAGAAGGTGGAGCTGAAGAAAAGAAAGCGGCTGTACAAACTGCACAACCCAGAGCAATGAAATAGAGTGGCAAGTGAAAAATGTTACTGTTAAGCATGCAATGTGACAATTCATGTGAGAAGCAGCAGAAACTAACCTATGATAACACAGTGCACAAATTGATACAAATTGCTTGAAAGCACAACATATTCCCAGCAGTGACATCTGTCGATGAAATGTAAATGAGCCTGCAAAAAGTGTAACTACAAAAACTGTTTACATCCTTGCAGTACTACTAGCTTTATTATTATGTGTTTCTTGAAAGAGAATTTTAATGCATTTAATGTAACCTTGTTTCTATTAGTCACATTTAATTCCAGTAACAGAGGGCTGTTTTGATGTGAGAGGCATACCCCCGAACCATACCGAATTACTCGGTTTTTACCGAGTTGTGGGGTCCAAATGAAGGGGTGCCACGATTTCCGAGTGGCACCCCTTCGTTTCTGATTATGTTCCTTTTGTTTTTTAAATTTTTTGATTTTCGCGCTGTTGGAGCTGGAGTAAGGAACGAGGTGTGTGTGTGTGTGTGTGTGTGTGTGTGTGTGTGTGTGTGTGTGTGTGTGTGTGTGTCTAGCTTTAGATCCTCTGGTATCCCTGTATCTTTAGATTTGAGTTTCATGAGTGTTTGACGCTACTAGGATATCTTCCACCAGGTAAACATACTCCATCAAGTAGAAAAGGTTCTCCATTTAGTTAGTGAGGTATCAGGGACTGCCCTAATCAGGCAGCTTAGATAGCATTCTAATGTAGCAAAGGAACCTATATGATTTGGGCTTTATTTATTCCTGCATTATTTTGTAAGCTTCAGCTATTTATGCCAGTATTGATCTTGTGAAAAGCAGGACTATGGCCTGTCTCCAGCTTGGAAAGTGGCCCCTTTATAGAATGCTGAAAAGAACATCATCTTTTCATACAATCTGAAGTTTGACTAGTTTGCCAGTCCCCCATTCTCCCCCACAGGGTTCAGCAGCATTGATTTTTTTTCTTGGAAGACACTTCATCTGGTAGACATTCCTTTCTCACAGGATCTCAGAGGTGTTGTGCAAAGAACCATATTTGGTCTTTCACAAGGCTAATATGTAGGACTAACCCACATTGTTTTTCAAGGGTGGTTCCTGAGCTGTCCCTGAAATGGTTATTTGTTTTTTACTGGAGCAAAAACCATAGGAGAAAAAGACCTTTACAGGTTGGCTGTGCTTTGTCTGCTTTTGATGTCTTGAGCATGAGTTTAGTAAAACTGAACAGTTGCTTCCCTTCTTTAATTCAGAGTGTTCAGAGAAAAAAGGGCTCACAAGCTGACAAACAAAGCAGTTTTCAAGTGACTTGCTAACTGGTAGTATTATGTCATGAGCATGAGTTTAGGAAGCATAAATGATGGTTTGCTTTCTTTAAGTGGTTAGAAAAACATTTTATATAGCCCACCTAATCATGAAGGGATTCACATCTAGATCAGGGGAGGTCATCGTGCCTCTTTACTCATCCCTCATCAGGCTCATAATTGAGTACAATGACCCTTTTGGGATGTACCTTACCAGACACCTGCAGCAACTGGAAAGACCCCCAAAGTACCTCACCACGAGGATCAAAGGGCTCAAACAGATGCCATATGCTGCCTGGTTAAAGAAACTCCAGCTCTACTTAGTGGCATACCGCCTGCTCAGAGGTGATCTGTGACTGACGTATAAAGCCATGTCCAACCTGGAATTAATGGACATGCTGCACCTCAGAAAAACCAAATCCCATCGAGCTACGCGCTCGAGAGACTTGAACCTCAGCACTGAAATAAATAGGACATGCTGGAGGGACATATTCATAACCCAGAGGCTCCCTTCACTCTGGAATAAAATCCCAGTCCAGGTTAGGCAGAGTCCCTCATTGACTCTCTTCAAGAGGAGTCTTGATGAGTGGATGGGAGATCGTAGGTTTAGCCCGGGTATCACTTCTGTGTCACTGTTAGACAGAGGCACAGTATACTAACCTCGAAAAAAGGCATAGTAAAATTCATTTAAAATGGGTGTCGAAAGCCAAACACACTCTGGCTAGGCTTATAAATGCCCTAGGGCAGATAGCCTAGTATGAACCTATGAACCTTTAATCCAGAGAAAGAGGAGCTCAGAACTTGCCATACAACCTTTTATTTTCAAGTGTACTGCTGACTGCATTGTGACAGACCACCTACTGGTAAATCAGTCAGATGCCTGACCATTAGAGGTGCAACTGTTTCCATTGCTTACTTTGCAAATGGCTAGCCCCTTGCTCGTTAGGCTTGTCTTCACCATTCTGTTGTCTCAACTGGTACTGTAAGAATTATTCTTTCTCTGGTGTTTCTGTACTTTTTTAAGATTCACAGTTCTGAACTTATATGCTTGGATTATCCTATGTTTCTGTCCACCCTAGTTATAACTTCTTTGGAGATATCCTTTTTATTGATACATCAAGGAGGGTCCCATTGTTAGACATAACAGAATTTGTTTCTGTTGTATAAATATATCTTCAGAGAGATCATCTTGATGGTCTCAAGAAAGATTCCTCAAGTTATATATAACAAAATATGTCCTTACCATATCAATTGAACTTCAAGGGTATCTTGTTTGATGGGTCTCAAATATTCTCCCTGATTTCCTTATGGATAGATAGCTCCTCCATCCTGCCTTGACTTTTGGGATTCTTTGCAAGTCAAAGTTGGGTATTGCTTGTTGACATTAATTGTTCCTTAATTCCCAGGAAGTTTGCTTGTTAGTGATAGAAGACTTACTGGCAGGCTAAGATGCTTGTCATGTTTGCATAGCTGGTGTGTCACAATGTGTGTATCCCTGGGCATGCAGGTCCTCAAATACAAGAGTTTGTGGGGAAAAAAATCATTGTGATTGTTGAAGAGAATAAATGCAGCCATTAACCTATCAAGGTGGTCTGCCATTATGAATTAGCTAATACATTAAGAATGTATGTGTTATGTCTTCTTGTACATCTGAAAAAAAATGCAGCGTCTCATATGTTTATGAGAAAATACCTGTCTGTATGTCATATTGAGAAGAAGACTTTGAAAATTCTCTCACAGACTGAGAAAAGTTTGCTAACTCAAGGGATTCTTTCCCATGCTTGAATTTGCATGGCATTTGATACATTGTAATGTCTTTTCAGCTCTGTAATCTTGAAAGGTTTTAGATTCTTGTTAGTAAGTGCATTAGAAGAGGTGAAAGGAGAATATGAGTTATTAGTGTGGTACTGTATTGCTATTGTTTTTTTCTGACAGGAGGTTAGAAGGAATGTGCTCATGTGGCAGAGTGCCACTAGTATTTGTGAAAGGAGATTAAATGAACATGTGTTGTTAATAGGCTTTTTGTGAGACATGGATTATGCTGTGCACTTTCTTGATTTACTCTCTTTATTTCATGGGTTTTACTTCATGTTAAGGCACTGCTGTTATATCCTGCATTGTCATACCATTAATACTATAACACTGGAAGGATAATACAGGTCTTAATCTATCTATCTATCTATATATATATATATATATATATATATATATATATATATATATAGATATAGAGTACTGTTTATTGTAAAATGGTCTCATATTCTTGAGAATGCACTGTAGAAGAATACACAGAAGGAATCTATATATTCAAATGTGGGCAGCACCGGAAGTCCTGCCTTTCCTTCAAAGAAGTACTCTTGTAGCCTTTCATCCATCATCCACTGGTCTCCTGTGATCCATTTTTGAAATAAGTAACATACATCACTATGGCTGAATGTAAATAATAATATGGTGAAGCAGAATGGCTCATCTCGATTACTCCATTTCTAAATGCTGGACTCAGACTAGGGTGAGTACGTGACTGAAAAATGTACTGCCTCTAAAAGATTGCTACAAAGGGGATACCTCCTTTGTTTATCTTGAAGTGAACCTTTAGTGGATAAGGGAGGATGGGGATTATCAGGGGTGGCTTGTGCTATCAGACTGCCGGACTGCAGCCCTCCCACCAACAAAAAACAAAAGAAAAAAAATCTGTGAAACAAAAAATCACAAGTCCCGACTCCTCTGTGCATGCGCGGACACTCAGACTGTTTTTATCAACAGTCCGGATGCAGAGAAAGAGGTACCCAACTACCTGTGCTGTGAGATACCCAGGAATCTGTGTGGTCAATGACCGCACAGAACAGAGGAGCTCCGGACTGCTTCCTTGCAGGCAGGGCCAATGAGGGGTGAGCTGAGAGCTCTCACGGGGATTTCACTGTGCGGGATTTATGAATGCTGGACAAATGGTCGCTGGCTGGATGGGATGTTCGTTTCAGAGTTGGAAAGGCTTCGGACATGTTCATGAGACAGGTAGGTGAAGTGTGTGATGGTCGCTGGCTGGATGGGAGTGAAATGAGTAGGTGAGGCTTCGGACATGTTCATGAAGTGTGTGTGTGTGTGTGTGTGTGTGTGTGTGTGTGTGTGTGTGTGTGTGTGTGTATGCTTTTTTTTTTATATTTCTGTTAAGAGTTCACTTCCTCATGATCTCAGTCAATTATATAATTTAATGCCATACTCTGAAGTCTAAAACATGCCACCTGATTCATTTCAGGAAAGCCCATAAATTTAAATGTAGGATAGAAAACATGAACTACTAATAACAGACAGCAGGAGCTATCTGAATTTTCTGCATTCTAAGAACTTCTTAGCAGGGGCTTGTGGTTAGCATATCTGAGCCAATTCTGTTTAAAAGTATGTATCGGAATTACACGGTATGCCAAATCAAGATCCAGTAATTCAAATTCATTATGCATCAAATACTGTAAAAACCTACTGCTCACACTAAAATACTTCACAAGCAGTATTCAAAAACAACATTGATGTATACATGACCTGCAGAAAGTTCCAAATAGGATAACAATATTCACATTCCTCAAAGGACAATCAGTTGTACATTTAAGCCTAAGAAATTACATGAGATGAGGGGAGTATATTAAGGTCAATGCTTAAGGTCAGTACTGGCTTTGGGGATTTAATGACTTAGGTAAAACAGATAGTTCACCTTAATATTAAGACATGAGCAATAAAGTGTTTGCACTGGGGTTTGTAAAGTGTTACAGTACCTTGGCCTGACCTGAACATATACCTATAGAGTGTGCTGCTAACGGGTCTGTGCTTTGCAGCGCTTGTAGAATCTTTTCTTCTCCTTTCACCTCTGCAAATGGCAAATGCACACCATCCATTATGGCCACAAATCAAAGAGGAATAAAAAGCAAATAAATAGACAAATGAAAAATTCAATAGGGAACTCTGCTGTTTATCGCACAAGTAAATACACTACTGGCATCTTTTAATGGTGCTAGCAGAGAAGGAGAATGTTTTTCTCATTTTTCCTCTTCTCCATGTCTGTATGATCGCAGCGCTGGTGTTTATACATACATACATACATACATACATACATACATATGTAGTTCATGAATATGGAGGCTTGTCCCCAATGTCAAGAGCATAGGGAGGCTTATCCCACCTACCAAAAAATATGTTTTATGTTTGTTTGAGAATGTTGCTGTTTTGAGTAGCAACATCCCAGAGTTTTAGATGTTTTGGTTTTAAATAACTGCATTTCAATTAAGCAATGTAATACTATTCAAAGTGGACCCATATGGATAAAATACCTACAGCATCAAGAATGTGTGCATCAATTATAGACTGTGCTGACAAATACATTATAAATAAATGATTAGTTGGTAGTAGACAAGTTATTGAAGCAGTTTAGTAGAGAAAGCCAAAATCTTGTCACTGAATATCAGTGAATCACAGGTAATACTTGAGTCATTGCAAGGTAATATGACTCATAGTGTTCCATATTCATTTTAGAATGTTATTGTCAGTTGTGAATAAATGTTTATTGAGTTATTTCACAGGAGTGGTAGAGCAGTTATTGACTTAAAATGTTCCCATGCTTTACATCCATCCTTCCATTTTTATTGTCAGAGTAAAGACATATCTAAAATATTTTTTTGTTTTAAGAATGTTAACTTGCATTTAACTACAGTCTTAAAAGTTTTAGCAGTAAATCAAAAGAAAAGAAGGTTTGCTATATTGTATGTGTGCTTGTGCACACACAAGTGTGTGCGTGTAATGCTCCAGTTGCTATATACTGGTGGCTAGAGAGAACAAATGGTGGTGGATTGAGATACTACTCAGGCTTGAACCCTGTACCTTAAATGCAGGTAGCAAGGACCTGAATTCACTATCCACCATAATTAAAAAAAAAAATGTGCAGATTTTTGCCTCATATTTGTTCTGTTCCTCATAAAATCTGTGGTTTCTGTATCTACATTTTTCCTTGACTTGGTAAGTCTGTAGTGCAGTGGTGCACTGGTAGCATTGCTGTCTGACAGCTATAGGTTCCCTGGTTTGATTCTTGGTTGGGGTGCCTTCTGTGTGGAGTCTGCATGTTCTCTCATCTTAAAAGGATGTGTCTGGACTTTCTCCCTCCTCTGCTGCAAAATATCTTTTGTTCCAAGTCAGACTAGTTTCCTGGTTAAATGTTTAAAAATAACAGGCATTTGAATTTCAGACTTCATATTCTTCAGAAAGTACATGGTAACACAAAACTGTTTATTCTAGCAGATATCTAAGTTTATAACATGGATATTTGAAATTTGTCCCTATTTTTGGGACTGTATTCCCCCAATATTGACTTTGTCCAGGTATTTTGTGTTAAGGTTGAGAGCTATCTATGGTGAGAACTGAATTAATTGAATGTTTGGGGGCTGTATTCCTCCCCCCATTACTCGCTTTGTCCACATGTTTTTTGCTAAGACATTGAGAGCTATGATGAGAACTGAATTCACTGAATATGTTTGGGGGCTGTATTCCCCCATTACTCGCTTTGTTCAGGCGTTTTGTGCCAAAAGGCTGACAGCTATAGTGAGAACTGAATTCAGTAAATGGTAGCCATTTAAGTTTGTCTTCCTCTCTTTCACAAAACAGCTGATTTGGCATAGTGGTATGTTTATCTGACTGTTTTGCACAGGGCCCCCTGGGTTAAAGATGTGGCAGTGAAATGTATAGTGGTAGCACAACATTTTATTCTAGCAACTTTCCAACATTGTACAAGCAATGGTTAAAATGTGTCCCTGGTTTTGGGGCTTTTGCCCCCCCACCCCAATAAATGTTGGCTTTTTCCAGATTTCTTGTGCTGCAAAGTTCAGAGATACAACTGTGTGTCAAGTAGATTTTATAAGGAGCTGAGAGCTGCAGGGGAACAAAACTTTAGTGCTGCTTATTCTGCATCTGCTTGCATTGTTAATAGCACAACAGGTAGTGTCTTTGCTTTTGATGCAGAAGGTTGTGGGTTCTACTCCCACAGTAGGTAGATGCATTGCTGATACTGTACTGTGTTGTAAAGTGTGTAGATGCTGCATTCCTTTTTGGCAAATATACCTAGAGTAGTAACTATGAACCTGTTATCAGTTTGCTATACAGTCCCTATTGTGATATTACTAGCTTATCATTTTTTTTTAATGCATGCAACATAGGCAATTTATTCCTCAAGGGCAACAGGTACTTTATTTGCAGATGAATAAACAATGGCATATAAAGTTGTTTGCTAGCAGCAATCTCTTCATTGTTACAGATTTCTTTAATGTGGAATTATTTAGATGACTTTTACACTTCGGAGATTGTGCATATTTACTGATACTGGTGGAGTGTAGAAGGTTGAGTAGACTTTTATGATGGAAATGTTCTGAATTGGGTAGTTTTGTCATTGGTGCATGCATTTTGTTTCATTGTTTACTAATGTTTAAAACAATAAATTTAAAATGCCCTCTAACAACTGTACTGTATTGTACAAGGAATACAATTTAATACAATTGGGAAGGTGTATCAAAGAGCATGTGTATGTTTCATGTTCAAGGGGCCTATGATTTGAAAACAGCCCCAAGTTAATCTTTATCTGCCACTGGAAAAATGTATTTTCTTTGAATGTGGGTTTCAATGCTGTTTCAATGCATGTGAGTTTCAAGGGCAGATAAGTTTTAATGCTAAGTCTGTTTTCATTGTGAGACTGCATTGCTTTGTTTAGCAGATATCTATTGGGGTTTGTGCTGTAAAACTGCAAAATAAAACTTTCAAATGAGATCCAAATCATCGCAGAAGTAAAGCAGTATGCACATTGCAGTGTTTATGGTAAATGGGGCAAAATAACCAAGAAATGGGACACTGGAATGGTTGCAGGGGGGAGGCTCCAAGCGACCATGATTTTGAGAGGGGAAAGGCAGCAAAGTCAGACAGCCCTGGTTGAACTATACCTCTCAGCTGTCCATATTTTTGCAGAATGAAATAGATATTTATTTCTTATTTTTGGTTTGTTCCTCATAAAATGTGTGGTTTTCTGGCAAATCATTTAGGAATGAAGTCACTAGATGACAGACATTGAGTTTTACATCATAACCTTCAGAAAAATGCATGCTAAAGCAAGACCTGTTATTCTATCAACTGTCTTAAGTTTATACAAGAGCAATTTTAGTAGTGTTTGTATGTCCCCCCAATATATTTGGCCTTGTCCAGATTTCCTGCATTAACAGGTTGAGAGGTACTTGCAAGTAAAATTGCTTTATAGAATTAGGCATATCCAAACCTCTCAACTGTCCCAGATTTTGGCTCAAAATGTTGCTCTTCCCCTAATAATCCCTCTGCAAAATGGAAATTTTGGAAGAAAACATGGAGGGTTTACAATTAATAAATAACTGTAATAATCAGTTATAAATTACTTTTATTTCAGAAATGCATGTAGATTCTTTTATTTTGTCAGCTGCTCAAGTTAGCAGTAGTAATATTAAAAGTATCCCTTCTTTGACAGGTTCCCAGCTGTATTGTGTGGCTATTTTATATTTTTGCATCACATTTTTGGTCCATTTTTCATAAAATTGTGGGGTTTTTTTTTTGGCAAATTAGTGGTAAATCATTAAAGACTGAAGTTGGAAAATAATGAGACATTTGAGTTTCAGATTTCATATCCTTCAGAAAATTCATACTAATGCAAGACCTACTATTCTATTATCTTTCTAAGTTTTTAAGAGCAATATTTAAAAAATGTCCCTATTTTTGGGCCTTTGTCCCACTTCTATGTATGGCTTTGTCCAGATTTCTTGCTCTGAGGTTGAGAGGTATGACAAATGTGTCAGGGCCATCACAGTCAGCCAGAGACATTTCAAACTGTGACATACTTGTTGCACCCCACTCCCCCATGTAGTGACTCTGGATGTGTCCAAGCAAGGCAAGGAGCAGTTATGCAGTGTAAATGTGCAGACTATTCTCCCCCATCCAAGGTAAACACAAGTACTACAGTGGCTTTTCATCTGTCCTTGATTTTGCAGAATGTTCTGGTTTCTATCATATTTTTATACTGTTGATTTATGCTTATTATTATTCAGAAAGTGCATTTTGCTCTGTGTTTAAGTAGCAGTGCTTTAATGACCATCAGGTAAGCTTGTCTAATATTGTAAGATGCAAGTAAGTTTTAATAAGCAGTATTGCCAGCACTGAAAGCCTTTCTGTTATTGACATGCAGAGAATACTTACATAACTAGATAATGTATAAGCCTTGGGTATTGAAATGCATATGACAGTATTTGTAATAAAGGCCAGGATTAGATTATGTTAAGCTCATTACAGGCTTTACCTGCAAACTAAACAGAATGGCAATCTATCATGCGTGGTCCATATCCTGTGCAATAATCCTTTAAGCAATATATGTTGAGCTTGTTTCTTGTTTGCTTTTCATTTTTTACTTTGAACATGTCTTCCCCATGAAACAAGTTGATAGTTGTCAGGCAGCAGGTCTTTTTTGGATAAGAAACATTTTTACAAGTGAGGGTATCACAGAAATTGCTACTTTCAGCATGTTACTTGGTACTTTAATAAAGCTGCTAATAAAGTGCTGCTTGTTTTTCTTATACTTGATTTTGACTGGCATTCCAGTAATGTATTTAAAAAGTAATTTATTTTTTCATGCCTCACATCCTTTTTGTTTCCATCTAGATATTAAGTAAGCTGTCATGCAGTCAATTGAAATATTTTTTCTTTTACACTTCATTTTGTCTTGATTGGACTCCCATAATGATGGTTTGGCACCCAGGGCAGCGTATTTAATTAAAGTGTTTGTGGTTTTGAGCATAGCTCCTCCCCCTTCTAGCTGGTCACACCCATTCCCACTGACCCCACCCATTCAGCTGTCTCCTGCAGCCCCCCTTTGATTTGAAGTCACCAGCCGCCACTGGTTACACTGACAATTACTGAGCATTACATTTATCTCCTGTGGTTGCTAAGTGCATCCAAGACAATAATCTGGATCATCATCACTTAAATCACCTAAGTAAGTTTATGCCTGCCACAGTACACTATACTACACTATTCCTAGGAGAAGGCACAAAAGCAGACATAATGTTTACTTCGCGTGTCTTTCAGAATATCTACTAGATTTTAGCTGGACAGGTATGCTGAGCACTCGTCCAATTATCAGCTCATGGACTTATACTGTCATTTACTGGTTATTAGAGAAGCGCAATAGCAGGGTTGGCACAGTGGTGCAGTGAATAGTGTTGCTACCTCATAGCAAGAGGGTTCCTGGTTCAATTCTTTGTTTGGGTGCCTTGTGTCAATTCTACATGTCTTCCTGTGTTCACAGTTTCTTCACACATTCCAAAGACATGCAGTATGTGATTGGGATACTGTAAATTGGCCATAGGTGTTTAAGAACCACCCACCCAGCAGTGTAATTGTCACTGCTGAAGTGACACCATACCTATCTAATATACAGATTTTTGCAGAATGCCCAGATTCTTGCCTCATATTTTTGGTCCATTTTTCATAAAATTGTGGTTTTCTGACCAATTACTGGCATTAAAGCCTGAGGTTTGTAAATAATAACAGTCATTTGAGGTTCAGACTTTATACCCTTCAGAAAATTCATGCTTAAGTAAATTATTCTGTCAACTTTCTAGATTTGTAAGAGTAATATTTTAAAATTGCCCTTATTTTTGGGCCTTTGTCCCCCCCATTATTTATGGCTTTGTCAAGATTTCCTGCTCTTACAGGTTGAGAAGTATGAGTGACACTCTTGACCCCATGTGAAAAATTGGGAAAATGGGCTGTTGATGTATTCTGTTACTTGATGTGCAACCTGACCACAATCAATAATATTTGAACCATATTTTCTTGGAATGGTGGGGTGCACTGTCAATAGTAGTCCATGTGTGTGTGTGTGTGTGTGTGTGTGTGTGTGTGTGTGTGTCTTTATGGGGATGGGGGACAGGCAGGTGGTGTACAACCAAAAACTTCCTGGGTGGCATTTTTAATTTTTCCGGCATGTGGCATGTGGTAATCCGTACTTAAAACAGGCTTCAGATGAACTAACCTTAAGGTACCTTGTGGTCAAGTGGAGCAGAAACAGATAGTACTTTATGACTGAGTCTTACTTTCATTTGCATAAATAAATGGAAAAGCACTCAACACTGCTGACTATACAAACAAAGATACAGCACAGAGAATAACATTCGTACATGTGACCCATACAAACTATATTTTAATGATCTTCACTTTCCTGTTGTGTTTTGTCCTACATCATGCTTTGCTTTATGGATACGTGTCTGCATTTCATTATAAGAAACTGAATGTGATTTGGTTACATTTTGAAGAAGGGGTTACCTATGTCAGGGATACAATTACATGAAGAGGCATTTTATTATTTTAATAATGGGCACACATCTTCAGCTTTCCAAGACAAGTAGTATACTGGATAATTTGAGAATGGGTATTTTATTATTGTGAAATGTTATTGCTTGGAATGTCAATTAATAGTACAGTCATACCTCACAAGCTCTCGGAGCAAGAAATCTGGACAAAGTAAAAATAATGGTAGGACAAAGGCTTAAAAATAGGGGCAATTTTTAAATATTGCTCCTGTAGACTCAGATAGTTGCTAGAATAACAGGTTTTGCATTATTTTGTATTTTCTGACGGATATGCTGATACTCTACCAGAGTTCCATACTACAACACAGGACTCCTGTCTCAACCAAACATCTAATCTTAAATCCTAAAAAGACCAAAACAATGACCCACCTGAAACCATCCTTCACCATCACTTTCCACAATAAAACACCTATCACAGTAGAAAGCCACACCAAACTACTAGGGGTCTTTACTGATGACCAGCTAAAATTTGACCTGCATGTTCTAAGTTGTGACGATTGGGGAGAGATAGGCGAAGGCTGCGAGACTAGTCAAATAGAATTTGATACATAATTCTATCAACTGTATAAATAAATGTAAAATACAGGCTTGTGTTTTTAAATGTAAGAAAACACTGTAAAATGTGAACTTCAAGATTATTGCAACATTGCCATCTGCTGTAAGGAAAACCAAGCCAAGTATTTCAAATGTGCATTTTTAAGTTGAAAGATCTTATTAATGTTTTACAAGTCAGTTCCAGGGTGGCTGGATGAAAATTTCATGCCCATTGTTTTAAGGCTAAAGTTTATGAATAATACAGTTTGTGGCCTGAGAACTCAGACCAGGTGTTAAGATGATGCAATATGAATACTGGGAAAACCTAAGTGTCAAAAATGATGTAAGTTTGGCAGGACCTTAGAGACATGTTTGTTAGTAATGTTTAAATACCATTTCTCACAAGAGACTAAAAAGCATTTTGACTTTGGGCATTTAACTTACCAGCACTCTGCCTTAAGCTCACATGTAAATTTCTAGCACTGTGATTTCTTGTCGGAATAGTTAAAGCTAGTAAAGATTAATTAGGTATTTTTCTTTGAAATCAGACCTGTCCTACTGTATTATTTTAAGTTTCTGTGTGATCTCTGAACTCCTAGATATCTCTGTGGTGTAGTAGTTTTGTCTTGTGTTTTAATTATTTATTATTAAATATTTTTAAAACCTTCTACCTGTGGTTGATTTGTGTAGAGATAAGCTCTTGAGTACATTGCATATTTATATATAGTTTATTGTAATAGGCCACTCTGATAAGCCTTAGACTGCATAGTCACATTACCATTAGATAATATCGCACAGTAATAATTGGACACCCTTTTAAGGGCCTTTTAGTAGCTGATATTAACTGGGTGGTGGCAGTAATTACTGCCGTATAGTCAGGGTAAAGGGGCACAGCTGGAGATTCTGTGTCGGCCTTTCCCAGGAGAGTCTGTGAAGTTGTATAAATACATATCTCAAAGTGTATGTGTGTTGTGTCAGCTACTTGGCAGGGACACGAAGCACTGGTTGGACAGAGAGGGTACTGGAGGTTCTAGCTTGCCCAGTTAGGCTAAGATCTGGACCCTATAGCTGTGCCAGTGGGGAGTCATATTGGGGACCTGGTCAGCAAGGGAGCAGCCAGCCCCAGACTGACTGTCACAAGTGTTTGGCAGGGGTGGGATCTACTTCACATACTAATTAGTTTGTAGTGGTGTGGATAGAGCAAATTCCTGTAGCTTATGTACAGTGATCTCTAAAAGTGTTTTGTACTCTAAAACAGCCATGCATTGTATACTCAAAGTTCAGATCACAATTGTTTTATTTCTTTTGTTATCTTAGTGTTAGTCAGGGTGAGCAGGCAGCATGTCAGCAGAAGAGTATGGAAAGCTGACAAGGAGCCAGCTGGCGGAGATGTGCCAGGCTAGGGGATTGCAGCCTTGGTTACAACTGCATCAGAAAACAGCAGCCTGGAGGACAATCAGACTGATATTGGAGATACAATATGCTCAGAGAATGGACAGCTGAATCTGTCTGCAGTGGACTTAAAAATCCAGCTGGAGCTAAAGAGACTTGAGTTGGAGGCCAGGCATATGGAACTGGAAGCAGCCTAGAAAATGAGGAGTATACAAGCTGAGGAAAATTAATGGCAGAGGAGCCATGAGAGAGAAATGCTGACTCTTTTCCAGAGTCATGGAGGTAATGGGGAAGGGAGTAACTGGACCCCAGAAGCACAAAAGGTCAGTAAATTTCTTGCAGAGTTTAAAGAGGGAGATAATGTTGATAGCGTCATTCATATGTTTGAGCGGGTATGCAAACAGTATGAAGTTGACCAAGGGCTCTTGGTATGGTTCCTGACCCCCTTACTCCATGGTAAAGCTGTAACTTCTTTAGCAAAAATGCATGACACTGACTGTTTTGATTATACTGCTGTAAAAAGACATTTACTAGAATGTTTTAAGCTAACACCTGAAATGTATAGGGAAAAGTTTTGTGAGCATAGACGCAAGGCAGATGAAAATGTATGTGAATATGTTGCTGAACTGAGCACTTATTTTTATAGCTGGGTGAGTGGATGTCAGGTCACCACTTTTGAAGGGCTGGCAGACCTTTTGGTAAGGGAACAAGCCCTTAGCACTTTGCCTGAGGACATGAGGATATGGTTAACTGATAGACAGTGTGCTACTTCAGAGGAGTTGGGGAAGAAGGGAGACCTATAACCAGCAAGCAGAGCAGCCGTGCACAGGAAAGAGACTCCCCCAGTACTGCTCATGGGTCTAAAGGAACACATGATGGGCAGCACAGACTGCCCCAACAGAATCT
Organism: Protopterus annectens; assembly: GCF_019279795.1. Lineage (NCBI taxonomy): Eukaryota > Metazoa > Chordata > Ceratodontiformes > Protopteridae > Protopterus > Protopterus annectens. The sequence goes on from NC_056729.1 coordinate 1,750,955,560, forward strand.
GCCAGTAGCAGGGCAAGCCACTAGTCCAGGTACACATCCAGGAGCTAGAGTTAAATGTTTTGAATGCAACCAGTGGGGCCATGGGGCATACAGGTGTCCACGGAGGCAAAGTGGGGAACTAAAGGTGAGGGAGCCAGTAATTGTTAAAGACAAAATGCCAATAGTGGGTTGGCTTGAGACAACAGGGGTATGAAATTACCATCCTGCAGATGTCCTGAGTGGGTAGGATTTGGATGAGGCAGTACTATGTACTTATGCAGTTGCATGGAGTGAGGCTAGGAGACAAGCATGTGGGTCTGGTAGCCTGGGGGAGACCCAGACAAACTGCGTACTTGCAGCCAGGACTGCTGAGGTGGTTACTTCAGGGAGTGAGCTATGCTGTAGCAGTGACACTGAATGTGAGCCACAGCTGCTTGTGGGTACAGATGTTCCCTTGGACAGGGTAACTGCAAAGGTAGAGGTGAGTAGTAGTACCCAGGCTGACAGTGAGACACCGCTGTCGGAGGATGCCAGACTTCCTGTGGAAGGGGAGCTGGAAAGGGTTACAAGGAGAGTTGAGAGACTCAGCTCTCAGACCCTACACTGCAAGGCCTGAGGCAGGTAGCTAGAGAGGCACCTGATTCTCAAGGGAAGGGGAAATGTATATAATGGAAGAAAGGGTTATTGTACAGAGAGTGGACCCCTGAGGGAGGGTTAGAAGGTGAGAGAGCACAGCAAAAGCACTCCTTCTCAAATTTACACTAATTCTGGCTAAATTCTTTAAGATAACTGTCTAACCTTTATATTGCTCCTAGCACCAACTATTTAAACCCAGCACTTGTTCTAAACTCCCTGGCACTAGCATGTCGACTCCCAATAACTGTAACTCATCCAACCTTAAGTATAAGCACTTCCACCCGCTGATGCTGACAATTCCCTAGCATGACTGTAGCATACCATGGATAATCAACCTTATCCTGGAAACATCTCATACATGCATCATCTTTGTCTCATGTACAACACAACCTCTTCTAAACAACAAACACAAAAACATGTGAGATGAGAACAACAAACACATAAACCAACATCATCAAATACTCAAGACTACAAAGACCAGACATGAGAAAACCAAACACACAACACAACCCAAGACACTCAGAGGCACAACACTGCAAACAAAACAAAACCTAACACAAAAACCTAAAAACATACTCAAAAAAACTGCAAAACAACAGAAAAAACAACCCAGAGGGCAAATAACACACTCAACAAAGGACCAACATGCAACACATATAAGCCCAAACAGACACCAAAAATATACACAGCCCTTAATCACAATATGTCAGTCATATACAAATGTGACACTGCTGGTCCAGATCAGACACCTGAGCAGACACACAGGCCACCCAAGGCTGGTAGACACTGACATCTATAGGGACAGATAGGATACACTCACCAGGCTGACGCCTGAGGTCACTTGAACAGCTCACTCAAAACATACTCTGGTGGCCACCATACCCGGTCATATGTCACTGTCACATACCTCCCTGGAATTATGTGGACTACATGGCTGGTGGGGCTCTCTGTCCTGAGCCCAGGCTGGACCCTCCTGAAACCCATGGCAGCATCTTGCCAAGAGAGAGAATGATCCTAACATGCTGCTGGCCACCTGGAGGATATTGCCACAATAATTGTGCACAAGTTGGATCAGGCACATGATGAGACAAGCTGTAGCAGGATGACATAGGGGACATGCCATTTGAACTTGGGAGGGCCTTAGCCAACCTGCCTACTGGGCTTTTAGTAATTCTCAAAGGCCAGGCCCACCACCATAGCATAGCCACTTTTAGGGCTCATGGATATTGCTGCAACACTTGGGAAATCCTCCCTTAAAAAGAATCAAAAATAATGCTCAAAGCCTGAAGAAAAAATCAAGGAATTTGCTAACAAAAATGTCCCTCAGTAAGAAGAACATTGTTGATGATGCTGGCAGTGAACACCTCCCTCTGGTTCAGGCTCCTGACTTTCGCCCAGTGCTACTGGGCTTCACACCTGTGTGCTTCACCATGTACAAAACGGCCGCCCCTACACAAGGAGGCCAGGGGTCCAGCACAGTACCCTCACCAACCACCTCCAGGTTACACAGCAGACATTTGGGTGCATTCCAAGTGCCACAACCATGAATCACCATACCATATCTCAACTACCAAGACATTCTGCAGACCCTCCCAATCCTCCAAACACCATCCAAATGCATCACTTAACAATGAAGACATTGAAGGATAGAAATGTCTCACCTCATCCCAAGGATTTAGGAGACTTCAACTATACAGACATAGGACTTCAATGTACCAGCTAAATCATCCCTAGCCCAAGGTTCCCCCAAAAGATAAACTCAATAGCATTTCAATAGCTAGTCACCTCAACATAAATTCCTAAACAGTCACATCACAAACATCAAAAAGAATATAGTCAAACGGTATCACCCTCCCTATACCACACCCACTAAACTAATCCTGACCACAAACTAATCACCCTCCACCACAGAGTCCCACCCATGGTGAAAAGATTCTTAAAACCCCTAATCACACACTTTATACACCTCTGGTATCAACCCCACCACACACTGGGTGGTGAAAACCACTAAAAATGTAGAAACCACAACCCTCAACACTGAATTCTTCTGGACCCAAGCCAAATGCATGTGGAAAATCACCAAAAATAGCAATCCCAAGACAACAAGCAAGTCCCGGACAAGGAAAGCACCCCATCTGGTGAACCTGTACAATAAACAGCAACTATAACAAAAGCAAGGCTAAATCCCTGCCTGGCTAAATCCATAAACATTCAGCACCTGTAAAAGACTTCTCTCTCTACAACGTTCTCAGGCCAAACTAAAGAAGGCCTTCTTTAAGAGGTCAGACTAAAAAAAAGCTAAAAGATAACTATGTCACTCACTTGCCTTGCTAAAAGAAAAAAATCCGGGTTACCTCAAAATAACAAAAAATTAGCGACCCTATGACAAAAAAAAAACCGAACCCACCCCCTCAGCACGATATCAAATTCCTGGGTGAATGACAAATTCCTCCCTCCCTCAGAGAAAAAATCACTCCCAGCTGAATGTAACCTCCCTGTCATCTCAGATGTCCAGGTGAGAAAACCTCAGCAATGGGACCTGATGGTATCTCCGGGACCTGATGGTATCCCAGTTGAGGAGCCGTGAACTCCAAGTAAAAAAACATGTGCATATAAAACAACCTTTTAACCCAGGATATACCTGGTGATAACTACAAACACACACATGTCCACATACAGTGGTGCCACTCCTATTAACAGTCCCACCACATAGGAACAACTGGCCATAAGCATACTGGCCCTAGAAAAAAGCTGGAAAAATCATTATGGAAAGCATAAACAGAGACATTGGGGACCCACACACACTTGCTGCCACAGAGAACAGGGCTAAAGGGCAGAACCTGCCTTTTAAGACCCTATGTGGACCTACAACAACTGCCACTGCATTGATGTACACCAAAGTCCCTACCCACCTGGACCACGGCACAGGCCTTTGACACAATACCACCACGCAGGCATCAGCAAGCAACATATAAACAAATATAAATCAAAATGTCATGGTTGCAAGAACCAAAAAAAAACAAAACCAACCTCAAAAGTGCATTGTGGTGGTGTGTCAATCAGATGTGTCCAAAGAGTGGTGTCCCCAGGGCTCCTCCCCTGTCCATGGACTTTACTTGTTCTTTCAGATGTTTCAGATGAAGCAAACATGGGACAAAGTTGGCTGACAAAGTTTGCAGATGACTGCAATTAGGCGCCACAGAAATACGATACCGACACACACATCCTACAAAATGCCCTCACGAGAAGCGGAATGCTGGTTCACTGAATCTGACTGTGAATCCAAATGTCCCCATTCATCCCCTTTGGGGAGAAAAGAACCAAACAACCCACAAACAAATTGGTGCCTAGGCATAGAAATGAAAGACCTGGGGACCCAAGGTGACCCTGATCGATAGTGACTCTTCTGAACCCACCAAGTGGCCAAAGTGGCTAGAAAGACTTTTCTTCTTTCCTATCTTATCATTGTTTTTTTTCTCCCAAGGAGGTCATCTTCCCCTATGCCTATTGCATCATTTATGATTTAATACCATGCCCATTTGTATGCCACCTCACCTGTCACCTGGCACTTGCAAGCAACAAGAGAGACCCCAAAGGCACCTCACCAAGAGGATTAAGGGTCTACAATATGTAACTAAAGGCCAGACTAAAGAAACTCCAGCTCTCAGCAGTAGCATACAAGCCTACTGAGGATCTGTGGCGATCTGACATACAATGTCCAATCAGGAATTGATGGCAAAAACAAAAATCAAAAAACCCAGAAATCCTAAAGATTTGAATGAGAGCAATTTGAACCTCAGCACAAATATGAATAGGACATGCTGGAGGGATTCGAAACTAACTCAGAACTTCCCACTCTGGAACAGAATCCCAGTTCATGTTAGGCCTGAGCCTCACTGAAATTAGAGAAGAAATGGGAGTGGTGGATGAGTGGATGGGAGATCCAGGGGTCCCCTCCCCTGTCACTATGCACAGACAGCACAGCAGTTCAAATAATATTACGAAAAGTCTTCAATGTGTCACTACTAAGACAGAGGCAGGGTATTCTGAATCTTTCTTTCACATACCAGTACAACTAAGGGGGTGTGTTAGCCACATCACTATGGCTAAGCTTATAAATGCCCTAGGGCAGATAGCCTAGTACTAAACTATGAAACTATAAGAAGTTGGTAGTGCCTAGAGTTTAGCGTCTGGGACTTCTAGTCATAGCCCATGATATTCCCTTTGCAGGTCATATGGTCATAAAACATGCAAAGAGGCATATTATGCAAAACTTCTATTGGCCTGGAATTTCCAGAGATGTAACAGGGTAGTGCAGGACCTGTGAGCAGTACCAAAAGGTAAGCAAGGCAGGAGACAAGGTGAGAGCTCCTTTGATGCCTTTGCCTGTGATTGAGGAGCCATTTCAGAGGGTAGCTATGGATATTGTCGGTCCGCTGAGTACCCAAAGTTCCACAGGGAAAAAGTATATCCTAGTGATTGTAGATTATGCTACATGATACCCCAAGCCACTGCATCAGGGTGTTGTATATCCTAGTGATTGCAGATTATGCTACACGATACCCTGAGGCAGTGGCTTTGTCCTCCATTGAGGCAGAGAAGGTGGCAAATGCTTTGCTAGAGATTTTCAGCAGGTTAGGTTTCCCAAAGGAAATACTTTCTGACAGAGGTGCCAATTTTATGTCAGACCTGCTGGCTTGTCTGTGGAAGTCCTGTGTGGCAAAGCACATGAAAACCACCCTCTACCATCCCCAGACTAATGGTCTTGTTGAGGGGTTAAACTCTGCAAACAAGTCCATGCTACAGGCATTTGCAGATCAGTTTAAGAAGGAGTGGGACAAATATTTGCCCCATCTGTTTGCTTACAGAGAGGTTTTCCAGGAATCCACAGGTTCTTCACCCTTTGAGTTGATGTATGGGCATAGGGTGAGGGGACCTCTAGATTTAATTTGAGATGAGTGGGAAGGTGAATTTGAGTCTCACAAGGAGCCTGTTGTGGCATATGTCCTAAACCTCAGCACAAGGCTCAGGGAACTCATGGGCCTGGCCCAGGAGAACCTGGCAGAAGCCCAACAACAGAAAACGGTGTGGTATGACAGGATTGCTTGAGCTAGAGAGTATGCTGTAGGGTAGCAGGTGATGGTTCTCATTCCTGTCAGACACAACAAGTTGCAAGCAGCTTGGGAGGGACCCTACAAGGTGGTAAGAAAGGTATGTGATATTAATTACATGGTGGAATTTTAGGCAGACAGCAGGGGCACAAATTGTACCATGTTAACATGATGAAACCTTACCATGATAGGCAGGCCCTTGTGCTGAGCATTTGTAGTGGATTGCAGTTGGAGTCTGAGAGAGATCTTGTGACTGATCTCCTCAGTGAGGCTTGGGCTGACACCTCGGTGGAAGGGGTAACAATGTCCCAGCAGCTATCTCCTACTCAGGTTCGAGAAATCCGAGCAGTGTTGCAGGAGTTTGGGGGCATGTTCACCGGGAAACCAGGGAGCACCCACCTGGTGCAGCACCAGGTGGATACAGGACCCCAAAGGCCTATCAGGCAGGCCCCTTATAGGGTGCCTGAGAGAGTCAAACAGACTCTGAGGGAAGAGGTACAGGAGATGTTGGAACTAGGGGTGATTCAATAGTCCAGCAGTCCCTGGGCCTCACCAGTGGTGTTGGTGCCAAAGAAGGATGGCAGCACCAGGTTCTGTGTGGATTACAGGAAATTAAATAGTCACACAGAGGCAGATGCTTAGCCCCACCCAGCTGCTCTAGGCCCTAGAGCAGCTGGGTGGGGCTAAGTATCTTACAACCATTGATCTTACCAAGGGTTACTGGCAGGTGCCCGTAACTCCCAGTGCTAGACAGAAGTCAGCCTTTTTGACTCATTTTGGCTTGTATGAGTTCACAAAGATGTCCTTTGGGATGAAGAATGCCCCAGTGACTTTCCAGAGGCTGGTAGATCATATCTTAACAGGAGCAGGAGGGTTTGCCCTTGCTTACATGGATGATATTGCTATCTGCAGCCATTCCTGGCAAGAGCACCTTCAGCATGTCAGAGAGGTGCTGGGTAGACTACAGAGGGCAAGGTTGACCATTAAGCTGAGCAAATGTCAGGTGGGTATGGCAAAGGTCTCCTACCTAGGACATAGAGTGGGGGGTGGTAAGATAAGGCCAGAACCTGCCAAAGTGGAAGCTATTCTGGCATGGCCTGCACCTGTTACCAAAAAGCAGGTGAGGGCATTCTTGGGACAGCAGGGTACTACAGAAAGTTTGTTCCTAATTATAGTACCATATATGCTCCCCTCACAAACCTGATAAGGAAGAACAGGCAAGATAAGGTAGTGTGGATCCCAGCATATGAGCAGGCATTTCAAAAGCTTAAGGAAGCTTTGGGAGGACCCACTGCATTAGCCAGTCCAGACTACACCAAAGACTTTTGTTGTGCAGGTGGATGCTTCAAACTATGGGGTGGGACCGTATTTAGCCAGATTTCTTCAGAGGGAGAAGAGCACCCAGTGGTTTATCTCAGTCGTAGGCTCCAACCCAGGGAGGAATTCTATGCAGCAGTAGAAAAGGAATGTCTAGCCATAGTGTGGGCACTACAAAAACTTCAGCCTTATCTGTATGGAAGAAAATTCATTGTGATGACAGATCACAACCCTCTAACATGGTTAAACAGAGCCAGTCAGAAAAAATGTCAAGTTGCTAAGATGGAGTCTGAGGTTGCAAGCATATGATATGTCGGTGCAGCACCGCAGTGGGTGTAGCAATGCCAATGCAGTTGGGCTCTCAAGACAGGGAATGGGGTGAGGTACACCCAGATAGGCCTGACACTCTCAAGCGATGTTTCTCAAGGGGCACTTGAAAAACTTGCTTGAGTTCTCGGGGGGGGGGGGGTGACGATTGGGGAGAGATGGACGAAGGCTGCCAGCCTAGTCAAATAGAATTTGATACATAATTCTATCAACTGTATAAATAAATGTAAAATACAGGCTTGTGTTTTTAAATGTAAGAAAACACTGTAAAATGTGAACTTCAAGATTGTTGCAACATTGCCATCTGCTGTAAGGAAAACCAAGCCAAGTATTTCAACTGTGCCTTTTTAAGTTGAAAAGATCTTATTAATGTTTTTTACAAGTCGGTTCCAGGGTGGCTGGATGAACATTCCATGCCCATTGTTTTAAGGCTAAAGTTTATGACTAGAATTTAGATGTGGAAGGTGCTTTATTGCTCTGGTTTCTGCTAGCATATACATGTGAAATGTCTTATATTGTTGTAAGTTTCTGAGCAAGTGCTAGATTGCTAAATAATGCAGTTTGTGGTTTGAGAACTCAGACCAGGTGTTAAGATGATGCAATATGAATACTGGGAAAACCTAAGTGTCAAAAATGATGTAATTTTGGGAGGGCCTTACAGACATGTTTGTTAGTAATGTTTAAATACTATGTCTCACAAGACACTAAAAAAGCATTTTGACTTTGGACATCTAACTTACCAGCACTCTGACTTATGCTCACATGTAAGTTTCTAGCACTGTGATTTCTTGTAGGAATAGTTAAAGCTAGTAAAGATTAATTAGGTATTTTTCTTTGAAATTAGACCTGTCCTACTGTGTTATTTTAAGTTGCTATGCAATCTCTGAACTCTTAGATATCTCTGTGTTGTAGTAGTTTAGTCTTGTGTTTTAATTATTTACTAGTAAATATTTTTAAAACCTTCTACCTGTGGCTGATTTGTGTAGAGATAAGCTCTCAAGTACATTGCATATTTATATACAGTTTATTGCAATAGGCCACTCTAAAAAGCCTTAGACCGTATAGTCACATTACCACTGGATAATAATATAGCACAGTAATAACTGGACACCCTTTTAAAGGCCCTTTAGTAGCTGATATGATTAACTGGGTGGTGGCAATAATTACTACCATATAGTCTGGGTAAAGGGACACAGCTTTAGAATCTGTGTCAGCCTTTCACAGGAGAGTCTGTGAAGTTGTATAAATACTCATCTCAAAGTATGTGTGTGTTGTGTCAGCTACTTGGCAGAGACATGAAGCACTGGTTGGACAGAGAGGGTACTGGAGGTTCTAGCTTGCCCAGTTAGGCAAAGACCTGGACCCTATAGCTGTGCCAGTGGGGAGTCTTATTGGGTACCTGGTGAGCAAGGGAGCAGCCAGCCCCAGACTGACTGTGATCTCTGTGTGCACTTAAGGGAAATTGTACTTTACTGTGTGTATTAGTTATCCTTTCCTCTTCTATGAGATGACCTCCCTGGTGTTAGTGGTGATGACTGAGACACCTTGATTGCTGGGCCAGGGCATGGTCATCACATAAGTAACATTAAGATAATCCATCAAAAACTTGATCTCCTTTATAGAAGCAAAACCTTTCTCTCAAGTAAAGCTAAAACAGCGCTATCACATGCCTACCTATTACCAACCATTCCCTACGGCTCTCAAATTCTCACCAATTTACAGATCTCACTTATTTCTAAACTAGAGTCCATTTACAACAAAGTAGCTAAATTTGCTACGACACTTCCATACTCTTTTTATAGGTTCATAGGTGTGTAATAGGCTAATGACCCTAGAGCCTTTACAAGCCTAGCCCATAGGATTACCTTGGCATCATGTCACACAACCTTAGTTCCCAGTACCTCTGTCGAATAGAGCCACTGGAGTGATCCCCGGGGTGAATTTTCTATTCCCATCCACTCATATAGGTTCATAGGTTTGTACTAGGCTAATGGTCCTGGAGCCAAAATGGATTGGCCTGTACTGGGTTTCAAACTGTGCAGCTCTTGCACGCTAAACCACAACTCTAACCACTACACTACATCATCACTGCTTAGCACTCAGAAAACTGAACTGGTTAGAATTCACCCATAACCTTCTCCACTCTCAGCTTCAGATAATTCATTCTATGGTATACCAGCCCACTTTCAGCCCCAGCATCACATCTATTATCTCCTCCTACACCCCAGCAAGAACACTCCAGAGCTCTGACCAGCATCTCTTGTCCATTCACAAACCCAAGATCAATATAGGGACGAACCTTTATAGCTGTTACCCTGCTGAAAACTTCAATAAAATACCACTTGACATCCAACATATTACCCAAACATCAGTTCAGAAAGGCAGTAAAAAATAAAATCACTTAAGCAAAAATAAACTATGTCTGTGCCACCTCCCCCTGACTGACTCATCTCTCTAGGCCATCGTATCTTTCACCCTTCTCCTACTTCAATGTAACCCTACCTTCCTCCTAATCACTCTTCATTTCAACTCTGCATGCCATCTTTCCTACCTCTCTGTCTGTACCTTCACTTTTATAAAATCCCTTTATACTTGACCACCTCTCCTCCCATTCAGAGCCAGTTTAATCTGTGCTGATGTATAGCTTGTCAACTGTTGAATCACAAAGCTTTGAAACCCTTACGCGGTGGTGGTCCTGCGGTAGCGTTGTCGCCTCACAGTAAGACGCTGTCCTCTTCGATTCTCAGCTTGAGCATCTTCTGCGTGGAGACATGCGTGAATGGGCGTACCTTCGTTGAAGGTTGTGCATCAGAGCTGGTAACTCGGCATGTAAAAATCAACTACCAATCATTAGCGGACCGGAGTTCCGCTGTGGTGACCCCTAACTGGGAAAAGCCGAAAGACACAACAACTTACCTTAAACTACATTCTAACCACTATTCCTTGCCTTGTAGATTTTATCTGTACCATTTTTTACTTTGCACTGTACCTCAGTACGTATTGATAAGCAGAATCTAATTGCCATTCATGTTAAACCTGTTTCTGTATATACCATTACCTCTGTACTAAGTCAACTTAATTGTATGTATTAACTGTGAAGTATTTCTCCCCGGGTCTTCACTGATAAAGGGCTCTGTCTCAGCTGGACCAACCCAGTCAACAAATGTCAAAAATAAATAAATAAATAAATATAAACTCTGAAATTCAAATGTCTGCCATTATTTATTAATATTTAGTGACTTCAGTCTTCATTTTGTTATCCCACAATTCCAGTGGAGTAGGTAGGGTTACATGATTATGTATGTGAATTTTATGTTAATCAGCACCACGATTTTTGGCCAGTTGTACTGACTTTTTCAAGGGCCTTTGTCCAGATTTTTGATGTTTCCAGGTTGAGAGGTATGCATGTAGTGTACACTTGGAGAAGGCATTAATGAATCCAGCCTAATAGTTTTCAAGTATAGACTAAACTATCCTTGATACAAATAATACTACCTAACAATTGTCTGTCCATTACTTGACCACAGAGTACTCTATCCCTCCTACTTCAACCAATACTACACACACTTGATACTAAGCTCATAAACACAATTCTGTTTATCTTACTTCTCTCACTCACTAACAAGCTACCATACATTACTGTACACCAACCGTTTACCCAGCCATATTATTAAAAATGTCAATAGTAATAGCTCCTTTCATACTGTCATCATATCTCATCACTTCTACAACATCTCTTACCTCTGTCTCTTTAAATAGTCCATATTAGAGCAAAAATTACCACATGCCAGGAATAAAAATAAAATATTGAAAGATAAAGCTATTACCTGGATGTTTCATTCCCATCCACATTGCGGAGACAGTCATCCAACTCCTGGCTCTGTCCTAATCCAAAACTCCAGTACTACCTTCCTAGCCACCACCATCCCAATAACAAAACATAATACTTCCAAAGTAAAAGGTTACAATTTAAAAACATTAACCTAAGGAGTATCACAAACAAATTAACAGATGTGCATGCTTTCATATCTCAATATAACCAGCATTCTTTTCACCACAGAAACAGTCTCCAGAGCCATGGACAAGGGTAAGGTGGTCCACACAGCCTATCTAGACCTCGCCAAGGCCTTTGACACCATCCCTCACTCTGGAATCATAGATAAACTTACTAAACTGGGCATTAATCCCTATGTCACCCAATGGGTTGCCAACTGGCTTACTGACAGAACCCACACTGTAAAAGTAGTCAACTCCAAATCCAGCTCCAGACAAGTGACAAGTGGAGTACCTCAGAGTTCAGTCCTGGGACCACTCTTGTTTGGCATCTACTTCTCTGAAGTACAAGCCAACACTAAGGGAGTCTGGCTAACAAAGTTCGCAGATGACTGCAAACTGGGAGCCATTACTGAATCCCCAAATGATGTGGATACTCTACAAAAGGGCCTTACAGAAACAGATGCTTGGTGCCAGAGCCATGGGCTCAAGCTCAATGCCAAGAAATGTGTAGTTATCCCCTTTAGGAAAAAAAAAACATGTAGCTGTGAATTACCACATAGGTGTCAGTACACTAAACACCAAAAGTGTGATAAGAGACTTAGGGACACAGGTGGACAGTGGTCTCACCTTTGATAACCACATTGCCACAACAGTCAGGAAATCATTCTATGTGGCACACCTCATCACTAAGGGGTTTTCATCCAGAAAAAAGGAGGTCATTGTCCCACTGTAGTTATCCCCCATTAGACTCATTATAGAATACAACACTCCATTTGGTATGTGCCTCTCAAGACATCTGCAACAACTGGAAAGGCCACAAATACCTCACTAAAAGAATCACAGGCCTAAAGCAGATGCCCTACGCTGACCGCCTTAAACTCCAGCTATACTCTGTTGCATATCGTCTACTCAGAGGTGATCTCTGCTTAACATACAAGGCCATGTCAAACCCAGAGCTGTTGGACATCTACACTTAAAGAAATCCCAATCCCTCAGAGCCACATGCTCCAGGGATCTAAACCTTGTCATCACAATAAACAAAACATGCTGGAGGGATAGGTTCCTGAACCAGAGACTCCACAGACTCTGGAATAGACTGTCCATACATGTCAGAGTGTCTCTTTGGCCTTCTTCAAAAGAAACCTTGATGACTGGATGGGAGAAAGGAAATTCACCGCGGGGATCATGTCAGTTGCCCTGCTAGACAGGGGTCCAGGGAAGTAAATAGTGTGGGAAGAAATAGCCAGGGAATTGTTATGGCTAGGTTTGTATAGGCCCTAGGACTGATAGCCTAGTACCAACCTATGAACCTATGGTTAAAATCCTCCACCAAACACACTGAAATCCTTCCACCAGGATTAGGCAGACAGAGCAGATTGCATGAGTGAAAAGCTGGTGGAGTCACTATCATAGATCCTAACCATCTGAACATCTTTCCATATAATCACCCATATTAACTCAGCAGAACTACTAATACCCTTTCTTAAACTCATTTCCTATAAAAGTCTCTGCATTATTGCAGTATACATCCCTCCTGGAAATAACATTCCAATTCTCTAAGACATACGGTCATGCTTTACTAATAATTTACCACATGAAACAATAGTCTTAGCAGACTTCAGTACAGACAGGCTCCATATTAATTGCAATACCTCCAATATCACCATCCGTTTGGTTTCAGACAGCATATGGATACCCCAACCAGATACAACACATCTACTAACAGAGATGAAATACTAGCTTGGACACTGTCCTAACATCCCTGTAATATCTCCACTACAGTCATCCCACCTCACAACCTAAGTGATAATCACAACCTAAGTGATCATCTACACATTTGTATCTATCAGTCTAAACCCACTCACCAAAGCAACACCAATACAAACTTGTGTACAACTTAAGTTTAATGCTGAAGCATTCTGTTCAACCATCAAGTCTTACAACTGGTCATCCCTAAAACTTTTACGATTAGATGAAGCTGTGTAACAATTCTATAGTACCCTCTTCAAAATATTAAATGGTTATGCCCCACCAAGGAAAAATAATTAAACTGAACCCTGCACCCTGGTTGAGATATAACACCAGAGAATTGATTAAACTAATAGATAATAACTGGAAATCACTATAAACTAGAATAAAACAGGAAAAGTTACAGCTCTACAGGCAACTTGGGAACAAAAACAACCACAGCATAAAACTGGAAAAAAACCCACCAATGTACTATGAAAGAAACCAATATAAACAATCCCAAACTCATGTGGGTATACATCAGCAGTTTACTAAAGCCAGGAAGCAACACTGTGTATACATCAGCAGTTTACTAAAGCCAGGAAGCAACACTCAGTCTAACCTATCTCCAGAAAATCCCCCCCAAAAAACTGAGAATTTCAATATTCAGTTTATACAATTTATCATTTCAGTTCTAAACAGTAGCACTATCTCACAACCCATACCCTACTAGAATACAACTCCAAGAATGTTTTTTCCTTCTGTTTGGAAAAAAAGGTTTACATAGTTCTACTTCACAAACTTTAGGCCAATTGCAATATTAAACCTTATCTCAAAAATTCTTGAAAAAACTGTATTCAATTCCAATGACTGGACCACAGCACACAGCACACATTTACCATTTTATTACTTATAGCAGTGTATCATGTAAGGAAAAGGGGGGGTTAATGGAAGAAAGCATCGCAACTGGCATGCACACCTTCCTGCCCTAGATGAGCATAGTGAGCCTTATGATAGGATCCAATTAAGTGAATAGCTCAGTAAAGAATTTTAACTTGCAGGAGGGGAATCATTTATGCAGATAATTATTTGTTACTGCAGTAAGTGGTACAATCTGTAGTTTTACGTAAGGTAAGGACAAACTGTTTGAATAACCAAGTCAGAAACCAAATGAGGGTGGCAAGCTAATTGTTCCTTAAAACAGGTACTTTTTTTTTTGTAGTCAACAATATATATGTAGCTACGATTAGGCTACTCTCATACACTGATACCTTAGAAATTAGTTACAGCTACCACAGCAAATTTACTATAATATGGCAAGGTTTTCTTAAAAACTTCTCTTGGTACTTTTTTTGTTTGTTTTGCAGTATGGGACAAAATTTCTATTAACTGCTTCTTCTATCACAGAAGGCTGACATGGCTGCTGCCCTGACCCCATAAACCCTCATTTTACCAAACCAAAAATACAAATATTAGTAATAAAACTAATTATTTATTATACTATAACATATAATACTACTTATATGTTATAACACTAAAAAATATATCGTAAATTTGTATTATATTGCATTAGTATCTTACATCATATTACTGTGTATAATATTATTCATAATAATGCAGATATTAGTTAGTACTATGACATATTTTAATAACCACTGTATTATTCCACTTGTGAGTTCTTTTTCTCCCTTGTCTGTCTCCCTCTACAGATCCACAGGTGCCTAGCACATCTCAGCTGCAGTAAAACACTACAGCCTGGGAAGATCCCTCTCAACAACTTGTTACAGTCCTGCTTTGCAGAGTAACAGTGATAGAACTTCTACTGCAGGTAATGGTGGAGGCTGTAGTCTAGAGAGCTGTGGAGAGGCAGTGAGGTCCATACTAAAGTCTCCTGCAGCTAGTGCAAGCCTTGCTGTTCTGGTCAGCTTTGACCACTGAATCAGTGGAGGTCACTACCTCTCAATGTCAGGGTCTACCCACATGAGCTCCCATGGGCAGGACTCAGTCTGGGGGTCTCTGTGCAAGGATGACTGCTGCAGTGATCCTGTTTCCCCAATCTCCATAACTTGTGTACCCCAGTTTTGTATCAGACCCATGCTTTATGCATTTCCACAATTCCTGTCTCTTCATTTGTCCAACGTCTGTGCATCTGAGTTGAGAACACAAGATACTGTTTGATCATCCACCCTCATTTGTGTCTCTGTGTTATTATCAAAACCCTTATCTCTTTTCTACCCTCATTCCTTCCTTTACTACCCTGTATCCTTCCTCACCTTCCCTTATACAGCTGAGAAAAAGGGGGTTCTATCTCCACCAAGATACACCTCCTCTTCCATTTCAAGTGGAACCTCCTTATGTCATCCTAGTGTGTTTGCTTGCCTGCTCTCTCCACTTTTTCCAGCTGTTCTAGCTACCCTTTTCATACTTAGAAAAGCAATAAACTGGTGGGTCCTCCAGAGCAGAGCAAGGCTGCTGGCAAAGTTGCTTTACACTGCAATTCAGCAAAGTTGCTTTATGCTGCTATCCAGTAAAGCTGCTTTACACTGCTAACCAGTAGTGCTAAGTACAGATATGTACATATTGTTGCCATCATGCCTTACAAAATTAGCACACAACAGTGCTCACCATACCAGTGCAAAAATTTATGATGACAGCTTGGAGACTTATGAATGCAGGCAGCTCTCAAACGCATGTACAAATGATATGTGGAATCTTTCATACTTCTTAAGCAATTTTATATAGTTCCATCTTAGCACAGTTTACCTGAATCCCCACAAAATGAAAACCAGCACTACTTGTTTGAACTTACTGTATTTGGAGATCAGGGAGGCATGTTTACCTTCTGCATATCTGTGGTATCGACTTTTACATTTAATGTAAGAATTGAGATTTCTGTTCAGTAAACCACCTCTCATCTTCAACCTAAAAACTTTTGGTGCTTTCATTCCTGATAAAATGAAAACAGATATGTAGCCATGATGGAAACACATGCTGAATGAAATGCAGTGTTGTGGTGGTAGAAATGCAAACTGCTTTAATTGATCTCCTTGATTTGCTAACAAAGACAGGCTATGCTATTTCATGCCCAATATTTACAAATTTAACAAAGTGACTTTTTGAACAGTTACGTATGTTACAAAATTCATGTTTCCCTTTTAATGATATAGCTTCTTAGGGTACTTAATTGAATATTTTTTTTTATACACACTGGAGAAGCATGAATTTTTGTTACTTGATATTTCAAAAATTAAACTCTTGGATTCACTAAACTCTGGGTAGGCTCCACGCAGAGCCTACATAGAGTGTATCTGTGATCATGACTGAGGTCAGCACGCAGCAGTGTGAATGCATACTAATGAGGCACGATGTGCCTCAGTTAGGTTTCACGGTTCGTAACAGTATTGCTGGCCATACAACCTTGTAAACCAACACGAATGTTGAGTCCATGTAAAGGATAGCTCTCACTCTCAAGTGCAAGAAATCTGGACAAAGCCTAACAAAATGGGGGGGAAGGTCCAAAAATAGGGACAAATTTTAAATATTGCTCATATAAACTTAGAAAGTTACTAGAACAGGGTTTGTGCTAACATGCATTTTCCGAAGGATTTGAAGTCTGAAACAGCAATGTATGTCATTATTTTACGACTTCAGTCTTCAGATCATCCCCATGATTTGCCAGAAAATCACAAATTGTATTAGGAACAGACCAAAAATATAAAGCAAAAATCTGGACATTCCAGGAAAAATCTAGACAGCTGAGAGGTACCCATGGAACTAGTCTACATGGCATACCTCTAAACCTCTTAGATCAAGAAATCTGGAGAAAGCCGACAATAATAATGGGAGAGGAAGGTCAAAGATAGGGACACTTTGTAAATGTTGCTCTTACAACCTTAGATAATGGATAGATCACCAGGTTTGCAAAATGCAGCTTTGCTGCCATGCCCCCAAATGAACAGTACACATCTTAAATAATGCAGACCATACCTCTCAACTTCTTAGGGAAAGACATCTGGACAACGCATGACATAATGTGGGGACAAAGACACAAATATACGATCACGTTAAATATTGCTCTTATGAACTTAGAAAGTTGCTAAAATAACAATTTGTATTAACATGCACTGTCTGGAGGATGTGAAGTCTAAAACTCAAAGGCACATCACCTCAGATAATACTAGTGATTTGTCAGAAAACCATAAATGTTACAAGGAGCAGGTAAAAAATAAGAGGTAAAAACTGGACATTCTGCAAAAATTTGTAGGGCTGATAGGTATGCAAGGTACACACTTAAATATTGCTCTAACAAACTTAGAAAGTTGACAGAATGACAGGTTTTGCATTCCCATGACTTGTCAGAAGGGTATGAAGTCTGACACTCAAATGTCTGTCACTACTTTCTGACTTCAACCATCAATACTTTAACAATGATCTGCCAGATAAAGCACAATTGTATGAGAAATAGAGCAAAATATGAGGCAACATCTGGACATTCTAGAAAAAATCTGTGCAGTTGAACGGTATAACTGTACAGATAACTTTAATTCTGTTAGTTCAATATATCTGCACAGAGGCCAACTTAATGAGAGGATAAATACTAGTAATAGGGACATATTTGACATAGATGCCACATGGAAATGTGTTTGAATGTAACAATCTCAACCTCTTAGATCGAGAAATGTGGGCAATGCCATACAAAATGGTGGGGACAAAAGGATGTAAATACAGATAGACTGTCAATACTGCACATCCAAACTTATGAAGGTGATAGAATATACAGGTTGTACATTAGCATGAACTTTCTCAACAGCATGAAGTTTGAAACTCAAATGTCAGTCATCAGTTACTGGGTGATCTCTGCAATGACATGCCATTGATTTGCCAGAAAAATAACATGTTTTAAGAAAAAGATCACAAATATGAGACAAAAAGTGGACACTCTGCACAGATCAGGACCGTTGAGGGGTATGCACCCAAATGTCTGTAATACTCATTCACAGCAGTCCAGAGATCATCCCAGTGATATGGCAGAAAGACACATTCAATAAGGAAAACATCTGGACATCCTGGGAATACCTGGACAACTGAGAACTATGAATGTGAAGTATATGGCCCAGACACAGAAAGTACAGTTGTGTACACGTACCATAAATGCAGATGTTCGAGTGTATTCACTGTTGCAGTCATCACATTTGGGTTATCCCTGCCAGGGTAGCCCTCAGCTGGCCCGAATACCAGAGACTTAGTATTTCTGCGTCGGTTGCTGTCGCTTGAGGATGGACATCAGGTTGTCAGTGGTATAAAGTAAGGCAGCTGAACCCATTACATCAGTTTTTCTTGCCCTTCCTGTCAGGAGCCCCCAAAGTAGGAGGGCAGGTTCTGGTGGACTTTCTGAAGGGTTTAGTCCTGTCCAAATAGTATCTGAGCTGTCTGTGCACATCTAGAGAGTGCGGAGTCCTCCCCCCTTGTTCTGGGGATTAGGAAAGAAAGTGGGGAAATGAATGGATTGGTTGAGAGCCACACTGGACACCACCTTGGGCATAAAGGATGGGTTAGTTCGAAGGGATACCCAGCCTGCATGGAAGATGATGAAGGGTTCCACAGCCATGAGTACTTGCAGCTCAGACTCTTCTGGCTGAAGTGATGGCCAGAAGTAAGGCTGCCTTCCATGAGAGAAATTTTAGCTCTGCAGAAGAAGCTGGTTCAAAAGGAGGCAGTGTGAGCTTTTCCAAGACAATGTTAAGGTCCCAAGCTGGTGTTGGTGCTCTTCTGGGGGGAGTCAAGTTGCTAGCCCCTCTGAGGAACTGTTTGATCAAAGGGTGTGAGAAAGGTGACTGCTCAGTGGGAAAATGAGCAGAAATACCAGAGGCATGAATTTTTATAGAAGAGAAAGAGATCACTGTGTAGTAGGTCCGCTAAGTAATCCAGGCTGAGAGGGATGGAGTGCTGTGCCATATTGTCCCCCTTGACCTGGATCCAGGTGCAAAACCTTTTCTATTTATCTGCATAAGACTTTCTGGTGGTAGGGCATCTGGCCTCATGGATAACATCCAGAACATGTTTATTGAGGATGGCAGATTGGTTCAGGGTTAGGGAATAAGCCAAGCTGCCAAACTGAGTGTCTGCAATTGGGGATGGCCGAATTCCTATTCCCTCTGGGTTAGGAGGTTTGGAATCTAAGGAAGATGCCATGAAGGCAGCTAGGACAGGCTGCACAGCAAGGGGTACCAGTGCTGTCAGGGCCAGTCTGGAACTATAAGAATGGTCCTTGGGTTTTTCCTCCCTTATTTTGAGCAGTACCCTGGGGATGAGAAGTAGGGGAGGAAAGGCATAGACCGACAGGTTGACCCAGGGGAAAGACAGGGCATTCACTTTCCAAGCCATGCAGTGATGTTCTCTGGTACAAAATTTGCTGAGGTGATTGTTGGTGTGGCAGGCAAAGAGGTCAACCTTCGGGTTCCCCATTTTTGAGCTATTAGGAAGAAGATACCTCTGTTGAGCTGCCACTCATGTGGGTCCAAAAGCTTTCTGCTTAATTGGTCTGCCAGGGAGTTGAGAGAGTCTGGTAGGTGTTGTGCTAACAGGTGTAGTTGCATGGAAGAAGGTGTGAGACAAAGGGTCATGGACAGCCTGCATAGAGGGTAGGAGTGAGTCCCTCCCTGCTTGTTGATGTACCACATCACAGAGGTGTTGTCTGTTTTGATCAGGAGAACCCATGGAGAGAGAAGTGGGTTGAAAGCTATCAAGGCGTGCTGCACAGCCATCACCTCTTTTTCATTGATGTGCAGGGGGATTTGCTGTGGGCTCCACTGGCCCTGTATGCACCTGCCATCCAGGTGTGCATCCCAAGCATAGTCTGATGTGTCTTTGGTGAGGGTCTGAGCAGTGGGGTGTGGGGAAAAGGGCAGTCCCTTGTTGTGGGAGCAGGCTGTTGCCCACCAAAGAAATTCCTTTCTCAGGCAAGGAATAATAGGTAGAAGAGTTCCCAGATCTTGTGAGTGACACCAAAGGCTCTTTAGGTACCATTGAAGCTTCCTCATATGCAGTCTGGCATATGGAATGAGGAGTACGCAAGATGCCATGAACCCCAGAGCTTGCAGGATTGTCCTTGCAGAAAGCTGGGGCCTGGTGGCCAGTTGAGAGAAGTAGGCTGACAGGAAAAGTTGTTTCCCTGATGTAAGGTATGCCACCTGGGATGCTGTGTCCAGACTTGCTCCCAAAAAGATTATTCTTTGGGTGGGCACCTGTTTTGGTTTCTTTTCATTGACTGTGTACCCTAGGGAGTTTAGTAGGCTCTTTACAAAGGCCAGGTGTTTGAGCAGCTTTTCCTGGCTGTCTGCCTGAATAAGGTAGTCATCTAAGTAGGGGTAAATTTGAATATTTCTTTGTCTGCAAAAGGCAATGGCTGGAGCCAGGCATTTTGTGAAACTATGGGAGCAGTTGATAAGATGAACAAATGCGCAGTGAACTGAAAGTGTTGAGATCCTGCCCTGAAGAAGATATTTTTCTACATGATTCTCTGATAGGAATGTGAAGGTAGGCCTCTTTTAGATCCAGGGTGGCTAGCCAAGCATCCTTGGAGACCATGGTTAACAGCTGCTGGAGAGTGAACATTTTAAATTTTGGGATCACCAGGAAGGTGTTTAGAATGGATAGGTCAAGGTTGGGGTGCCAGGTGCCCTCTTTTCTGGGCACCAGAAAAAGTCTGGAGTAGAAGTCTTGGCCTATCTGTTCTGCATGAATGTGCTCTACTGCCCTCAGAGACAGCAGGGAATGGATTTGCTTTTGAGCCTCTACCCACTGATTTGGTGGTAGATCTGGGAACCCTTTTGGGGTTGGAAGGGTGTGGAAGGAGAATTTGTAGCCCTGAGACACAATGTTCAGAACCCATTGGTCTTTGGTAATAATGGCCCAGGTGTTTGAGTAAAAGGAGAGTTTTCCAGCATGTCTTCTAATGACAGATCCAGTGACTGCTGCCATGCAAGCACCTTCTAGGGCATCAAAACCACAGTGCAAAGTGTGTTTAGTTACTTGACTTGAAGAATGCATTAAGTCTTGTAAATCCTTAGATTATGCTCAAGCAGGAAAGGAGGACATTTTTTGTTTAAGGAATTCCAAGGTATGTTGCTGATATTTAAGCATATGGAACTGACAATTTAGTGACCTGATACCAAGAGTAGCTGAGGTGTATACTTTCTTACCCTATCTGCCCAATACTCGGGAATCCCTGTCTGAGGGGGTGGGATTCTTCGCAGAGATTGCTTTAATCCCTTTTGGCCCTTGAGAAATGACCTCAGGGTCAGCTGTTGGATTTTTAAAAAGATATTTGTGTGAGTCAGGGACTCTGTAGTACCTGCCTGGTTTTCTGGGAGCAGGAGGTAGGGCATCAGGAGTCAAGCTGGATTCAAGGGAAACATCATCCACCATATCCAGGACTGGAGGGATGGCTAAGGGTCTGTGTTGAGGAAGATATATGAATTCCCTGAGTCTCTTTTTAGACTGAGGGTAGTCCTGACTCTCCCATTGGAAATGCTCCCTAAAGTATGCAGGGTTTCCCCAAAGGAAAAATCCTCTGGGGGAGATGCTGAAGGAATGGATTCCTCTGCATCAGAATCCTCATAAGTGGAGAGGGGCTGCATGTCTTCATAGTCAGATGCATCGGATTCATGTGAATCTTGTTCAGACAAAACTACTCGGAACAGATCTCTTCCTTTTTTGAGGGGGTAGCTTGGCTTCCCCTGATCAGCATGATAAGGTCTTCTGCCATTTTGAGCATTTGAAATTGAGGCAAGGCAGCAGGTGCTTGCGAGTGGGTAGTCAGTTTCTTGGGTGTGGTTCGAACCCTGGGCCTAAGGAACTCTGTTGTTTTCAAAAGAATGGTAGTCACAAAAGATGTTGGTTTGTGTCATGATTTGGAGGTGCGAAGAACTTCCTTGGAAGCCGGTGCCTGCTCAGCGGCTCCTGACCCATCCAAGGTAGAGATGACAGCAGGATCATTAGATGAAGAAGAGTTTTGCAGCATACTGGACTCTGAAAGGGTCTCAGAAGCTGCCTGCAAATTAACTGAAGCAGGCATCAGGGGCTGTGAAAGCACTTCACTGAGTAATGGAGGACTAATGACTAGCTTACCGGAAGCATTGCCAGAAATTTTGGACCAGTGCGGTCTGTCTCTGTCATTATCTTTATGTTTTATCAGAAGATCTGCTGTCTGATTGCTTACCAAAGTCATATCAGAATTCGAGGACTGTAAATGAAAATATCTGGCTACAATAAGGGCCCAGCGACAGATAGTTCTGGCGTTAAACAAAGCACAGAGATGACAACGGGGGACGTCGTGGTCTGGGCCTAGACAAGTGATGCAGTAAGAATGGAGGTTTCAGTGTGGTATTTGCTTTCCACAGGCAAGACAATTATTAACTTTTTCTGACATCGGTTAGTGCAAGAAAAAAGATCCCCAAAGGGGGAATTAGCTTTTCAGAAATAAACTCAGGTAGCAGCCGACCGGCACTCATGCAAACTGCTTCTGCTTTGGGCTCCATGGCAAGAAAGACTGATGTAATGGTGTCATCTGCTTTACTTTATACCACTGATGACCTGATGTCAGTCCTGGTATTCAGGCCGGCCGAGGGCTACCCTAGCAGGGATAACCCAAATGTGATGACTGCAACAATGAACCATGAAGAGCATCAAAAAAGTTTACATACAGTGCAGAGTATTGTGATATCCTATTCCTGCCATTCTGTACTGAAGCTGTGTTAATGATCTGTAACAGGACATGGGACTGCCATGCAAACTGATCACACAGGGGGAAGTGCATGTACTAAATAGTAGCACAAAGATAAATTATAGGAATGAACACAGGGAAGGAGTACAGCTGAAACTCTCACATGTATGTCACAAGAGGGCATGTCAGTGGAAGATTGTTGTAGCAGCCACACCAAGCACATACCTATATGGTACACTATAGACTGTACAGTGAAAATGTGTTGTCTGTGACTATCTCACACACACATACTCCCAATTGTTATGCCACGTTGTGTGACAAACATCCTTATATAAATAATACAGAGGACATGAATCAGGGATCTGACAAGCAACTGAAGTAGGGTGCATATTGGGAAGCTGTGCAAAATGATATTCCTGAATATGATTGTACTCTCTGCAGAGGTCTCCAGCATGGTGACCACAGAGCAAGAATCATGGCAAATATTACAAGAACCAACCACAATCATGGGCAATATCTGAATAATACAACCACTAATCCCAGGCCTCTGACATAACATATGTGATGTGGAGTGATAACAGATGAGCCTGCACACACATGCTGGACAACTAGTATGATACATCAACATTCTATGAGGGTAACTACACACACTGTCCTGGTACTGTAATATCTGCAGAGGAAATGTTAGGAGGGACACTGCTATACCTGCATGTGACAGTATGGGCACTACAGGCTAGTTGCCTTGTAGCATATATCAATGGCACAATTTCCACTGCCACAAATGGTAATGTTGTCGAACACCGATGTATGCGGTGTGTGCATAAGGTGAACAGGTTACCACACATGCACCTGGTATAACAACTTGATTGATGTTCCACACCATCAGACAGTCAAGTATATTCCTCAGAAAAAATACCCATGTATGGACAATAAGCTGTCTAACAGCATACTGTGACAAAGGTGGTACACTTCAGTTACACATCACCGGACCATGTGCAAGGAGGTACATAAAGAGGGGTTCATTGTACTCGATTATTGGTGTTACTCAAGGGAGGAGTCAGCACTGTGACCACATGCTGGTCATACCTCTCAACCTCTTCATGTAAGAAATCTGGACATTGTCTAAAATAATGGAGGGTTAAAGGCCCAAAAATAGTGACAGATATTACACATTGATCTTACAAACTTATAAAGTTGCTACAGTAACATGGTTTGTGTTAGCATGCATTTTCTAAATGCTGTGAAGTCTGAAACTCAAATTTATGTCTCTGTTCAGTGACTTCAGTCCTCAGTGATTTATTATAAAATCACAAATTTTAAGTGGGACAGGCTGAGAATATAAGGCAAATATCTGGACATTCTGCAAAAATCTGGATATTTGAGAGGTTTGATGCTGGTGGATGTACCACTTACCCTCTACCCCAGGACACAGGTCACGTACCTATTGGTCTGATTAAAGGGTGTGATGCCCACATTATACTTGGGTGCTGTGTCTGTTTCCTGATGCAACACATCCCTCCAAGTCTCTCATCAATGCAGGTGCTGTCATAGCTGTGGCAGCAGCCTCTGGTATGTTTTGATATTGTGTCTGTTATACTAATATCACAGTTGTAGTCAATGATTGCCCACAACCTGTAGGCCTTCAGTCATCTGTTTGGACAAAGCATGTGCATGTCATCTGTGATGCCCATCAATTAACTAAGAGGCAGACAACAACCTAGCAGACACCCTTGATGTACTGACCTGATCACTGGATCTGAGATAAATGTCACATCACACATTTCAACATAGAGGGATGCCACATATGTCATACTGTTATAACCATTTGGTGATATAGCTGTATACAGTCACATGTGACAGTCTTGATTGAATACCACAGTGTGACTTTTAGTCAAATGCCTTCACTGTTCAAGTTCCATAAGATGATACTGTTAATATGTATGCCCTCGAAGACCTCTGAGTACATCTATCAGATATAATGGACCTGATGTAGCAGTAACAACTCACACATGTCTGTTGCATACACTTAGAATATCACTAGTATACATGCAGAAGAGGTCCATAATGACATATTGGTGGTGTACCTTACAGTTGAGGATGGACAGGACGTCTCTATACATGCATGCATCAGGTGCTTTCCCCCATTACAGATGGATGCATGTTGATATTCCCCTTGTAAGGGAACATAAGCGGTGTGGAGTGTGTGTTGAACTGTACATTCCACTGTATCAGGAAGGTGTATGTGCTTGGTCATGCCATAGGTGATCCATGGTGTTGTCACAGCACACGGATTCCATGTGATAGGCCTGGAGTAAGGTAAACCAGTGCATACTGCCTATTGTGATCTGCTGTAGGGTTTTGACACAATCACACATGCTGGTATCATTGGCAAACCCCCCAAGCTGGGGATTAAGCCTTACGACAGCTGACGGTAAACACTTGGCTTAATGACAGAACACATGTGACAGTTGGTGAATCAACCTGTAGCAGTGGATCTCTCACGACTGGCAATACCCAGAGATCTGTGCTTGGCCCTTCACTGTTTGAACTGCATTTTGTGACAAGTCAGGCTAAAGTATATGGCCTTTTGCTTACCAAGTTTGTGGATTCTTTTATATTGCATGCAATCATTGAGTCCACCAATAGTGATAACATAGTACAGGAGGAGTTAACACACACAACTGAATGGTGACAAAGGCACATGATCTACAAATAAATGCAGAAATGTGTGCTTGTAAATTAGTCCATCTGAAAAGTGGAGTTCCATGTTAATCGCAGCATTGACAACAATCCTGCTATGCAGAAACCCAGTGATAAATGCACTGGGAACACATTAAGATGCCAATCTGAAATTTGACCACCAAGTGTCAAAACTGCTACTGAAAGCCTATGTTGTGCACATCATAAGTCATGCCATCAAACTGAGATCTTAGGATTGTATGACAGCACTGTAGTCAAACCACATTGCAGCACTAATTAAGTACAATGCTCATTTTACATGTACCTCACCAGATACATATAGCAACTGCAGAGACCACTGGGCTTTCTCAGCAATATAACAAAGTGCCTACACACCATGCCATGATGTATGTTGATAGATTAAAAGCCATGTCAATGTAAACTTTATTGCATAGGATGATGTGACCTCTGCTGGCCCCCAGGCCAGTCACTGACCCTCACCTGTTGGGAGTACTGCATATCCAACAATGTAATATACTTGATGACATCAGCACTGTCTGTTGAGGACAAGACAGCAGTGTCCCATAAGCTAGTGTAAAATTCTCTCTAATGTCAAGCAACAACTCTCACACACATACAGCCAGTTGACTGCAGTGAGAATAAAACCCCTACATACCTAAGGTGCACCAACTACAGTACTTAACACAAGCGCCACTACTCAAGTCTAACTTGGAATGTGTCAAACACCACTTTATAGCTGATGACATCAGCAGTATATGGGGCAAAGAATATGGTAATAACAATGTTCTACATGCTGATGTAAAAGGCTCTCTGTAATGTCAGGTAAGAGCTCTCACAACCATAAACAAACATACACACAATTGGCTACAGTAAGAATAGAATCTCTACATACCTAGGTACACAGACTACAGAACACTATATTTAATTCATGTGCTACTGCTCATGTTTGACTTGGGAGTGTGTCAAACAACACTTTACAGCTGATGACATCAGCAGTGTCTGGGTGGAGAATATGGTCATAACAGTGTTCCACATGCTAGTGTGAAAGGCTCTCTAATGTCAAGCAACCACTCACACACATCCATACACCTAGTTGACTGCAATGTGAATAGAACCCCAACTTACCTAAATGCATAGACTACATAATTCAGTAATTAATGCAAGTGCCACTGCTCAGTTCTGACTTGGAGTGTGTCTAACACCGCTTTATAGCTGATGACATCAGCAGTGTCTGGGGAGGAGAACATTGTAATAACAGTGTTCCACATGGTGGAGGAAAATGCTCCCTGCAAAGTCAGGCAATAGCTCTCACACACACAGACACCAATTTTACTGCAATGAGAATAGAACCCCTTTCTATCTTAGTACATAGACTACAGAACACAGTACTTAACATATGCACCACAACACAAGTTTGTTTTATATATGACTTCAGGTGAACTTATAGTAGATGACACCAGCAGGTCATGTGGGAGAGAAGAGTTTGGGAGGCCTGCATGAAATGGATGCACAGGTATGTGTAATTATCAAAATACTGGCAATCCATGCCATTAAAGAAGTATGGGATGCACACTTCTGATTTTCTGTCTACACACACACACACACACACACACACACACACACACACACACACACACACACACACCAAGTTGACTGCAGTGAGAAGAGAACCTCTACCTATCCAAGTATACCAGCTACAGAACACAGTACTGAATGCAAATGCCACGGCACAAGTCTAAGTTATATAGGAGTGCAGGTGATCTCATAGTAAATGACATCAGCACGCCATGTGGGGGACAACATGTTGTGAGGCTTGCATAGATACACAGCTTCATAGTATCAAAGGGTAAAAGCAGATTACTAGGCTATCGACCCCGAGGTCATTTCATAGTATCAAAGGGTAAAAGCAGATTACTAGGCTATCGACCCCGAGGTCATTTCAAGCCAAGCCATTTCAACCCAATATAATACCATACAGGTACTAGTCAACACCCAAGATTGCATTTAGTGATGACTGCCCATGTCCAGGAGGGCTGTGTGTGTTATCCCTGGTAAGAATTTATGGTGCCCCATCCACTCATTCAGATTCCTCAAACAGTGTCATAGAGGTGCTTTGTTTCACATTAATTAGTAGCCTGTTCCAAAGATGTGTCAATTGCTGGGAGATAAACCTCCTCCCGCATGTCCTATTTAAGTCTCAGGCCATATTTAAGTCCCTGGAATGGGTAGCCCTAGACCCATTTGATTTACGATATGCAGTAAGTTCATTAGGTTTGGGTCTTGGGTTGCTCTCTAGACCAGGCATGTCTCCCCTAAGAAGTCTATGTGATACAGAGTATAGTTACAGGGATTTTATTTGGTCCATGCACGTCACATTCTGGAGGCCCTTGATCTTCTTTGCTAGAAACCTAAAAGCTCTTTCTAATTGCTGTAGATGCTCAGTACACTACATACTGAATAGGGTGTTATACTCAATTATTGGCCGGATAAGTGCCGAATATAAGGGAGTTATACTTCTTTTGCTCTCAAAGCGATGCCTTTACTAATCAAGTGAGCTATGTGGAAAGCTTTCCTTACAATTGTAGGTACATGGTGGTAGAAGATAAGGTCGCGGTCAACCTGTGATACCAGGTCCCTAACCACCTCAAGGGTACTTAGTCTATTGCTGTTGATTTGATAGTGTGAAGGGACATTGTTTGCATTCAGTTTGAGACTATGACTAATACACCAGTCATTGGTCTGTGTGACACCATCCTGGAGTATACTGACATCATGCGGAGATTCAATGACTGCACCTAGTTTGCAGTCCTCTGCAAACATGGTCAGCCACAACCCCTTAGATTTGACCTGAATGTCTGAGAAGTATATACCAAACAAAAGGAGGCCCAGCACTGATCCCTGTGGCACCCCACTGGTAATAGGTCAGCTGAATGATGTGGAAGCACCCACTTTGATAGTGTATCCAGTTTGTGAGCCAGTTAGTAACCCATCTTACAACAAAGGGGTTTATACTCAGTTTGCTAGGTTTATCAGTAATGCCTAAATGTAGGATTGTGTAGAAAGTCTTTGCCAAGTTGAGGTATGCTGTGTGCACAGATATTGCCCTCATCAATGGCCTTTGTCACACTTTCAAAGAAGCCACTAGATTTAACAGGCAGGATCTGCTCTTCACAAAGCTGAATTGGGTAGGATCCATGGTTTGGATGTTGCCTATGTTTTTATTTATGTCATCCATAATGATACACTCCATGGCCTTACAGGTGAGGCTGGTCAGGCTTATGGGTCTATAATTCCCCAGGCCTGTTGCTAGGCCACCTTTTTGGAGGGGAATAGCTGTAGCTGTTCTCCATTCTGCAGGAACAAATCCTGTGGTTAGGCTATGACTGAAAAAGGGTACTTAGTGGTGATGCTAGTTCATGTTTTAGCCTGTTTAGAAGACAGCCTGGGATGTCATCTGGTCCTATAGAGGCTGTGTTCTTTGCTTTAGACAGGGTTTTGAGGACCTGCTCTTCAGATATTTAAGGTGGGGAAAAGTTTGGGAGAGGGTTTGTTGTAAGTTAGGAGGGGATACGGAGTGAAATTTTTACCAAACTTATCTGCTAGCAAGTTCACTATCTCTGTGAGGTCAGAGTGTGTGTGATACCATTGGCCACCAGTTCGGCACATGCTTGGGTCCTACCCTTTAGGCTATGTACATAGCTGTAAAAGACCTTATGATTATCATTGGAAGTACTTGCTAGGTTTCTCTCAAAGGAGCTCTTGGAGGATTTGACAAGTTGTCTTATTTGCCTGTTAAGGCTGAGGAGAGTGCTTTTCCATTGTTGGGTCCTTGTCTTTGTTTTCTTGGACAGGAACTTTTTGAATTTGTTTTAGAGTTTGTTGATGCTGGAACTCCACCATAGCAGCTTGATTTTAGTTGGGATTCTGGCTTTGATTCTATCTGGTACAGCTGAGTTTATACACTTCTGCAAGTGATTGTATAGGGATTTAGTGTAAGCTTCAGCGTAGTTACCACTTACAGCTTGGGATGCGGCTTGGAGTGCATTTATACCTTCACCTAGGAGGGTATAGTTTGCCTTGGTGAAGTTTTTTAGTCTGATTTCACCCTTTGTGAGTTCTGGTGTTAGTATCAGTTCAAAGTTGACTGATTTGTAGTCAGTTTTAACTAACGAGGGTCCAACAGTTGCAGCAGTGCACCTGTTTGACATGTTGGTGAGGATCAGATCTAGAATGTTTGTTCCTCTTGTCATGGTATGGACAATTTACTTCAGGTCATTTGAATTGACAAAGTTAAGGAACTTTTGTGCTAATGACATTGGGCTGAAGTAGGTTTCCCATTTGATGGTAGGATAATTGAAATCACCCATAACCAGTGTGTTCTGTAAAATTTGGAGTATCTTCAGTTTGGCTAAGTAGGTTTTGTGGCTGTCATGACTCATGAAGGGGGATCTATAACTGGCTAGGACTTGAATCCCCATTCAAGTCCTAGACAGTTATAGATCCCCCTTAGTATAACCTGGACCTGTTGTAACTCCATGGAGTTGTCCAGTCTAACTAGATGCAAGGTGAATTTATCTCTAATATAGATTGAAACACCTCCTCCTGTGGTTTTCAAATGTTCATTTTGTGGTCTAAAGGTGTGGAAGGCATTGTAGCCTTGCTGGGTTTGGGTACTCTTTGAGGCCTTAAACAGGTTTCTGTGACTGCACAGACATCTACATCTTCTACTGATAGAAGTGCTTCCAGGTAGTGCAGTTTTTGGTTTAAGCTCCTAGCATTTAGCAGCATGACACTTATTTTGCTCTGACTGGTTAATTTCTTGTACAATGTTGTTTTCAAGACCTTGCCTAAAAAGGCACTATAGGAGAGGCAATAGCCTTTGCCAGCAGCTGAAAGTCTAAGGGTGCCAGGTGCAAACTGTCTCTGGCAATGCAGTGAGGTTTGTCAATCATGCCTTCCCAGGTGGACAGGAACTGGACCCTCCTGGAATGACACCAAAAACTAAGCTAATTATTGAAATCAATCATTTTTTGCTTAAACTGTGGCATAATTCTAGGTGAGGATAGTATGCTGCTGAAGGCTAGGGACATACCTACCTGGGGCACATACTCAGAGAACTCGACCATGTATCTTCATATAGTCCAGTAAGGTATGTCTCAGGTCATTCACACCAACATGAACTATAACAGACATAACGGCACTTGTTGCTGAGAGACTCGGGTGCATGTCTGATTTGGTGAATCCTGGCACCGGATCAGCAGTTGACTGACTTTCTCCTTGTCCAGCCTGGTAAGTGGGACATCTGTGTGCCTCACTATTGAGTTTCCAGTGACAAGAAAACTTGTTTTTTGAGTGTTATGCCTTACGGGCTTGGTGGGTGAGACACTGGTGTTGCTATGCATGATGGATGCTGTGGACACTGTTAGCTGTGACAGACTTGTATTTTGGAGGTCTCTGGTGTTTCAGTAAGTTTTTTGAGAGAACCTTCATGTATGTGGATTTACGTATTTGATGCATACTATGTGTATGAATAGTGGTGTGTGTATGAGTAGTAGTACTATGTGAATATGTAGTGGTGGGTGAGTTGACAACCTTCTCTGTGTTACTATTTTGAGTGAAAGAGAGCACAAATTCTAGATTTTTGGTGTAAGTGCATCTCTTACACTCTGTACTAGACTTTATTAGTAGAAGGCTGTCTGTGTACATAAGACAATTGCTACACTGCCTCAAGAGACCCAAGTTAACATGGTTGACAGCAGAAACAATGATAGTCTAACTGTCCATAATGCTATGTTGAAGACTGTTGTCATTAGGGGTGGCTTTTCAGAAATGATCACAAAGGAGCTTAGCGAATGGCTATTTCTGCCTGGGTTTTAAGGGAAGATTTGTTGAATTTAACTGTCCAGCTTTGGCACACAATTGCGTGGCAGTGCATCATAGGTTCATATAAAGCTACTAACCTACTAGCACGATGGTGTGTATAAGCCTAGCTGTGCAAAATCAGAAGTACTCTTATTGAGCATAGCTGGATGGTTGTTTTTAGCAGAGCATGTTTGTGAGCAACACCAGCCTGCCCTGTCCATGAGGGACATTAGTGCCAGCTCAAAGGTAACTGTACAATCACAAAACCAGTAGTCAAGGTTGCCACTGAACAAGGTCATTGAGGAGTACTGCTTCACATGCAGTGGGAAGCTATTTCAGCCTCTGGGGTGGTAGCTATGCCCCTCATAGACAAGCCTAGTTGTTGCTGCTCAGAAAATCTCTCTGCTAACAATGACTATCTAAATATGCTTAAATCTCTCTGCTAACAATGACTATCTAAATATGCTTAATAAGGATACTTGTGTTTTTACACAGCTAGGTTTCTATTGCATCACGTATAGTGATAACCATGTACTCTTACAAATTACCAGTATAATATGTGAGAGATGTAAGTATACAATGGATGTAAAATACTCAGGTAGCAACAAACCAAATATCAAGCAGGTTGTCAGCATACACACGTCACCTCCTCAACAAACCAAGTGAATAACATATAAACCCAGATATGCAAAGGTACTCATTAGAAGTTTAAACAAAGGGCAGAGACCTCGCAAATGTGAACCACATATGCAGGGGTTCATAGGTAGGTACTAGGCTATTGGCCCAAGGGCCTACATAAGCCTAGCCAACAAGGTTCCCTGGCTTATGCCACCCAAGAAAGTTATTTTCCTGTGCCACTGTTGAGCAGAGAAACACAAATGATCCCCAGGGTATATAGGGTCATAGGTAGGTATTAGGCTATTGGCCCAAGGTCTCACAAATAATCAGCCCTTGCACATTTTGAACCCAGGACCCTACACACTATAGCCAATGTGATTTATCACTAAGCCATGGCAGATCATTAGAAGTTTAAACAAAGAGCAGAGACCTCACAAATGTAAACCTTTTTCCCTTATGACAATCCCAATGAAACACACTACACAAAAAACAAATGTATCAGTGTCTCACCCATTAAGATCCAAGGCAAAACACCTCAAAACCATTGTCTTGGACATAGCAAATCCATAGTGAGACACACAAATGTCCTCCTCAGCAGGTTGTACACTGAGAAACTCAAGATTAGTTGCCTGTCAAGTGTCAGGATTCACAATGTCATGCATTCACTCAAGACTCAACAGCAACCAAAGTTATACCTCTATCATACTCCATTTTGGAGTAAATGACTTGAGATATTCCTCATTCGACTATATGAAGAGAGATATGACTGACTTCTCAGATTATGCGTCCCAGACAGATATGTCCATAGCCCTAAGCAGCATTCTACCTTCACCTGGGATGATGCCTCAATGCGAAGAAAAGAATTGTCGACTTCAACAATTGGCATAGCTACTGGTGTCACTCCAAAATAATCAGGTGGTGGTTATCAGGCTTGGATGATATGGTCAACACACCATGCTGCTTTTCCAGGAATGTTTTTTCCTGTCACCTCCTGCCATTTGGTTACTGGCCAAAGTACTTGCCTCCCCCATAGTGACTTTTTTAGGCAATGTCATAAGAACAAATTTCCTGACTTAAAAATATCCTCAGAAGACAAAGTCAGAGTTATGCTGCTTGATGCTAGGAGTCTAAATCAGAAACTACACTCAATGGAGGCACTTCTTACTTGGGAAGATCTTGATGTTTGTGCAGCCACAGAAACATGGTTTAGGGCCACAGAGTACTCTGGCCAAGAAAAGCTATAATGCCTTCCACATGTTCCGACTGCAAAATGAATGTGAAAGAACCAAAAGAGGAGGTGTATCCATCTTCATAAAAGACAAGTGCACCTCAAAAGTGATTCAGCAGTACAACTCTCTAAAGTTACTACACGTTCAACTGTAGTTGAAACCCCTCTCCATGTCATTGTTAGCTACAGGTCCACCAACATGAATCATGAAAACTACACAGTGCCTTCCTGGACCTACTTGAGTCACTCATAATACAATCAAACACCCTAGGCATAGGTAACTGTAATTATACTTCCATTGACTGGGATACATATGAGTTCAAACATACTCACCCTAAAGTTCCTGCACTTTGTAAACATGAATGTCCTGGAACAGTTATTCTCCACCCCTACAAGGGCCTCAAATGTCCTTGACCTACTACTCACCAACATGGGAGATCACTGCATCACCCCATTTATGAGACTCACCCTGGTAATGTCTGACTATAAATCAGACATGTTCAATGTATCAGTCATAATTGACCCCCCCTCCCAAGATCCAAAAGGTGAAAAATCTCTGCAAAACAAATTATAGCCTAATAAACAATGGCATATATAGTTTCAAACCCTCTGCCACCACTGACAGTAAAGACTCACATTCAGGGGTGTCCACAAATGCCCTGTAAAATACCTTTTCAAGTGTATAGACTTAGCTGTACCAGAACAAATCAAAACTTGCTCACGAAAAAAAAGTTGCCATGGTGGACATCTAGCATAAATAGATTATACAACAAGAAAAAGAAACTGATGTCCAGAAATAAAAGGGAAAAGTCTCAGCAGAATACCCTCCATAGCATGAACAAGCAATATAGACATCTTTTAAAGTCCTCTAAAGCTAATTACAAAAATAAATTGGCATCCATAACTAAGGATAATCACAAGGCATTCCTTAGCTATGTCTGCAATGTAAAAGGGAAGGTCTAGCTTTGCACCAAATTAAAAGTGGATGGTGCCACTCATAGTAAACCTGAGGACATAGCCAACCTGTTAGTAGACAGGTTTGGCAACAATTTCACAGCCCTGTCTCCATCAATTATACCCCACAGCATACCTGTCAACAGTTCTCTACCTATTATATTCAAATAACTGGTCATAACTGCACTCGTCCATGCCAAAACACAGGCTCTATATTCCCCGTTAACATTCCAGGCTGCTTTCTAAACACAGTCTAAAGCAAGAGTTAGCAGAACCAATGGGTATTCTCTTCAACCACAGTTTAAGTACTGGCTTTTTCCCAGCAGAGGGGAAAACAGCAACCATAATACCCTTGCACAGAGCAGGTCCCTCAACTGACCCTGGAAACCATATCCCCATAAGGCTGACCGGCCTTGTATGTAAGACCATAGAGAGAACCATCCTGGACCTTATCAACAAGGACATTGGTGACCTTCAAACTCTTTGCCCAACCCACACTGGCTTCATCAAGGGCAGATCATACCTGTTAAACCTAGTGGAATTCTTTAATAGTGTAACCAAAGCCATGGATGAAGGCAAATCAATACAAAATGCCGATCTTCACTTGCCCAAGGGATTTAACACAATCTCCCACTGAGGCATCATTGCAGAACCCACCCACCAAGGGATGTCATTAGATGGGTAGCCAACTGGTTCATCAACAGAATGTATGCAGTCTTAGGTGGGGATTCCACTTCTACCAGCAGACGCGTTACCAGTGGTGTCCCACAAGTGTCTGTGTTGGGCCCCCTATTGTTTGGAATGTATTCCTCAAAGTCAGGGGAGAAAAGATGGCCTGTACTGCCACAAGTTCGCTGACAAAGACAAACTGGGCACAATCATTCCCCAGACAATGTCAATACACTACAAAATGTGCTTACATACATAAGTGGTTGTTGCCAAAGCCACAGACTAAACGTGAACCAAATTAATGTATTATTATTCCTTTCAGTAAAGGAGACGTGCATTCAAATTACACTATTACTTCTTCTTCTTTGGCTTTACCTGGTTAGGGGTCACCACAGTGGATCATCTGTCTGCTCATGATTGGCAGTGGAGTTTTTTACAGTGTCTAGTTTCCAGCCCAGTGCCCAACCTTCCACAGAAGGCACACACATGCACGCACTCACATCTAGG
Organism: Protopterus annectens; assembly: GCF_019279795.1. Lineage (NCBI taxonomy): Eukaryota > Metazoa > Chordata > Ceratodontiformes > Protopteridae > Protopterus > Protopterus annectens. Next base: position 1,750,990,916 of record NC_056729.1, read on the forward strand.
GCCAATTTTGGAGTGACCAATCAACCTACTGTATGTCTTTGGGATGTGGGAGGAAACCAAAGCACCCGGAGGAAACTCACGCAACCACAGGGAGGACATGCAGACTCCACACAGAAGGCACCCCAGCTGAGAATCAAACCGGAGAACCACTTGCTGTAAGGTGGGAACACTAACTGCTGCACCACCATGGTCACCCAAATTACATTATAACTAATATGCCAAAAACCACAATTGTAGACTTAGCACTTAAGGTCCAGCTTCACAGCAAATTCCAACAGCAAAAACAGACAATCTGGACCACCAGGCCGATAAAAAAACAGTAGTTTAATAAAAAAAACAGTAGTTTAATAAAAAACAGTAGTTTAATAAAATACAATACGTTAGCGCTTTCAGGTTTAAAAAAAACTTCTTCAGACAACATACAAAAGTTTTGAACACCTTTTAAAATACATAACAACCAAAGACTCAGTAAAAAACCCTCCTCTTTTTTAAAAAAGGCTTGATAGGAATGACACCATTTAGACCAGGTGCTCCATCAGCACCCTGATTGATTATCCATCTAGTTTCACTACATTGTTATATTTCTCAAGTCACCCCTCCTCCTGGTTGGATGAATGACCTGCAAAACCATAAAAGAAAATACGTGCCCAGGGTACTGCTTTACATGCTGATAGAAGATATTATGTGTATTGGCTGTACGTATAGCTGACATATGTTGTAACACCCTGTCTTTCAATCTACAATTCGTTTTACCGACATAAAATGAACAGCATTGCATACAGTCAGCCAAGTATATAATATTGCTGGTCAAACAGTCAGCACATTCTTTCAATGAGTAGCTCTTTCCAGACAGTGGATGGATGAATGTGTTATGTCTAATATACTGGCAAGCTTTGCAATGTCTACAGGGGAATGTCCCTTGTTGCCCCAAGACAGGTTTCCTAACCCCTGTTGGTCTGTACAGAGCAAATCCTTTAAATTGTTACTATGTTTGAAACAAAATGTGGGTTCCTGAGTTATTAATGCCTTCACTCTATCATCAGTTAACAAGATTTTCCAGTTTTGGCAAATAATGTCACATATGCCTCCCACATCGTTACTATAATTCAAAGTAACTCGAAGGGGCTGCCTGCTTATATACGTCTCCCTTGTCATGCCGCTGTACATTTCCAGAAAACCAGGGTTTTGCTTTGTTCAACTTCTCTTCTTTACTTGTACTAAATGTTCTGATTATATATATCCCCTTGCTTTTAAGTTCACCATCAGTTCTGCAGACTTATCTCTGTATGTCTCATCATTAGTACATAACCTAGATGTTTGAAAAAATTGTCCTTGAGCAATATTGTTAAATTTATATCTGGGGTGCATACTGTCATAGGGTAGGAGAGTATTTCTCCAGCATTCCTTCCTATATAACACAGTCTTAATCCATTGCTCTGTGTTTTTCATTACTCGGACATCAAAGAAATCTATGGCTGTATCTGAGATTGTAACACTAAACCTCAAAAAATCAGTGGTGCTTTCCAGGTAGGTAACAAACTCAAAGCTGTTCCTGTGTCCCTGTCCAAAGCAGAAAGACATCATCCACAAAACGGACATAATAACTCAGGTACACCCTTCATAAATGGTTTGCCTTGAATATTGCTTGATCCTCCCAGTATGCGAACACTATGTTGGCATATGAGTTTGCGCAGGGGGTGCCCATGGCCACCCCCCCTGCTCTGATGATAGATGCAATTATGATACGTAAAAATAGTGTTGCTCAACACACAGCTCATTTCACTGAATTACATTTCACCCCAACCAAATCGCTGAAGACTCAAATTACTGAAAACTCATTTCACTGTATATATGGCACTTGTTTAAAAGTAATTTTACAGTGCTCATAGCTTGTACATGGTGGTCGCACTACAGTAAGGATAGGGGAATACTCCCGTGTTGTCACTGTTGTGCAATCTCAGAGTTGATATACATAATGTGCAGGGGTTGTGATGGGGGGTGCAGAGGGCCTTTTCCTCCTGCAAAAATATTGGAGAATGTGTGTATTTTTCTTTTTATATTTTTACTTATTGTTCTTTTGGGGATTTGCAATTCGGCACAGTGAAGTTTAGTCATAATGAGGTTTCAGATAAGTGGCGTCATTTTTTTTACATTTTGGTGTAGTGTAAATTCGATGAATGAAAGTAGACCCTTAGATATATATAGCTACGATACCCTTATATATATATATATATATATATATATATATATATATATATATATATAGCTACGATAACCTTAAAAATTTAAGAGCACAGTACTCAATTTCATTTATCACACAAGACAGTTCACCCCTTTTGATACAATATGGAAAAACAATTAGTTACCAAATGAGGCAAAAACACATTTATTTACTGAATACTCTAATCAAAGTTATTTAATAAAAAAGTGCCCAGCTTTAACAAACACACTACTAGTTAGAAGCCCCCAGTATAACTTGAAGTCAAGGCAACCTACAACTACAAATATCCCCTATACCATGACACTAACAGCAAGAGCCTCCTTGAAATAACTGTCACTGTAGCAGAAAATATTCTACCAGACAAAATACAGAAGGCTAGAAAACAGCAAATATAAGTGCAGTTGTTATACATAACCAAGTTAAAACTAGAAAGCTGATCCCTAAATTACTTTATAAAACATACCATGCTTAGCAATGTGCAACCACAATGCTATACCGTGACAGCTATACAACCAATGTAACTATGTAAATTAATGCTACTGGTGTTGTTATATGCAATGCAGAAATGCTTTTCAGCTCATTCTGTATGCCACACATCTGAACATTAGTGGATTCCACTGCTTCTCCTTGTCTCGATTGCCACTGTCAAAATACCCCTCCTGGTCTCCTCTCTCAGACTGTCTCTGACTAAGAGTTGGGGCTGGCAAGCAGATCAAGGCATCCTGGCTCCTTGACATGTTGTTGCTGTGATAGAGTGTTTACCCCTTATTCACCATCAGAGCAAATGCATGGTAGAAATGCAATGGGCAGTCTACACCAAACTGCAAAGAACCAATGTTGGCAAGCCACCCCTCCCAAACCTCAAGCAACTCCATGCGTCTTTCTTCTTTGGCCTCTGCCAGGGATTCATGTGCATGTATCCCCCCTCCCCCGGAAAGGCAAGCCTGTCCTCCCCTGTCAATATCTTAGATACCCGAACTTAATCAAATTCAGGTCATCTGGGAAATAGGCAGGGCTTCAACCTGCTATACCACAGTGCTAGCTCATAATGTAGAAATGTGCTGTTCCACTAACAGTAAAAAATAAAGATACTGGAATACAGACGAGAGGTGACGCATTTTAAAGGACTGGTGTAGATTTTACAATTACTCAAACTTTTAGACTAACAAGAATCTTTCATCATGAGTTACTAAGTTACTGATGTTAGATATAGTGTCCTGACATTACTGACTAAATTAAAAAAAGCTGAATGCACAGTTAACATTGAAAGTATTTATTACAAATGTTATTTTATGTGTTTTAAAAATATACTTATAATGTAAGGACATTAAATTGTCAGCAAATTTAAAATGCCTGGCAATTTGCTCATTTAGTAAGTATTCTGTTTTATATCACACATTTTAAAAACATATTATTGATGTGTTCCATAAATAGTTACTATTGCACACTTTACTGATAATATATTATTATATGAACTATTAAACATACATTCACAAAGGATGTAGGCTTTGCTAGTGTAATTAAAACTGGTGAAACTAATCATAAAGATGTATGAATTTTATAATGTTTATTTATGTATATATATCCCCCTCATGATTCAATAAGCTCTGTGTAGGTTTCATGTAGAGTCTACATGGAGTGTATCTGTGTACACAATGTCGTGCCTGGGTGCGATGTCGCACAATGCATATTAATGAAGCACGGCAAACTTAAACAAGATTTCACGGCAAGCAGTAGTATTTCTGGCCCCGAAACCTCCTTGTGACTGTGGATAGCAGTTCTGTATAAGGTTGCTGTCCACAAAGGTGTGAGTATGACAGCATGGCAATTGCTTTACCCTTTATGAGTTTTCTTCATTTAAATGTCTTTAATTTTTTTTTTGTATGCTAAGCAACGGTAAAAGGCAACAATATAAGCAGATGTATTTAAAGTATCATACACACTTGTAAAGTTATCACCTACACCTCATTTTGAACCCAGTACTACTAATTGGTCTTGCCACAGAGTCAGTAAATTAACAGATGTACTTTATACAATCAATATTAATTGCCAAATTATGTGACATTAATATTCTATAAAGTCTTATCGAGTGATTCCCATTTATTTTTATAAAGGATGTGTGTGCCATGCTGTGCATTGCATCGTTGAGCTATGCAAATAAAATATCAATTAAATAACAGAAATGAGGATATTGGTGAAATGTACTAGCTACAGCCCTATTAGGAACCACTTCTATGTGGCCAAAAAAGGGACTTATCACTGCATGAAGTCAATTACTACCTGCAGTGAGAGATTCATTTAAGTAGCAGGTGTATGCAAAAACCAGTTAAATCTGCAATTTTTTATTTAGTGTAAAATTTGCCTGCTACTCAAATGATTCTGTAGTGTTATCTATTAATTCATTGATCAGATCCATCCCATTACCCCAGGTATTACACTGGTGAGCCTTGTATTCCTGCATACTCCACTAGTGAATACCCCTTCTCCATTCTTTCTGAGCTTAGGGCTTAACTCACAACTCTCCTTGTGCCAGAATAGAACTGACCCTAACTACTCCCTTATCCATACCTTTAGCCCACTCCTTACACTTTGTCCAGACCCACTCCACCTCACCTTCTACTACTTACACTTCACTTATATTGCTTCTCTGATAGTCTCGCTCCTCTTCTGCTCTTGGGCTCAACCCGCTCCGTTCGCCCTGCGGGCTCACTCCGCTCCCCTACCCTGCCCCCAAATTCCACCCGCCCCCAGCACGTCTACATTTATCCCTCCAACATACCACTCCCACTTCCATTCTACTCCAATCAGTACTCAGTCCTCTGAACACACCTTCCTTCTTTCCTGCCAAAACTAACTTTCTTTCTCATCCCCATTCTCATCTAATTAACCAATCCTACTCCTTTCCCTCTTCTAGACCACACCCCTCTATATCCAATACTGCTGTCCTTCAGTTCTAATATATCATACACTCTCTCTATATAACACTATCTCCCTTACACCAACACCAATATCCAATCACTGTCCTACTGTTACCTTTCACAACATGCTCTCTAGATACTCATCCATCTTTCCTTCACTATTACTTCTCCTCTCCTTATCTTACTTACACCATCTCTCCCAGCCTACTATTTGCTCCAACTCCCATTCCTTTCATATAACTAACCGCCACAATTCACCTCCACTACAATCTTACTCCCCCATTTCTTCCTATCTTTATCAATCAGATAACCTTCTTCTATTTTGTTTCAAACTTATCCCCCATCACACATTCCCAATTCCTATAGGAACTAGCAAATCCCTACATTTCACAATAAACCCCAATCTCACAACCCTGCTGTCTATTAACCTAAACTATTACATACAACACCTGATCAGTGCTCTCTTATCAGGTGACATCCATCCCAACCCAGGCCCTGCCAATATAACCACCACAACTAAATCCTTACTATTCACTTCCTTAAACTCACAAAGTATCGTTAACAAAGTCCCCAACCTTCATGCCTGGCTTATACACAACAAACCTGACTTTTTAACTATTTCTGAAACCTGGTTGAAACCACATAGTAAGGACTCTGAATTAGTTCCCCCAAACTACTCCATCATAAGAAAAGACAGACCTCTCAAAAAAGGCGGAGGAGTAGCCCTTATATATTCCTCCTCCCTAGTAGTTTCCCCCTACAACAAACCTATCCCACACTTCAACAACGCTGAACTTTCCTTACTATATCTCAAATCAATAACCACAAACAAATATGTATAGCTTCCCTCTATATCCCTCCAGGTGACAATATTTCTACACTTGAACTTATTCTTTCTTGGCTATCCAGTAACATTAGTAATGAAACCATAATCCTAGGAGACGTAAACATTAACTGGGCCCTTATCCAAGCTCCTTCAAACAACACTAATATCAACCTCTACCATTTCTCACAACTGATCAACTTGCCTACTCACCCAGCCAAAAACCCCTCTAATGGGAGTATACTGGACTGGATCCTAGTCTCCCACCCCACTACTTCACCAAAAGTGGCATCCTTCCCGACCCACTAGGCGACCACTTACCCACCTTTACCCACCGACTTTCAACTAACCTTCAACGGACTCACAACTTCATTACTATCCGCAACCAGAAAAACTTTAACCCTATAACTTTTTCAAACTCACTTAATGCAGTAAACTGGGCTTGTCTAAAAACATTACCTCTAGACAACGCAGTCTCATACTTCAACTCCACATTCTTAAAATTACTGGACTCTCAAGCTCCCCTACAGACTAAGAGAATAAAAACTAAATCAGCCCCTTGGCTATCTAAAACTACTCTATCTCTCATGAGACAAAGAGACAAAGTGTGGGCACGCTACCATAAACACAAGACAACCCCACTCCTCAACGAATACAAAATGCTCCGCAATAAAGCTAAAAAACTTATCTATTCTGATCGACAAAACTATTTCTCCACACTCCAAAACCAAAACAAAAACAACCCTCAAAAATTCTGGAAAGGAATCTCCACTCTCCTCCACCCTAGCAAACCAGATACTCCTACCCGTGATCCAAATGCTCCAGAACTAGATTTAGCCACCCAATTTAACTCCTTCTTTATTGACTCTATTTCAAAACTAACCTCCTCATTCTCTACCTCCTCCCAATCCACTAATTCCTCTACCTCCTCTTCCACACAAATTCTATCCTCACCCACACAACCCCAAAATTCAACACCACCCGACTGCACTATCTTCACTTTAAATCCCATACCTACAACTACTATTAAGAAACTCCTCCAGAAATTAAAACCATGTACCAATGCTCCTGATAATATCCCTTCTTACTTTCTTAACATTGCTGCCGAAAGTCTGGCCTACCCCATTAGCATCCTAATCAACCGCTCCCTACTAGAAGGCACGGTTCCCCAAATTTGGAAACAAGCCTTCATTATACCATTACACAAAGGAGGTAGCAATAATAACACTACCAATTTTAGACCCATAGCCATCCTGTCCCCCATTTCAAAAATCCTTGAGAAATGTGTGCAAATCCAACTCCTTCCTCATCTAGACAACAACCTTATTACCCCCACGCAGCATGGCTTCAGACCTAATCATAGCACCATGACTGCCCTTCTCTCTTTCCTTGAAATAGTAAATAAAGCCAGAGACTCTGGACAAATTGTTTCCACCTTACTCCTTGATCTTTCCAAAGCCTTCGATACTATCTCTCACAGCCTGCTCTTAACTAAACTCTCCAAACTCTACCTATCCTCCTCCTCTCTGAACTGGTTCTCTAGTTATCTATCAAACAGAAATCAAGCTGTAAAATGGAAAAAAAGCAACTTCCTCCTTCCTTAGCACCCCTACCGGAGTCCCACAAGGCTCCATATTGGGCCCTCTTCTATTCAACATCTTTATTAATGACTTCCACAAATCTATCCCTTTCTCTAGCATTATCCAATATGCAGATGACTCCACTATCATCTGCTCCACCTCTTCTATCTCCACCCTACAAAAACTTACTCAAGATGCCTTCTCTTCCACTGAGCAATGAATGCTTTGCAATCATCTAGCTCTCAATGCCACAAAGAACAAATTAATGTTATTTACTCCCTCCAAACTCCCTCCCCCCAACATAAACTCACTCTTAGTTACCAGTCATAATAACTCTCCTCTTGAAATAGTGTCAGAGACCAAACTTCTTGGGGTCCACATTGACAACCAACTAAAATTTAGTTCCCACCTACAAAAGAACATCAAAAAAACACATCAAAAACTTGGCATGCTATATAGACAAAATGCCTACCTCACACCTACCACTAAAATCACTCTAGCTTCTTCCTTCCTCATTCCCTCCCTCCTCTATGGTGCCCCACTTCTTACTAATCTTCAGTGCTCCTTAATAAAACAGCTCACCTCTTGCTAAAACAAAATAGCTAGATTCGCTACCACCCATAAGTCTTCCACTCACCACTGTCTCTCCCTCCATAAACTAAAATGGTTAGAACTTCCCAACTATCTTGCTTATTCTCAACTAACTCTAGCCCACAAGCTTATTCTAAACCCCTCCAACTGTCCCTCCCTCTCCTCTGCCTTTAAAATGCACCATCCAAATAGAGTTCTAAGGTCTAATAATCAAAATCTTCTAGAGGTCCACAAACCTAATCATCCCCAGGCAAAAACCTCCTTTCCTTCAGCCTTGCTCGCCTCTGAATTCCCTACCACCAAACATCCGCACTACCTCTAACCACTCTACCTTCAAGAAATCACTTTTCTTACACCTAGAATCTCAATGGGAATGCTCTTGTACCCACCCCACATAACCAACTCTACCTTTCCCTGTACTAACATTCTACTCTATTCATCTACTATGTTCGTTCATTAAAATGCTTTTATGTTTTGCTTTTATTCCTTCGTTAGCCTGTACCAAGATTGTCACTGACAAATGTTAAGTACATTTATGTTTTGCTTATGTTTTGCTTATGTTTCTTTTATAGTATGTACCTATATATTTACGGTCAATGTTATTGTAAATTGATATTCTTTTTTGGAGCTTTTCTCCCCAGGACTCCATTGAAAACGGGTTCTTAAATGGCCCAATGGACTATCCTGGTAAACCAACTGCAATAAATAAAATAAATAAATAAATAAATATCTTGCTTTTGTTCAGGGTTCAAATACAGGGCTATGTAACAGTTTACAATATTTTTATGTGAAAATTCAATTTCTAAACATTGATATTTATGAATTCCTGTCATCAGCTGTTTATGCACTCAGTGGAATAATAATGACATTTCTGTGCTACATGGTACTGGTTTGAAAAGTTTATCTAACAGCTCTAACTGATTCTTGCCATAGCTGGAATTGCATTGCTTGCCACTGTTGCACAATGCTTAGCATTGCACAAACACATGCACTTTGGCTTGCCATGTTTTAGCAATAATAAGCAATGTGCAACATTTTCAAATGTTGCAAAAACAAACTGTACACAGTCTCAGTAAGTCAGAGACATGCCATATGTGGGAAACAACACCATATAAAATGCAATTGGTGGGAAATATATATGTATATCGATATGCAATTGATACCTATTGAGCTTGTACTATGACAGGCATGCCTGGAGTTGCTGGACAGGGTGTGTGCCTTTGGGCACAGCACTGGGGTGTCCAGGAGTCCAAGATTTTTTCTGGACTCCTAGTTAAGGAGCATGGTCCCAGGTTGCTGCAGAGAGACTATTCTGGCTCAGAATACAAGTCTGAACATAATATAATATAACAGAATGTAAGTCTGAGAATGATAACATTCTGGGGAAAAGTATTGAAAGGTTGTGCAGACCAACTGAGCATAGTCCTGATGGATATTTTCAATACCGCGCTTGTCCAGGAAAAAGTACCAGCATGCTTCAAAGTTACCAACATAACCCCTCTGCCCAAAAAAAAAAACAACCCCACCTGCATTAATGATTACAGGCCAGTGGCCCTTACATCAAATGTAATGAAATGCTTTGAAATACTGGTTAAAAGGCATTTGACTACAGTACTACCTCAATCCTTTGACCTTCCGCAGTTTGCCTACCGGGCAAGCAGATCAACTGCTGATGCCATTTTGGTGGCACTTCACCTCACATTGGAGCATCTTGAAGAGAAGAACAACTATTCCAGGCTGTTGTTCACAGATTTCAGCTCAGCATTCAATAAGGTAATTCCAATGCAACTTACAGAAAAGCTAATCAACCTTGGCATAAATACAGGGCTGTGCAACTGGATCCTCTATTTCCTGACTGGAAGACCACAAAGGACCTGTGCTGGTAACAACACTTCAGGGAATATTACAATTAACACCAGAGTATCCCAGGGCTGTGTGCTGAGCCCTCTACTGTTCACAATCCTTATCCATGAAAGCTAGCAACAACCATATCATCCGATTTGCAGATGACACCACAGTGGTGGGACTCATAAGTGGTGATGATGAGAGTGGGTATAGGAATGAGGTCAACTCCAAGAGTGAATAGTGCAATAACAACAATTTGGATCTGAATGTCAATAAAACAAAAGAAGTCATTATTGAATTCAGAAAAAGTTCTGCCATGCACCTGCCCCTCAAGGTCAATGGTGAAGAAGTGGAAACAGTCTAAACTACAAAGTTCCTGGGGAGGATCTTTCTTGGAGTATAAACACGGGCCAGCTGATTAAAGCCCACCAGTGACTACACTTCCAAATCTTCGGTTCCACCAATAAGTGCCTACAACTGCCAAAGGATGCTAAATCCACAATTTATTGACAAACGACAACGACAGAACGATACTGAATGCACTATTAGACACTAAAAACACTTAAAACACAATGAATGCAGTACAATGTTAAGCTCTTTCAGCCAAATCAGCTGGCCATCATCCTTTGGCAGTTGTGGGCACTTATTGGTGGAACCGAAGATTTGTTAGTCCCTGTGTGGATTTTATTCTGACGTGACTACACTTCCTAAGAAGGCTGAGAAAAGCAAAGCTCTCTATGAATGCTCTAATTACTTTCTATAGATGAGCCATCAAGAGCATTATCACCAGCAACTGCACTGTATGGTTCAGTAACAGCACAACGGCCGAAAGTTAGAAGCTGCAAAGAATAATAAGAACAGCAGAAAAGATCGTGGGCACTAGTCTTCCAACCTTACAGGAGCTCTATGAAATGAGATATAAAAAGAGGTCCCGAAAAATACTGAGTGACACCTCTCATCCAGCATATGGTTGGCTCACTAAACTTGCTTCTGGTAGAAGGTTACAGAGTATCCGCTACAGGACCTCCAGATTCATGAGCAGTTTTTATCCAACTGCAATAAGACTCATTAATGCAGACATAAATCTGGATGTATCCAAACTATAACAGACTGTTACCCTCTCATTCTTTTTCTTTTTTTACATACAGTAATTCTATTTATTTATTGCAAACTAAAATTAATATATTCTCATCTGAGTGCAATTCCAGTCACTTCCTTATGTGCAATATTACCCAATCTCACCTCTGTGTATACTATACTTTTATTTTCATGTGTTAATTATCTAGTAGTCAGTGTTATCCAATGTAATAAATAGTGTACAAGCATGTGTGACAGCTACTTATATATTTAGTTTTGTACTATAGTTTTATAGAACTATTGTTTATTCTTTAATAGCTATCATATCTGTCTTTTTGTGTTTGTTTTCTCCTGTAAAAGAGCTGACACTCGAAATTTCATTAAGGTAGCACTTGTGTTTCCCAAACGACAATAACGTTTCTTTGAATCTTTGAATCTTGAAGCCTAGAATAGTGTTGCCAGGGCCTTAACCAGTATGACAGGTATCCTCCACACAGGTGAGCAGTGCAGACATCAATTTGATGATCTCTGGAGGAGGAAGTAGTATACCCTCACAGCTGGATCAAGGAATATCAGGAAGGTGACACCCCACAGATGTTTAATTATCAGTTTCAGTGACTAGTCGTAAGAGCTAAAATCTAAATATAATCAAGACTGGTATTCTTAATGGTGTTCTGTTCTGTTTTTTTCCACAGCTGCTGAGGAGAAAGATTTGAATGTTCGGTTGCATGCCGCGTGTCTACTAAGAATGAGAGAAGCATGTGGCATGTATCCATCAGAATAGCATTGTCTCAACAGTATAATAATAATAATAATAATAATAATGGTTTGTTTAGTAATTTTGTAGTATTAAAAGCCACTTAGTTGGCATTTAATACAGCTGTATCAAACTGAGCATGCCAACTGTAAAAGAAAATATCCATGCCTTAATCTGTAGCACAAAGCAATCGTGCCATATTCTCAAATAACAATGAGCATGCATCTGTAAACTGTAAATGGAAAGTATGCATGCAGTAGTCTGTATGGCAAAATAACAGTATGGTATTTTAGCATAGTCTGCACTTCCCAAATATACAACACTGTTAGGTTTTCATCATTCGTGGGATGTAGCAGCATACCGCTATACCAGTGGCACAAATGACCTTCTGTAAACTGTAATCACTACGACTGGAACACACAAATCTGCAATATATGCACACCTCAGGGATTGATGGCTACAGCCTGTGCTATGGTGTGCCTCTGTTAAACTGGTATAGCCTTAAAATAAGGAAGAAACTTGTTAGGAGTTTGTACTGTTAAAAGTAAAGGTAACAGAATAGACTCAAATAATTATATCAATGCTTTGTATGTCACATATGATGCCCTCCTTTTTCTTCTCTCACCCCAACCCTTTTATCTCTTTTTTTGGTGTTATTTTTTGGCATTTATATATATATATATATATATATATATATATATATATATATATTTATTTTAATTTTTAATTTTCTTTTGTTTCTTATTTGTAATCATTTATTTTTAGGATGTTTATTACTTTTTCTTTTGGGGGTATTTTATTAATTTCTGTTTTCTATTTTTACTTTTTTTTTCTCCAACAGCACAGCATGGTTGGACTGTCCCCACTCCACCAGCCATGGCACCAAGGCCCATCATATTTGGATTGCAACCTGTCCCTAGCATTTTGCCAGTTACAATTTCCTGGTCTCTACTCCAATGATATTGCAATAGTGAGGGAAAATCAGAACGGAAGCTACATGTATGCTTTATACATTGTTGAATAGCTCCACCAAGTTGGACTGGTTGATTAACATGCATTTCACCTGCTTATGCTATAATTAAACTCTATTATGCATACCTGTTGTTTGCTCACTAGTGCGTAATGTGCACCTCTGCTCTCCTCTGCATAAATAAGGTAAGAATAGGCTAACTTGATAGTTGTTTTCTCCATTCCCATCATATCGCACAAGCATAGACCATCAAAAAACAGGGAAGGTTGCACACCCTCTGGTTGAAACCAGGACCATCCATACTTAAGCCCCAACACATACATTTGCTGCATAAGGAATGGATATACAAGTCAGAGAAACATGACATTCATTCCTGTGTTTCTCACGGTTGCACTAAGTGTCATATTATGCAAACAATAGCAAAACAAAACAAAAATTAATTAAAATGGACAGAACACTGTGGGAGTGCTTACACGAAGTGAACATCCCTACATGGTTACTCCTTTTTTATGATTCAACAAATCTGATGTGTTTTGACATCATTTACACATTAACCATGTTGCTAGCCTGGATTCTACATGGTTAGTAACCATGTAGGCTGAGTAACTGCACGGGACCCCAATGTTGTACATGTTTTAATCACATGTGACTGTTATATCCTGCATATGTTTACAAGAAAGTATAGTACACTGTTTCATGGAGGTTTTCACATTTTAGCAGCCTGCATTATTTTCAAGTATATTCTTCATTTGGCGGTGGGGGAGTGATGTTGCATTTATGTCATGGTACTTAAAATAAATCATTATCATTGTTACACTGATTTTCTAGCATCCACCCTGTACAATTAGGTCAGAATATGTGTGGTGTTACATGTTAAGGCCAGTTCTGTAGAAATGTAAGAGATTTTACTTGTTCTTGTTTAATTGTCGCCTACTTTTTGTGGTTGTATTCAGAAAGTTTTAGAATGCATGTCCAACATGAAGACAGAGTCTACGCGGTTACTTTTGAGAGTGTTGCATTCCTCCACTGTGTTGATTTACTTCATTAGCATACAATTCAGCTACTTGTGCTGCAATTTGCATGCCATGAAAGTTTCCTTGTTTGCGCATGAATGCACGCCACTACACAGAGTTTACTGAATCTAAAACTTTTTGCATCCCGGTATGCATCGCACCACTACGAGCACATGGAAAAATTATCATGTAGGGTTTATTGAATTTCCCTGATCATTTATATTTATATTACAAAACTCAGCTATTTAGCAGAAATTTATGCAAAACAATGGCTTTGGTAGGGTAAATGGATCTGGCATCTGTTGGATGTAATAACCAAAATTAAACTCCTAATTTTTGCATAAATACAATAAATACTATTAGTTGTTTCTTATCTAGTGGTGAAAAATGTAGTGGAATGATGGGTATGTTTTTCCCTTGGAAGGCAATAAAAAGGTGACATAGAATTTCAAAATCCAAAATTGGTTGGCAAAATGTATCTTAGTTTCTGTTCTTCATTTTAGTTGCCTCTATAACATTGGTTCTATACTGAAAAACAGTTCACATACTGAAATTGTCAACTATTTCTGCATTTCACAATGGTCAGTCAAAATATTGATGTAACTATATCAGCAATGACTGTTTAAGAAAGAACCATGTGATATCAGTAAGACATATCATCAGCATACCATCACATCCATACCATACCATGAGGTATGTTACCAAGACAGGCCAGTGCTGATCATACCACTTTACATAATGTGAATGTCATGGCATTTCATCCATACCATAACATAAGGTGTGATACTTAGACATGTCAATGCCATTGCCACTTTTTGTCAGGTTAATGGGATACCTTTCCATCCATAGTGTGATGACCCACCACTGGACCGGTAATCAAGGAACCTCCATCCTCACCACTGACAACAGTGGGGGAATACATTGTGAGGATAACAGGTACACACACAGTATTTCCAGATTCAGCTCTCTGCATCAAGTGCAATTTCCCTTAAAAGCATACAGAGACTACAATCAGTCCAGGGCTGGTCTGTCCCTCTTTCTTCAGATCCCCAGTAAGACTCCCCACTGGCACAGCTATAGAGTTGAGATCTCAGCTGAATGACCAAGCCAAGACTTCCAGCACCTTCTCTGTCCAACCAGTGCTATGTGTCCCTGTCCAAGTAGCTGACACACACACTCTTTGAGATTTGATTTACACACACACACACACACACACACACACACACACACACACACACACACACCTGGGAAAAGTTGGTGCAGGTTTACTAGCTATGCCCCTTTCTGCCCAGACTATAAGGTAGTTTTCACTGCCACAAGTCATTTCTGCCAGCTACCTTAATGCTCTTCCAAGGGTACCCGATATACTGAGTGATAGTAATAATACAATTGTTAGTTTGACCAAGAGCAAGGCTGTTAGGAGTGGCCCACACGGTGTCACCAAATAAATATGCAAGTACTGTCAAAACTTAAATATCCTTACACAGGTCAGCCACAATGAAAGGTTTAAATATATTTAATAACAAATAATAAAAGAACAATACTAAATATATAGCCATACTGACATCATAGTTCAAAACCACAGGAGATATTTAAAATAACATTGCAGTACAGGCTCACACAAATGAAGAAAAATATCTAAACTAAGCTTCATTATATTAATGACTGAATCTAATAGAATTAACCAAAGAAATGATAAATAAACCTAACCTAAGAACCTACTAATAGAGCAAGGCAGATGTTATGGTGAATGGTTCTTGTCAGGTTAAAGACTGAATACAGAATGCTCCATCTCTGAATAATCTCAAATATTACTGCAAGGCTAGCCTGCAGAATGACAATTTCTGGTGATTTGACTTCTAGATCTCAGGTCAAACCCCCCATTGCTAGAAGCTGGCAGCATTTAGCATTTACCTGTAAAAATATACAGACAAGAGCTTTTACTCAGATCTTTGGCAGATGCTGGAAGTCATAAAACAACTGCATTCCTTCATGCTTCAAAAGTAGAAATTAGTTCACTCCAAGGAGAATACAGAAAGCTTCCAAGTACAGACTGTGTCTCTAACTGCATCGAAAACTTGAGAGATAGCCTCTTTATTGTGTAGCCTATACAGTAATTTAATTTCAGATATTTTTCTAGAGTTTATTGGACTGAGGTTAACCCTCCAGCTTCCTCTGTTAACATACACATTTAAACAGTTACAGTAGTGCATGTACATTTTTGTTCTCTTCCAGCAGGACACACTGTGGATACATTTTAAGCACAAGCACTTTACAGAGCACCTTTTCAACACAAACATCTGTACAGAGCAGTTTGATATACACATGACATACAGTTCTAATACATTTGTAACACAAGCATCTGATATAAATTAGTTTCATATTCACAAATGACATCTAATTATTTACAAAATTCCAGCTAGCTGTGCTGGCAGTATCTCTTTTCATCACACATAGCATAACATGAGGTATGTACCAAGCCATGTCAATGCTGAGGATACCACTTTACATCATGTCAATGCCATACCATTCTCCCCATATCATACGGTATGATTCCAAGACATGTCAATGCTGACCACACCACTTTACATCATGTTAATGTTATGGAATTTTATTAATACCGTACTATGCCACATTACAGCAAGATATTTTAATGGCAAACCATTCTACCTGTACAATACCATTTGAAAAGGAATTATACTGTCATTTGTGTGGCCTACCACTGCAAGGCACGAGAATGTCATATCATAGGTTCATAGGGTCATAGGTAGGTACTAGGCTATCGGCCCAAGGCCTACATAAGCCTAGCCAACAAGGTTCCCTGGCTTACACCACCCAAGAAAGTTATTTTCCTGTGCCACTGTCGAGCAGCGACACAAAAGTGATCCCAGGGGTGTATTTCCTATTTCCCATCCACTCATCAAGATTTTTCTTGAAGAGTGCTAATGAAGAACTTTGCTTGACATAGATGGGTACCCTGTTCCAGAGTATGGGAAGTCTCTGGGACAGGAATCTATCCCTCCAGCATGTCTTGTTGTGGTGACAAGGTTTAGGTCCCTAGAGAATGTAGCTCAGAGGGACTGGGATTTCTTTAGGTGTAGCATGTCCAACAGCTCTGGGTTTGACATAGGTTTATGTGTTAGGCAGAGATCACATCAGAGTAGGTGATATGCTATGGAGTACAGCTGGAGTTTTTTGAGGCAGTCAGTGTAGGGCATTTGTTTGAGGCCAGTAATCCTCTTTGTGAGGTACTTCTGTGGCCTTTCCAGCTGCTGCAGATGTCTTGTGATGTACATTCCATAAGGGGCGTTGTACTCTATAATGGGTCTAATGAGTGTCAAGCAGAGGGGAACAATGACCTCTTTTTTCCTGGATGAGAACCCATTTATGATGAGGTGTGTCACGTAGAAATACTTCCTGACTACTGTGCCGATGTGACTATCAAAGGAGAGACTACTGTCCAACTGGCTCCCAAGGTCTCTTATCTCTTATCACACATTCAGTGTTAAGTAGATTGCTGCCTATGTGGTAGTTCATGGGTACAGAGTTTTTACCAAAGGGAATGACACTGCACTTTTTGGCATTGAGCTTGAGGCCATGGCTCTGACACCAGGCAACTGTCTCAGCGAGGCCCTTCTGTAGGATGCCAACATAATTTGGGGACTTGACTATGGCTCCTAGTTTGCAGTCGTCTGCGAACTTCGTTAGCCAGAGGCCTTCTGTGTTAGCCTGTACTTCAAATAAGTAGATACCAAACAGGAAATCATACTATAGTACTACTAAAGTATGGCATATCACTCAAAAACATTAATGGCATTCCAATTGTGCCACATCATGTCCTATTTCTCCAACATATGCCATTGCCAGCCATACTGTGTCATGTTATGCTATGGTATTACTGCTAGATTCCTTATTTACCTTGTAAAGTGATGCTACCCAATGTATCAATACGCCCTGCAGCTATTTCATCTCTGCATTGGTTATTTTATAGTGAGTCACTGTCCTATGCAATATCCCCATACAATTCCAGGCAGTCATATGCAAATGTTTACTTAGCACATCATGCTCTGTCCATCTGTCCACTCCTTTGCACATTTCATATTTTCAATGCTATGTACTTCTAAAAAATACTTTCTCCTCCTAAAAATACTTTCTCTTCCTACACCATCCACAAAACATTTGCTTTTCAATCTTACAGTTCCAGTGCATTGAAAAAAATACATATTTCAGTACTATTCTTTGCCACATTGCAGTACGTTACTTGTCTAGTCATCATAATGCAGCAATTCATATTAATTGAAAAACAGATCATCACATGCAGATTTTAGTTTTGAAGGTTTCAAATTCTGTGTGTAAGACCTGTATTACAAGTCCTGTAACTAAGAAAAATGGGCTGTGATTTAGAAGATGAATCTCAAAACTTGCTAAAATGCGAATAAAGCATTTTTGTAGGGAGGCTTTACTCTGTACGAGGAATGGCAGGCTATATCTTCTACACCCCTGCTACTTAAGGAATAAATATGTCAACTTTTACATCATTTCTCCTCATAGTACTGCTGTAATATCAGTAACTTTCAATCTTTCGTGAATGCAGTAAATTAACAAGTTAAACAGTCCTTTTTGTGGGGGACAAGCCTCTCTACTTCACAGATTGTAATTTAGCAGGCGCATCCCCGAACGTGCACATGGTTGAACCGTTTCCACGAATTCTGTACCGCCGACATGTCAGAAAGTCAAACAAAACAGCTAATGTCGACATTTCTGACCACTCCATACTTGAAACAAGTGCTACCATGGGTCAAAAAGGGGGTGAGATTTTCTCTCCTCTCTGTCCCAAATCTTCAACAGATTGCCTTCTGCTTTTCTGCACATACACCTGAACCACTATTTTGTCCTCTTTTACCTTTTCTACAACAAGAGCTACTTTGGTTCCTGCTCTTGCGTCCTCGTTTCTTCACCTGTCCCACAGTGAGCATCCTACCACCTATCTCAGGCACTTCATCGCCATCAGCTCTAGCTTCCTCAACTCCTCTGCCTTTACTGCCCAGAGTTCTGTACCCTACAGTAGTACTGGTCACACAACTGTTTTGTACGGGTCTATTTTAGAGCAGCAAACGATCAAGTGATTGAACGCTGTTAGTTCAAACTCTAAATGTTGAACCGGCAAAATAGCGAACGGGCGGAACAGAGAATTTTTTCCCAGGGAAAAAAATCTCTGGGGCGGCTGTCCTTGTTGTGCCATTTCCTTCACTGAAGTGCAATGACAGAGTTGGTATACTTAAGAAGGGGGGTGTAGGGGCACAGCCCTCTACATGGGGGAATGTGGGGGGCAAAGCCTCCCACTTTATTTAGTGTTTAGTTTTTTTTTTTTTTTGGGAACAGCGATTTTTTTTTTTTCCCCTGGGAAAAAAAAAATCGCTGTTCTGTTTTTTCGTTGTTTTGGAAATTTGAGATTTAGAAGTCGATATAACAGTGTTCGATCATCTGATCGTTCGTTGTTATAATATAAACCCGTTTTGTACACCTTACTTTTTGGCTTTTTTATCATACTTCTGTCATATAATACACCTGGCAACCTGTGCCAGTTGACTGTAACCCTCTGATTCTGGATTTGACATCTTCATTCAGACTTCCTTTCTCCTCAAACAACTTGTTTCACTATTTTCCCTTCTATCTCATTTCTCAGCTTCTTCTGGTTTCTCAAATTTGTAGCTATTACAACTGTTTTATCTGTACTCAGTTTCACTCCATGTTACTTCAGTTTTGCATTCCGTTACCCTATTGTCTGCTGAAGTTCTTGCTCAGAATCTGCCAGTGGCACCACATCATCTGCATATTGCAACTTTGTTGATCTGTCCCCCTTGACTTGCTTGCTAAAATAACCCAGCAGCGCAGCAGTGGGCTCAGATCTGAACCCTGATGCACAGCCACTCCCACTGGGAACCCCCTCTGTGAAGCTGAACTCTGTAGTTCAGTCACTAGGTCCTTGTATATTAATGCTACCAGTGTCTCTTGGGACTTCGATCCACCACAAAACTGACAAAATGGGACCTTGTGATATGCTTTCTCCAAGTCTAGGAATGCCCAATGAGACTCTTCTCATCTCCACTTCTCAACTATTGTCTCACTGCAAAAACTGGGACAGGTGTATTGCATCTTGATCTGAATCTGAACTGTTCATCTCCCATCTTGCTTTTGGCTACTCTGCATATTTGTTTATCAATCACCCTCTCCAGAACTTTCATGCAACGTGACAAGAGTTTGATTCCTCTGTACTGCCCACAGTTGTGAATATCAGCTATGTTCTTGAACACTAGCACTAGTATGCTTATTCTCCAGTCATCCAGGACACTCCTTTATCTCTGTAGTGCTATAAGTACCATAAGGAGCCAATTCTCCCCTGTCTCACCCAACATCTTGACCATATATGCTGTGCCTCATCTGAACCTGTTGCTTTCCTTAACTCAATTATCCTTAGTGCTATTCCTACTTCTTCTATGGTGTGCTCCTCCTCTTCTCTCATCATAAACATGTTTGAGGCGGTAGAGCTTCTGCGGGGTTTTTTTTTTCATTCAGAAGCTGGAAATAGTCCTTCCTTCTGCCTTTGATGTCTTGTAGACTTGACAGCAGGTTGTTGCTGGTATCCCTTATGAAGGGTGACTGACTATCTTTATCTTTCTGTCTTTGCTTTGCAACCTGATATAGTTTATTTGTGCCATTTACTGAGTCACTTTCCAGAAGTTGGTGGAGTGTCTCTGATGCCTTGTTCTTTGCTACTGCAAATTCCTTTCTTCTACTGTTTGTTATGCAGTCAGTATTCCTTTCAAGCCTGGTCTGTCTTTTCTATAACCCACTTTTTCCTGCAATCCTTCTTTCTTCAGATGACTTCCTGGACTCCTGCATTTCACCACCAGCTTTCCTTATGTACCTTATTTCCATACCTGGCTTGACCATATTTCTGTTCTGGTGTCCTCACACTTAAAGTTTTGAGGTGCTGCTATTTTTCTTCAACTTTACCTAATTCTTTTTTTCCTTCTTGAGGTGCTACAGCCCTGAGTAATTCCTTGAACTGTTGCACTTTCTCTTCACTAAAGGCAA
>NC_056729.1:1751016808-1751021808 GCF_019279795.1 Protopterus annectens
CCTACTATACCTACTATAAGTGGACTCCCCAAAATTCATAAAAATCAAAATAATCCACCTCTGAGACCAATTGTAGCAGGTAATGGTGGCTAACAGACACTTGTTTATGTGGAACACCAAATCAAACCTGCGCTTCAGTGAGCAGATACTATAATTAAGGACACTAAACAATTTTTGGAAGTGCTTTCCAACTATATGAATGGAAGGTGAGATAATACGTCATACTACATGGTTATGCTTAATGGCAACAGTTTATTTACTGTTATAACTAATAAGGCTGGCACACAGCATTTAAGACACTTTTTGCATACTAATACAGAATTTACAGAAGTAAAAATTAATTTAATGTCAACTTTTAGAAATAATACTACACTATAACATCTTTATATTTGACATTATACAACGACCTCCCATTAATATTCAAAAACGTGCACGCTGATTGGTCAGCATGCACGTTGTAAATCCAAGTTATAGTAATGGAAAAAGGTCCGGTCGCCCAGACATTTTCAATTACTATAACTCTTACAGTAACACTGTCTCGCTATGTTAAACAAGTTTAACATAGAGAGACAGCTTTAAAAAAAGCAAAGGAGATTCTCCGTTTTTTTATTTAAAGCTGTCTCGCTATGTTAAACCCATTTAACATAGCGAAACAGTTTCTTAAAAGCAACAGAGATCTTGCTTTCTCCATTGCTTTTGCCCACAGCTCTGATGTACTGTGTAGGCATATCAGAACTGCCGCAAAATACCAGACAGCTGCGGAAGGGCAGCAAGGAGGCATTATACAATGCCATTATTTAAGAAAAGTAATTATTTTTTTCTTAAATAATGTCATTATATAATAACCCACTTCTGGGTGTGGGTAATGCTAGATTTACCCATGGTTGGCTTTGTTTGGCCACTCAGGCTTCGCCCTCATGACCAAACCACACCAACAGTGGGTAAATCCAGCATTACCCACACCCAGGCGTGGGTTATTGCTATAATAATATATATTGATAGAGGTGGGGGGTAGCAATGGGTATACCCTGTGTTAATAGTTATGTGAACTTGGTTCTAGCTGATTGGGAAAAGAAATATATTTTTCATCAAGATAATCTGTATTTACCAATCTTGAAATTCTACAGTTGTTTTGTGGACAATATTCATTTTATTTGAGAAGACAATTTAGAACGTCTGAGAGATTTTGTTTCATACTTTAGAAAATGCCATGGAATTTCTGAAGTTCACTCTTCATTATTTGTCTACTGTCATAGACTTTCTTGATGTAAAATGTTTTAAAGATGAAGAAGGCAATATTAGAGACCAGTTGGCATAATGGTTAAGATCTTTGCCTCACATACACAAGGTACAAGGTTCAGTCCAGACCTCTGACCAATGCCTGTTTGGAGTTTGCACATTCTCCCTGTGTCTCTGTGGGGTTTCTCCCACATCCAAAAAAACAAGCTGAGTGTTTCCATCTCAAACTCACCAGTGAATGGAGCTGTGGGCAGCAGCACAGGCTCTACATGGTGCTCTATGGGGGAAGAGTTCTTCTGTGTTGCACAGTATCCTCAAAATAGGAAAACAGGGATGACAGACTGCATGCAGTGGCAGGCTAGCCACTCAACAATGAAAAATATGGCTCTAAGTGATTCAGTCATGTTTTGATATGGGTAGTTACCAGTGATAAGTGGGTTAAGGACCTGGCCTACTCTGACCTATGCCCTACATACAGTTGGAGGGGTATATGTGCCTCTACTGGCCAGTGTGTGCCTGCCATAATGTCCAAAAGCCCTAGGTAAATAAGCTACTGGCCAGCCGGTGTCTAGTTGCCCAGCCTGAGTTACATGGGATAGCTCTGTTGAGTGAAAGCTGGATGTAAAACCAACCAACCTGCCAAACATGAACTGAGAATTGCTATGCTTAATGTACGTTCACTGACAGGATGAAGCTTGGAAGTGGATGACATGATGATACAGAGGAGGCTGGACATCCTATGTATCCAAGACAATATGTATCCAAGAGACGAGATGGAAGGGCAGTGCATCAAAGCCACTTGGCTTGGGATCCAGACTCTACTACTCAGGAAAGGGACAGGCTAGAAATGGTGTAGGAATTGTGGTGACAGAGGACCTTCAGAAGGCAATGAGGGATATAATCAGAATTAATGACAGACTCATGGCAATCAGACTCCAGTGTGATAGGACAGTGTTTATAATCTCAGTCTATGCCCCCCAGCAGGGTTTTGATAGTGAGTAAAAGAGTGCATTCAGACAGCAGCTGCAGGACCTAGTAGATAAAGCAG
The DNA here is from genome assembly GCF_019279795.1 of Protopterus annectens. NCBI lineage: Eukaryota > Metazoa > Chordata > Ceratodontiformes > Protopteridae > Protopterus > Protopterus annectens. Next base: position 1,751,019,096 of record NC_056729.1, read on the forward strand.
GACAACATGAACTGGTATTGATAATGGGTGACTTGAATGCACATATCGAGACAGACAGAACAGGATATGAGGACTGTCTGGGTCCACATAGTTGTGGCAACAGGAATAAAGGAGAAGCCATTTTAGACTTCTGTCTGGCAAATGGCTTGATTGTCTCTGTTTCTGAGCCATGTGTTGACTGCAGTCACAAGATCACATACAACAGTAGCTAACATGCAACGTAGGTAGACTTCCTCCTAGTAAGGAAAAGACACTGGGGTAGAATCCATGATTGCAAAGTCATCCCCAGTGAAACAGTTGGCTCGCAGCATAAACCACTAGTTGTCACAATTAGCTGCAAGTAGTGGTCAGAGAAGGGTCTAAGGTCACCAGAGACCAGGCTGAAGACCTGGAAGTTGACAGGAGAGAAAATACAACAATTCAAGGAATTACTCAGGGCTTTAGCACCCCAAGAAGTGGAGGAAATAAATGAAGTTGAACAAGAATGTCAGTGCCTAACAACAACATGTTTTAGAACTACTGAACAAATATGTAGCTGAGCCAGGTACATAAGGAAAACTTGTGGTGGAATTCAAAAGTCCAGGAAGTCATCAAAAGAAAGAAGGAGTGCAGGAAGAAGTGGGAGACAGAGGCTAGGAAGGACTACTGGTTGGCTAACAAAGAAGCTAAGAAAGAAGTTGCAATAGCAAAGAATAGGGCATCAGAGGCACTGTACCAATGTCTGGAAAGTGACTCAGGAAGGGGAACAAAGAACTATATCAGGTTGCAAGGCAAAGACAGAAAGATAAAGATAGTCAGACACCCTTCATAAGGGATGCCAGCAACAACCTGCTCTCAAGTCCACAAGACATCAAAGGCAGATGGAAGGAGTATTTCCAGCAGCTTCTGAATGAAGAAAACTCCAAAGAAGTTGTACTGCCCCAGAAACAGCCTACAATGAGAGAAGCAGAGGAGCCCAGCCTTGAAGAAGTAAGAACAGCGCTAAGGAAATCAGGGAAAGCAACAGGATCAGATAAGGTCACAGCAAATATGATCAAGATTTTGGGTGAGTTAGGGGAGAACTGGCTCCTGAGGGTACTTCTAGCACTATGGAGAGAAAGGTGTATCTCAGCTAACTGGAGAATAAGCATACTCTTGCCAGTGTACAAGAACAAAGGGGACATTCACAACTGTGGGCAGTACAGAGGCATCAAACTCCTATCATATTGCATGAAGGTTCTGGAGAGGGTGATTGATAAATTGAGACACAGAGTAGTATTATTATTTATTTATTATTTATTTTACATTTGTTTACCGGTAAAGTCCGATTGGGCATGGATCCCATTTTCAGCAGAGGCCTGGGGAGAAGAATTCCACAAAGATTAGTACAGCAAATACAGTAAATACAATGCACATGTTAAAGTACAGTACAAAGTCAAAAGTTAATAAAGTACAGTTTCAAGGCCACAAAAGGAGCAAAACGTTAATGTACTATAAGGAGGATAGTGTGTTACAATAAACAATACAATTAAAAGGGCATTTTGTTCAGTTATTTGGTTACACTCATCAGTGGCTAGTACAGTAAACACATTAATTAAGAGTATAGAAAAGAGTTGTTGCAAGCTTTTATAGAAGGTTAAGGTTTGATATGATCTAATTAAATGAAGCTATTCAGGGTCAGAAGAATTACATAACCAAGAACTATGTAAATGGGGCTGAAGGAGTTTTTTGAAATTATTTTTTTTTCAGTGGCCCTAATATCTGCAGGGATGGTATTCCATGCTTTTTGCAACAGAAATGAAAAACAAGGAGTCCCCAGAGCTATTGTTCCTTTTACCTGTGTCAGCCAGTGCTTTACTGGTGGATCTTAATAGGTATTTGTTAGAGTAGATATTAAGTAGACCTTGAAGAGCAGGAAACCTATCGGGATAATATAGAATTTGGTGGGCTATTGTAAGCTGGTTATATGCAAGCAGGTTTCTAGCCAGGATAGTTGCTTGATTGCTAAGCAGTGATGTGTCCTGAAGGGTTAGTCAGTAGCAAACCTAACTATTGGATTGTAGCAGGTGCTTAGTTTGTTAAAGTCTGCTTTGTTTAGGTTGATGAGTATGAGGGAGGCATAGACAAGTGTGGATAGTAGTTTTTTCTTGCAGTTGTGGCTTTACTGTCATTGGTGAGGTACCTTTTGCATCTATATAGGGTTCTGAGTTGTTTATGGACTTTCTTTATTGTCTGTGCAATGTGCATATCAAATTTCATGTTTCATCTATGATAACCCATAGAAGTTTGGTGTGTTGGACAGGTGTGATAGGGGTGTTATTGTTTGAGAATATTTTGAAGGGTAGTATAGGGTCTAAGGCTCTAGTAGTATAGAATATCATTAGCTGTGTTTTATTGGGGTTAAGTATTAGTTGAGAGTTGGCTAACCAGGATTCAACAACGGTAAAGGAGGCCTGTGTCAATTCCTGGAATTGATACAGCGACAGAGAGGAGCAGATTAGAGTGGAGTCATTGGTGTACTGGACTAGAGTGGTATGCTGGGTAGCTTTGTGGGTTAGTTGGTTAGTAGACTGTATGATGGGAGATGAGCAGTTCAGATTCAGACCAGGATGCAGCACAATTGACCTGATGTTTGCAGTGAGATGGATACTTGAGAAGAAGCTAGAGATGAGGACAGAGTCCAACTAGGCATTCCTAGACTTGGAGAAAGCATATGACAAGATCCCAAGAAAGC